>NC_086290.1:17475356-17808412 GCF_963924245.1 Chroicocephalus ridibundus | reverse complement strand
TAATAGTTCCCGTCCGTTGAAAGCCTCCCAAATGGTGAATTCCTGTACTATAAGCACTTCCACACCTTGTAGGTGAGTTATAGCTCTGGAATGCCCATGGCCTGGGGTTTCATGGGATAATTTTTAAGGCTTTTTAAAGCTTTCTAATTATTCTTCTTTAATTTTTCCGCTTTTTCTACTTATTTTCTTTACTTTCCACTTTTTTATATTTTTTCTATTGTAGTAAATTATTTCAGCTACTGTCTTTTTTCATAGCTGAGTGTTACATGCTAGCTGAAATTAATATCAATGGTACCATTTGCCTAATTGACATGGTCACCTTAGCATTTCTTTAGAGAACCTCTGGGGACTTGTAAGTAAGCAAAGATGATTTTTTTTTTTTTGTTGTTTTTCGGACAGAAGGCCGAGCATCAGAATGTGAACTGGATTTAGTTTGTACAGATTATTTGTCAGTGCCAGCTATCTTAAAGTAGCTTGCATTTGTAGTTGCAAGTTGCAGGCTTGAAGTAGGTATGTCAGTTAACCTAGTAAAATATACCTTTTCTGAAAACTCTGCCTGCTATGATAATTTAATTTCAGTGTCAATTGTTTCAGTTTGTTCCCCAAATTGTACCGGCCTGCAATGTGAAAGTTGGGTGTAACGCTTCTTTAGTAGTTACTTCAAAACAGATTTGTATAATGCTATAAAGTTTTTATAACCGCGTTTTTAATTTACAGAAAATACACTTTCAAGTCAAAGAGCTCTGCAGCACTCTATGTAGATTCTGACAGTGATGATGAGCCGTTGAAGCGCTCTGTTGCTCATAGCCAAAGGTTGTGTAACATACAGAGTAGAGATCAGCAACAACTGCAAGAAGAGCCAGAAAAGGTAAGGGGAAAAACCACAGACTTTCATGTACGTAGATCCTATATGTGCTTATGTCTGGCCTGTGCTTTTCTTAGCATAGACTATGGGTAAAATTGATGTAAGATAATATTTTTTTCTCCTAATTAGCACTGCAATGCTGGAAGGGAGTGCTTTGCGAATTGGCTTCTCTGTACAGTTGTCTTGGGTTCCCACTGGGAACAGAGGTAATTGCGTTGCAACTGCACTTGAGTTTTCAGGTTATGGATACCAGCTGCTTAGCAGTTCTATCAGTCCTTTGGGTAACTTTCACCAGTAACATTTCCAGGCTGAAGTATAATGGGCTGTCAATAATAAAATTATGCAGTAAAGTCCTTGATTAAATTAGATCCAGTACAAGTTGGGCTAGGCAAAATATTTGGTTGGGAGAACATCTTGCACATCCAGTCTGTGTCCCCTTTCAAGTGTGGCTTTTTAAAGGCTTTTAGAAACTGAAGTTATCAGTCTTTGGAGGTGGGCACATAGAAATGTGTAGAGATCGAGCTCATTGATATAAAGGCACTGTTAACTTCAAATTGCTTTTGAGCATTTCATTGTGACTAACATTAGTGTTGCGAAGATTTTTTTTTTTTTTTTTTTTCCCTCAACCAGGACAGTGTATTAGCAGGTAGGGGAGTTATCTGGAGAAGAATGATGACTCAGAAGGGAAAGCAAGAAGCTTAGAGGATTATCTTGCAGTACCACTTTCTTCTGTTAGGGTATTGCAGGCCTAGTGCTTAGGAGAAGTGTCCTGCATCTCAGCTTCTCTAAAGTTTTTGACAATGTTCATGGGGTTATTTCAATCAAGCGTAGACTTGTGGTCTTGATTATGGCATGAAAGGACAAGGGTAAGCCTGGCTGAATAACAGTAGGTAGATGTTAGTAGATCTAACAGTAGATTAGAACAGTAGATCTAACAGGAGGTAGATGTCTAGTTTCTGATCTGATGGGAAGATCAAACCAAGGGAGGATCCTCATCCACTCAGTATTTAATAAATGATAAAACAGATAATGAGTATTAAATTTTCAGAAGACCCAGAGCTGGGAAGGGCTGCAAGTATGTTGAAGCTCAGAACTACAGTTAAGAATGATGTTGACAAATCTGAGAAGTTACCTAAAAATAGGAGGGGTTGTTCAGTAGGAACAGGCTAAACGTGCTAATCTTAGCAGGACTAACGACTGTAAATGCAGGGAGGGGTGCGAACAGCTGGGAAAGCAGTGGGCCTTCGGAAAGCCAAAATGTGACAGTCAATAACAAGGTCAGGCTGGTTGAAAACACAAGTGTATAGACAGAGGCACAGCCCGCAGTTTGCATGAAGTAATCCTTCCTTTTTTTTCCTCAGCATTGAGGTTTAGCTAGAGTTCTGCATCCAGCTTTGGGCTCTGAACTCCAGAAGAGTTATAGATTAATTGGAGAGGGGCCAGAGGAGAGAAGCATGAATGGTCAGAGGTCTAGAAAGGAAGAATTTGGGGGGAAAGAGCAGGCAAGTGAACTTTGGCCGTTAGTTTAAGGAGAAACCTAAACAGGGCTTGTGTCTTCGAGGAAGGGAAAGAAATGAATGGAAACACTTGTGTTGTTTTCCATGCTCATGGTGGATAGAACAAAAATTAATAGACTAAATTGCAGACATTAATTTTTAGATTAAATATTAGGGAAAGCTTCCTGATGCTCAGGATGTGTAGGAATCGAATGGATTCCTTTGGGAGAAAGTAGAAAAACCCTTTGCTGAAGCCCTCAGGGACAGGGTAGGCAACTGCTGTCCTGCATGGCGCATCTATAGCTGGCTGCGGGTGGGGGAAGGAAACTAGCTTGTCTTTGAAGTCCCTCATAGAAAAAGTATTCCAAACTGTTCTAAATGATTCTTCCTTGAGTTTTGTTTGTGAGGAAGTGTAGGGAGTCTCTATCGCACAAGCCCTGTGAGTGCAGAAATTGTGGGAATAAAGCCTGTTAATTTGAATAGCAAATTAATTATAGGCTTTCCAGCCTGTTGTGGGAAAAAGACAGTGGTGGTGATGATTCCACATAAGTAACTTTATTCTTTGTGGCCATGCACATTGGCCACTCCTCAACCACAGGCCTGACCAGCCGTCTGTCGTCATTAACCAGATCCTCTGTCCTTCTCTGTGTTGTCCTGGGAGGACCCGCTCCTGGTTCTTGCAAGTGCCATTGCTGCTGCACCGTTTCCCTTGGAATGCCGCTCATAGCAGCTGTGGATGGGGTTGCATTAAGGGCTTGGCAGTCACTTCGTATGGCCAGTATATTCCCTGTGGGGCACTGCTTGCAAAACAGTCCTGCCGCGCGGGAGAGCAGCTGGAACAGCGGGTGTATACAGCATGGGGTTGTAGAGGCAAAAAGTGCTAAAGTGGGCAGAACTGCCATTTCTGCGATTGCTGCCTCTGCAGATGAAGTAGGATTTGAAGTACTTCTTAAAAATACTTATTTAAAGCAGGCTGTCCTAGAGGCTAAGCTTCTTAAAATCTATGCAAATAATTTCTAATAGAAAAGTTGTATTCAAATAATGCACAGATGCTGCCAAGTCTTTAAAGTCCAGCCACTGAATTAGTGGTAGTTGTTGGCAAAGTGCCTGGAACTAGAGTTTGCTGAAGAGCTAAACCAGTTTTGACATTAGTAGCCTACAGGTGCAGAGAAAGAAATCAGAACGCTTAAAAAGCAGGTACTCGGCTTTCCTTATTCAGTGCATGAATAGATGTGAGGAGAGAGGTTTAAATTTGTCAGTTCTAATTCTTGGAGGGCATGATGTCTAGAAATAACCGATTTAGCTGGCTAATTCATTTGCTAATCTTGTTTGATAAGCCAGTTTTAATACAAAATGTTTGCTATATAAAACTAGTCTTGATTATCAAAAGCTTGTTGTATTTACGTAAAAAGTGGCAGTAAAAATGTATCCTTGTTTATTTTAACGAAGTTCTGAGACCTATCTAAATGCAGTTTGCAGTAAGATCTGGGCAAGTAGATTCTAATAGAAACTATTTTCCCCCCATTTTTAACATAATATAGTAAAAAAAAAAAAAGTAAACATTTGGTAAGTAGTGTATTTATGTATACATGGAGATTAATCTCCTGATTAACAGTTAATATCAAAATGATTGAAATTACTCCATTAGTTGCAAGTCAGTATGGTTTAGGAGTTGATGAGCATCAGTTTTAGGAAAATAACTAAAAAAGGAAACATTCAGACTGACTGAAGTGTTTTTCCTTTCTTCCAATTTAAAGTCATTCTGTTCTCTTTTGGAAAGAATAATCCCCCCTTTCCTTCGTTAACTGTTTCATTACTTGGTTTGCAGACTCACGTGTAAGATTTTGTATGGCAAGTCTGCAGCACTAAACCTAATTTTAATTGCTCTTTGGACTAGCCTGATTTCAGTTCCTATCCTTCCATCCCTGTATTGAGGTGCAGTTACTCTCATGCTGCTGTTTCACCTTGCTCTGTTAATAAGCTTGCAGTTTTGCGATTTGTAACTCAGTATTTTAGCAGTGATTTGCCAGAGGCTTGAGGATTCGTCAGAACCTAAAGGTGGAACACGTGTGTTGAAGGAAGGAGCGGAGAAGAGTTACCTTGTTAATGTTAATCCACAGGGCCTGTAAAAACTGGTTGTAGTTTATATTTAAATGTTATTCCTTGGAGTGAATGTAGCTACAAAGGTTGTGTCTCCATTGAGTCCCATATAACTATCTGTTTAATGTTGACAGAGCCAAGCTCCCGCTCCCTGGGGTTAATAAAATAAATGAAAAAAATCCCCACAGAAATGTAAAGCTGATGTTATGTACCTGTTTATTCAAGCACTTAATCATAACTCCATTCATCTCCAGGGTTCAAAAAGAAGTAAAATGGAAGGCGATAAACCTGAGCTGGGTAATACTGGTTTTGATGGGATGAGCGAAGATGAGCTACTAGCAGCTGTCTTAGAGATTAGCAAAAGGGAAGCTTCTCTGTCTTTGAGCCATGATGAAGATAAGCCCACAAGCAGCCCAGACACTGGTTTTGGAGATGATGAAATTCAGGAATTGCCGGAAAACCTGGAATGTATGGAGATGGAGAAACCCAAAGCAGCATTAGACTCAGGTAAGGCAAAGTAACCATCTTAATTGGACTATAGTGAGCTAAAGCGGGTTACTGACAGCAGCAAGTTAGTAATGTATGGTGGCAGAATCTGGGTGCAAACGCACTGCTGAAACTGCCTGCCTTCCCCAGAGCTTTCTTACAGTTTCCCTGTGTATAAAGCATTTAATTCATTGAACTGTGAAAATGTATTTTCTTGTATGTCTGTCACCTCTCTGATAAAGGTAAGGTCATCTTCAGAGTTAATTTCCATTTTTTTCTCTCTGGATTAACACATGCTTCCACTGGTTCCCATACCAGATGATTCAATTTACTAAGATTTTGCAGTGTCTGGAACTTAATCTTCCATAATCGGAACAGGTTTTCATTTCTGTAGCTGTTGCAGCCTAGGCAGCGCAGTAGCAGTGTTCATATCGCTGGAGTGCAAGAATGATGCAAAACTAGAATGCTTCCATAAACACAGTTGTTTTGTCACTAGTTGCTAATTAATTTAGCTCTATCTCTGTAAGTTTTTCTAATACTTTGTGTGAGAGTAGACCCTTGAGCATAAGAGACTCCGCATGTGAATTATGGTCTCTGACCCAAAGCCACAGTTAAGTACAAGAAGGAGCCTGTTTGATCTCAGTGTGGGGAAAACTGAGTCTTCCTTTAGTTCGCTAAAGAAAATTTAAGTGTTTATCACTTGTTGTGTGCTATATGCTTTCAGTCAAATTCTTAATTCTACTAGGCCTGGAAAAACAGGCCAACAATATGCTCTCCTCCTCTAAGAGCCAGGAGGTTAAATACTAGCAACGCCCCCACCCCCCTTACCAAAAATCACGCTTATTTCAATAGACAGCTCTTGACAGCTTTCATGTTGAAGACAGCGTAGAAGAAAACTAAGTGTGTGGTCAGCCTTGTTTGTGCCCTCCTTTATATACACTGGTGTTGCTTATGGCTGTGTGAAAGAGAGTTGTGAGAGTGTGGCCACGTAAATGTATCTCTCTCCAGGTTTTCTTTGGAAAGTATAATGTCATTATTTGAAGGCTCTATTGTGACACTTCAGCAAAAAGCATGTGTTTAGTAAAAGTTTCTGTATTTGACTGTGTATGACCAAGAAAACCCAAGTACTAGTCAAAGCATGGATTTTGGCATTCTGATGAGATACGTATTTGTGTATGTTGAATTACCAGTTATGGTAGCTGAATGTAACATGGCACGAGTTCACAATCCTATGTTCTATTTAAAGGAAACTTAATTGCAAAACTGTATCAGACAAGATGCTTCTAAACATGATGGATTTAACTTGGTCCATTTCTTGTTACCGCTAGTAATAATATTTTTTTTGTAAACACTGAATAGTTTGTGGTGCTTTCAAAAAAGGCTAATTTAGATAAGACAGAAGATGTCTTTTTTGATACATGATCCTCAGATAACAGTTGTGTGAATCAATTGAGTATTTCTTCTTACATTGGAAGTTTTCAAAGGTCATGTAATAAATTCTGTTTTGTTTTTCATCTTAAGAGGATTAGACTGGTGGATTATATGGCTGGTTCTGGTGATCTTGTGTTTAACAGGTCACAGATACTGAGACTGCCTTGTATAATCCTTGCTAATAACTAATAAGCAGATGTCTAAGTCTGCATAGGGCAAAACTATAAAGTTTCACATGTTGTTGCACGATAGCTGTTGGAGCAGGTCCCGACTCTTTTTCAGCTGCAAGTAAATGGGAGAATCATTGTCCTGCAACTGCAGGAGATGTATGCAGTGGTTGAATGAATGCTCGTTCCGGAAGTTCTGTAAAATACTTCTGCCATGGTATTCACTTTAAAGGTGAACTGAAGAGTTATAATCTTCTTGCACTTTTAAAGCTGTAGATAGTGTTCACAAGATAGAGGCTCTTCACCTGAAGCAAAAAACTAACAAATTTAAACAGCGCCTGAGATTTGTGCTTCGCTCCATCTTACATATGATTTGACTTTAATTGTGGCTTCGTCTGTAGTACTCTGAGGTATAATCTGCAATGCAAATTTTTATAATCCATGGTTGCTTCTAGAGAAATTCAAGTGTCAGCTTCGTGGATGCAGAAACCTAGTGGTGTGTGGCATCTTCCTTTAGTTAATGTTGCTGTTTCTGAGTGAACATAAAAGGCTAAGAAGAGAACGAGTTCAGGGATTAATCAAATGGTTCATCTTACACCAGTTAAAATAAGTATAAGGCTGTGCTTTGGAATTTTTTTCCATTCAACTCTTGTGTGGTTTTTCATGGCTGGTGAGGCTCTCCCTGTCAATAGATGTCACTGTGCTGCAAGGATTGTGGTAATTTAAAGATGATTTAGCTGGTAACAAACAGAAGACCCAGAAAAGCATGACTGTACTTTCTGATTCCTCAGGTCCTGCCAATTTCACCGAGATAACTAAAGATTTTGATGAGAATAAGGAAAATAAAACTCCGGAAGGCTCCCAGGGGGAGGTTGACTGGCTGCAGCAGTACGATATGGAGAGAGAGAGGGAAGAACAAGAACTTCAGCAGGCACTGGCTCAAAGCCTTCAAGAGCAAGTAAGAAATAAAGCTTGCTTCCTTGAATTGTCTTCCCCAACACTGGAAACCTCATGGCTAGAGGAAAAACTTGTGTTTGGGCAATAACTGCAAAGGGATTCTGCTGGTTTTTGAGAGAACCAGATGAAAAAAGGCTTGCGTTTCTTCTAGCTCTGGTGTCAGTAGAGTGATGGCACTGGATACGTCTGGGCACATTTTGTATGTGCTTCGGAAACCATATATCACATCACAGACCTGCAGATTTCTCAAAGCTTTCTGTGCACACTTATGCATTGGCTTGTAACATTATGTAAAACGATGATAAAATGAACTAAACTCTTACTGTCTGTCACCAAGAACCAAGCCCGCCTTTAGCTTCTGTCACCAAGAACCAAGCCCACCTTTAGCTTCCCTGGCAGTTCCTTCTTGCAGCGTGTCACGTCAAGACTCAAAGTGACAGAGGCAGGTTTCAAAGCAAAAGCTAAGATCAGCCATGCCAGGGCAGGTTAAAGATCTGTCTATCCCAGTGTCTTGCTTCTGGTACTAGCAAGTAGGAGATGCTTACTGAAGAATATAGAAAACGAGCATTTACGGGATCCTTCCCTGTTAGTAAGTTGGAAAAAAGATGACAAATAATTTAATTGAAAACAAGTCCTCTAAATTAGACTTGGAAAGAATTGGGATATCAGATTGTGTGCTGACCATCCGTGTTGCACTTGAATTTCAAGACCTGTAACTGATTTCTGCAAGTTTAACTGAGCCACTGAGAGTGAAGCAAGTGCTTAGCCAGGTCTTTCTTTAAATAGGTGCCCTTGTCTCCTCTCTATTAATACTAAAGCTGTCGTGGTTTTCCTTATGAGAGCTGATGTTTCCATGGCTCTTGGATTTTTCTCTCCCATTACTCATTATGAGGTGCTGCTTGGTATGTTCCGTGCCAGATGTAGCTTTGATTCAGCGATGCCGAGTAGTTTAACAAAGATTCCCAAATGCTTTAGAAATAGTAAGATAAAAGGCCTCATGCTAATAATGTAAAACTGCCCTTTGAGTGTTGTTCTGCTACAGTTCTGAAGTGAAAATCTGCTCTTCTAATGATTCATGCATGGAAATGCAGTAGCTGTGGTTATCTTGATTTGAAATACGGAGTTAGGGTTCTGTGTTCAGGTGCACCGAAAGCATTCAAGCCCTGAATTAAGAAGCCAGCTCATTAAATATTATTGACTGGCTTGCTGTAGCTCTGAGCTTTCAAGAGTGGGGGGAGGAACAGGGGCATGATATTATCCAAAGATTAGACGGGTTTGTTGACTTGAGGTTTCTTTGCTACTTGTTCATGGTAATATTTTTAATACCTGGTTGTTTAGTGGTGTCTTTTTTTGCATTCTGCCTTTGTGAAGTACACCTGTTACGTAGAACCACTGGCTCTACTTCCAAAGGCCTTAAAAATAATAAAATCTGACAGGATTTAACGACTCTGTCCTGAGCTGGCTTTGGGCAGAAGTAGTCTAAATTTTGCCGAAGTGTGAGGAGCTTTGTGTGTAAGTGACAGCTTTCCTTAGCGAAGGGTTACAAATTCATTCAGATGCTTTTCAAATTAATGATCTAGAGAGAGCCTTCGGTGTTACTAGAGACTCGCTCTGCTGCATACCAAATTTCAGGAGCTTTGAGGAGCCTTAATGAAGGTTTGTCCCAGGTTCTGTTGCACGGGAACGTTGGACTCTCGCTGGTTGCAAACATTCCTTCACACAGAACCTTTAATTTACAATGTCAGGTTTGTTGTAGAAACCAGAGCAGGACAGTTTCAATGGAAAAAGAGCACCACAAGAATTTTAAACAGTGAAGTGTCTCAATGAGCTAAGTTTTGTTCTCTTCCCATCAGGAGGCACGAGAACAAAAAGAGGATGATGACCTTAAACGAGCCACGGAATTGAGTCTACAAGGTGAAACTTACTTAACTTCTTCCAGAACGTTGCTTTTGAGGGAAAATAGATCTGTATGTATGAGTGCAGCTCCCAGATGTCTGTAAGACAGCTGGGATTTCATGCTCTTTTGCTGCGTGCTTTGTTGTGTTTGGCTTTGCGCAGGTCAGCTTTTCTTGCTCGTGGTTGTGAAAGCAAATGCCAGGAAAAACTTAATAGGAAAAATGACTTATTTCAGTCTCTTGAGTTTTTAATATCATTTTTATATATAAGCAAATATATAATTATATATGTAGTATTATATTTATAGGATATTAAATGCATTATGTATAATTATTATATTATATATAGGAAAATGGATGTTGAAATTTTGCATTCCCAGCAAAAGCCGACACGCTGGTAATGGCTGTAGTCAGAGCATAAGGGTTATTTCTTACTTCCACCAATATTTTAGCGCTGATTAATGAATGCACTGGCCTTGCCCAGAAAAATGAGTAAGTGCTCTACCTGTCTGATACAGGATGGGAGGGAGACAGACCTCACTGCAAGCTATAGCTGTTGGAGGTGAAAAAAGAAACCCAAAGTACACTGTCCGTCTTTCCCAAATGCAGCCAGTGCGATGAGCCTCGGGCATTGTTTAACATTTGTGTGAGCCTGGCATGTGAGTGATTTCATACAACCTGGCAGAGCAAAGCATAACCGAGAGAAAATTCCTGCTCCAAAGGAGAGGGAAGGGTAACGAAGTATTGTGTTAAGGTACTTGTAGTTGCTCAGACACCTTTAAAGGCCCTCAGATATTACTGGATGAGCCTGTGTCTGCTTCTGAAGAGATGTCGAATGCCACTTAGACATCCCTGAGCCTGAGTTGTCCCCTGATGAGCTCTGCCAGTGCCCAGTCCCTCTTAGATCTTCCCTGATTCATGGCCGGGAAGAGTTCATCACTGAAGTCTTTACTCCTCCTTGATTTGCAGTGGCTTTACTTAAACATGAGCATTACCTTGTGCTCCTCAACTTGCTACTGTGTCATTTGTAAAGCATCAGCCAGCAGTTGTTCAAGGAGGTGCTAATAATCCTGAACGTATAGCTGGTAGTATTTGTCTTAGAAAGGTTCCCAGTGGTGCTGCAATCAAAGAGCCACTAGTCATCTGAGGACCATTGGTGAAGTGGCATTAGTGGCATTTAGCAATACCCATGGCAAGTGCTTCATGCAGAGACCTACCTAAATGGCTGCATTTCTTTGCTGTAGTCTTACAACAGTAAGAATTCGGGCTTACAACAGCCCGAATAAAGTGTGGAAACCAGCAGTAAAATATTCTCAGTTAAAGGGATTCATCTATAAATTTCCCAAGAAGATTATACTAATCCAGCGTCTGATGATTTAACAGGGCAAGCCGTTTGAGAATGTCTTTGACAAAACGTCTCCATCATAACTGGTGTGATAGTCTCTGTAAGAAAACAAAACAAAAAAATATCCTGAGCAGTGTCCTGTTAATCTTAACTTCTCATCCACCCACGACTTCATAGCTTTAATTTAGCTGGTGAAAGCGTAGCTACTTCTCATGATGAGAACTGTACAAAATCTTAAATGAGTCGGGTAGCTGCAGAATCCCAGGAAGTTTGGAACAGCGTGTACAGGGAGCAGTGGTGCCTTCCGGCTCTTTACAGAAAGCTGCCTGCGTTTCGCTCAGCCAAGCAAACTGGAAGTTCCTGCGGTGAGCGGCCTTCTTACCATTGAAAACAATGAAAAGATGCCTGCTGCCAGCAGTAGCATTTTGATGCCAGTTTTAATTGAAAAATGCACTTTGTTAATGCAACTTACAGTTAAAACTGTAATTCATAGCTTCTCGTTGCAGGAACTTACAGTTCGCTGGCCAGGCTGGCTGTGCTTCTTCTAATGTCGGTTCTGGCTGCAGACCACCAGCGCTCTGAAGCGAACTGGGTGTTTAAATGCTCTTTTATCACCCAGCTGTCATTGCCATAGTGTCCTTTTGTAAATGTATCAGAGAGATGATGCTAAAATTAATTCTCTAATCCAAGATACTTTTCTTAACTATTGCTCTGACAAGTTGGGGAAGGGAGGCAGAGTTTTTATTTGGGAATTCCAACATCTCCTGCTTTCCTTGGAAAGGAAGCTTGAAACGTTAGCATTTTATTGTGCTTGTTTATGTGGGTAGATACACCTCAACCTGTTTTGAATTCCTGCGTGTGCCACGGCTTCTCACACGTTGTTTCCATGTATCTAGAGTTCAACAGCTCCCTACTGGACAGCGTTGGCTCTGATGAAGACTCTGGGAACGAGGATGTTCTTGACATGGAGTATTCAGAAGCTGAAGCAGAAGAGCTAAAAAGAAATGCGGAGGTGTGATCTATGATTTCAAAAGCCAGCTGAGAAGTATACCCCTTCTTTACCATCAGTTTAGTGTTGGAGGTAGTTTTGCAGAGTGTTTGTGGAGTCTGGAAAGATCTTTTATGTTCAAAAGTGAAAAGATAGAAAATTTCTATCTTTGAGAGTCTGTCCTATTGTGAAATTTTTACTTACAGAGAGAGAGGACTTCAGCCAGCGTGGTGTTTTAGTTGCAGTGCCATGGGCTTCTAGATCCTGCACCAGCACAACTGAGAAGTTGTAGCAAGACCTTATTCCCATTAGGTGAAATGTAACTGTAACCTAGTCTGCGCTGCCAGCTGCTAGCACACTCAGAGTCCACGCAGCAGGGTTGTGAAAGTTGCCTGCTTGCCTCAGTGGAAGGAATACTGTGTAGAGTGGAAAAAGTTAAATAATTGGAGTATCTTTGAGCAGTTTTTATTTTCTTACAGTTCTTTGCCAATTTCCTTACCATTAAACCAAGAGTTAGATTTTAAGAGTATTGTCAGTGAATCATATCAATAAGATTTCCTGGTCAGAGAGGATTGAAAAATAATTGTCAAAAACCAGTCATCGTTGTTTAGTTTTATTGTCAGTGAACAGAGAGAGTATGTTTCCTGCATGCAAAGAAGGCATTGTCTGCTGACATTACAGGTGCAGGACAAGAGAATCTGGGCTGCGTATCTGGTATTAGCTGTTAAATCTGTGTACCACTATCAAGGGTATTTCTTTGATATTGCAGAAGTAAGCTTGGTGTGCCCTTTTTGCTTTTCTATGTTTATTTGGTGGATTAATTCTGACATCAGTGGAAGTCACTCAGGAAATGGTTGTTTAGAAAACTTCTCAGTGTAGTGCTCGTGTCAGCAGCTGTTCTGAGGTCAGAGCGGCTCCTTTGCATTTTCACTGGCTGGCTGCAAGATTAAATAGGATGGGAGGCTTTTTCCCACTTCTGGAAGGATTCTCTGTTTGGTCTGAACCAGGGTGTCTGTTTCTGTAACCCTTGATTGGGTTGCAACTTGGAATATAGTAGCCAAAGCTGTTATCTTGGGTATAAATCACCTTGTCTGTAAACTATGTGGGACAAAAGTGAACGCCTAAAAGCTTTAATTGGGAGTTTGTTTTCAGACAGGAGAGCTTCCTCACTCCTATCGTCTCATCAGCATCGTCAGCCATATCGGAAGTACATCATCTTCAGGTAAAAGATACTATATTTTATTCTTCATCTCTTATCTAGTTTAAAAAAAATCTGTAATGCAGAATTACCATAGTAGGATTATTTGCAGAGAAAAATTCAGGCAGCAAAGCAAGTCTTCCATTGTGGCTTGCAGTTGGGGGGAGCAGGTTGAGGATGTCACGGTGCCTAACTGTGGCATGTGGATGAAGTACAGCTTATGGGGTCTGTGTGATTGCTTGTGCTTGTTACCGGCTCGTTGACCAGGAAGGGTGGAGGGACCAGGATCTTAAGGGTGTTTTAGTATTTAAATCTGACACGGCTCACTGGAGCAGGGTATATAGCTAACCAGCTTCCTGGTTGAACTGCAGCATGAAAACAATGGTGCGTTCTCTGTTTTTAAGGTCATTATATCAGTGATGTCTATGATATCAAGAAGCAGTCCTGGTTCACCTACAATGACTTGGAAGTGTCTAGAACTCTAGAGGCCACCGTTCAGTGTGACAGAGACCGAAGCGGTTATATCTTCTTCTACATGCACAAGTAGGTGTCTCAGGGAATTTTGGTGCTGGTAGTTACCTGCTGTTTGTCAGGAAGTGGGCGTCTCTTCTTCCTCTAGTCCTCTTTGCTGGGTTGAAAAGTGTCTCCATGTATTTGTCAGAAGAAATCTTAGTCAGAATTATCTGCAAGAATGACAAAATTGAAGTGCTCTGCGTTCAGAGGCTGGAATTGTATGTCACTAATACATAGGGTTTTAACAAGATGCATTAAACCATCTTTTAAGAAGGGGATTCAGTGTCTCAGCTATGCACTCATTAGACTAAGAATCATAATGGAGCTTGGGTTTTTTCCGTAAGTGCTGTGATATTTGTAAATTCCTTTATCCCTGCTCCTGCTGGTTGTGTTGTTGCAGCCGTGGTCGTCTCAGGCCAGGGGCAAGATGAGCTTTGTTAGGTAGAAGCGATATCTTTTCAGGCGCACAGAACTGAAGAAGGGGTTTTGTACCTCAGCGTGGCCCCTTCTTCTGTCTTTACTGGTTGCTCTAATAAAGGATGTTACAGACTGTCTTGTGTTGCTTCTGATCAGGACTTATTTTCACTATTGTTACTGTTCTCTGAGGCTTACCACTGACCTTATTCATTGTAATAAATGAAAAAAAAGGTGCTTTAGGATTCAAGGAGCCTTGCTTAGAGATGCCAGATAAGACACCTTTCTCTGACAGGATCCGTGACGCTTGCATTTGTGGATTAAATCCAGTTGCCGATTCCCTCAGGGCTGTCTTATGTAGCAGCTTGTTGTACATAAGTTTCACTATTGTTTTTTCTCTCTGTCCTAGGGATATCTTCGATGAGTTACTAGAAACAGAAAAAAATGCACAGCCACTTAGCACGGAAGTAGGAAGATCGGTTCGTCAGCCTCTGTGAAGAGTAAAACGCCTTGTTCCTCCTGAGGAACAAGGAAGGTTCTGAACTTGTGCCAGACACGCAGGAGTAACAAACAGCTCAGGGCCAAAACAAGAGACAAAAGGTAGAAATATGGGACGCTCGGTTTGTTGAACCATCTGTGCAAGTCCTGGGCCTGAACCATGCGTTTAAACTGTGACATCCCAGAGCGATCCTCCTGTGGTGAAGTTTTTATTTGTTCCTCAAATAATTCTGTCAGCATGGAGCCTTAAAGAGTTGCATCAAGCCACAAGACTACAGCTGCTCATAAACTGATTTAAATAAAATAAAAAAGTGCAAAAAGAGACTCGACTTTAAAAGCCCATTCACCTGTGAGACGTGGGTGGCGAAGATTTACATATCACTTGGCTTTTTTTTTTTCTTCTCCTCCAAGAGCAATTTAAGCAATAGATTCTGTAACCTGGCGTGTGTTGTGTTAGTAATATTCACTGGAAACCCGGATCACTGAGTACGCTCTTGCCGGTCATCTCGCTGACAGGCGTTTTGGAATCACTCAAGCTGATGCGTTTTGACATTCATGGGTTTGTAAGCGCTCCGCTATTTACATACGGTTCCAGGAAACAAACTGTCGGTGCTGTAGAATGTATTGCATACCTGGTGGCAGCTTTGTCGGGTTGTTTTGGTTTTGTTTTTTTTTTTTTTTTTTTTTTTTAACACCATTCACTGTCATCCTCCTTTAGATGTGAGATTATATATGTGATTTCTTTTGTTTTACAAGTTCTATTATTTGATTGCATTTTCTTCATAAGGTTGTGGCACGAGTACCGTTTGGAGAGGAGATGTCTCTCTCTGGGTGCGCGCAGTATTTCGCGCTGAAGTTTGATCGCTTGGGGCTGCTTCAATGTAACTCTGGGGGCAGGAGAATGCCTGGAGCAGGCTGAGAGCAGTAGCCAGAGGTGAAGCAATGGCCGCTTTGTCATCTTCCGAGAGGGAAAGAGTGTTCTAGCGTTGCCCTTTCCACGCAGGCCTGGGTCACTGTGAAACGGGAACGGTGGGAAAAGGGCCTGCAGAATAGCGCTTGGCACTTGAATCGCCCTTTGATTGAGCCGTCATGGTCTTGCCTTGGTCTTCCCGTATCCCAGGGCAAGAGGGTTTTTACTGCAGCTTTGCCTCTGTTCTCCTTCCTGAGGAGTGCAGAGTGCTCAAACTGTGAAACTAAACCAGGTGGAAGGCTTTCAGAAAGCCCATATTCTGCATTAACAGAACACTGTTAGGAAGAAGTGTTGCATTTTATTGGATTTAGAGGCATGATTCTCCTTCTATAGCTGGTTTCAGCAGGGAGGGTAAAGCCCAGGGAGTTCATTTTTTCAGCACCTTCGCCCTTACTTAGGAGCAGACGTCTCATTTCAGAGAAATTCTTGCTGTTAAGCGGAGTAGTTGCTTTTGTTTTGGCCTCTAGTTCTGATTTTTGCAGCTTGAGTTTGAGAGGTGAAATACTTCTTTTAAGAAAAACAAACAAACAAAAAAAAAGCCACCTTTTTTTGCTGTCAAGATAGCTTCTGGGTTTTTTAAACTATCGTTAAGAGTTTCTCAGGAATAAACCAGCTGAAGCAAAGCAGACAAAACCATGGATTTAGGAGACAGCAGGCACCTCTTTCTTGGGCACTTCCACACTGGAGTTGATCCTGGGGGGCTGGCAAGGGAGATGCTGCCTCAGTGGCCTGTTCTCACCTCTGTGGGCAGCCATGAATGACAGCCGCCGGTCGTCCTCCCCACGCCAAGTACTCTGGGGACCCCAGCGTGGTGACAAGACTGACTGACCTTCCAGTCCACGTTGTCGGATGAGCGGGGTGGGCCTGGTCAGGGTGACATCTTTCTGGTTTCCGAGCTAGGAGCCAACGCTGGGTTGTAAACATGGCAGAGCGTTGATCTTGTAAGATGCAGCCCGGGTGGGTGTATATGTTAATTTATTACAAAGCATTATACTTTTCTATTGTCGATACTAATTTTGGTAGAATTCTGGGCAATGGGAAGAGGCGGTGACGTGGGAGTTGTCCTTTCTGCTGGTTGCCCCTGTGAAGGTGATGAAGGGACTGCTCCGTCCAGAGGGCAAATCTGTTTTCCCCAAGTGCATCCTATGCTAGTGCTGTAAATAACCAGTATTCCTGTAGTATCAGAAGTCAGCTCTGCTTTTTTGGGTGGCAAGGTTGTTTTTCCAAGATGCTGCACTCCAGTTAATTTATAATAAAAGCAAACATTGCCCGACTTTTCAGTGCGCTAACTTTTGTTTAAAACCACTTCTTGTTTGGGTTGAGGTGTGAAAGCTGATGCTTGAAACCGGCGTTCGTTGTTTTATGAAGAGTTCTTGCTTATTATTCCAGCCATTAAGAATTCACAGACATCTGTTAATTAATTTAAGCTTTTTTTTTTTCACTTGGTGTACGGCAGCTCAGTTGCCCCTTCACTCTGGCAGGAGTGTCCGTGGAGTCCCTTCCTTGCAGAAGCCAGCTGTGTCCCTGTCGGAGAGCGGCGGGGAGGAAGACGGGGGTACAATCCTCAAGGGACACGCTGCGATCCTCAAGGAGCATGCTGATGATGAGCTGTAACGTTCCCACTGCTCATGCTGTCCCAGCAGTGGATTCAGTATGGCCATCCCTTCCTGGTGGGATGCCCATCCTGGGGGTGGAGAAGTTCAGTTGCGGTCCCTGCACATGTGCAGGCTCTTCTTCAGACGTGCGGAGTTGTGGTTAAACATTTACCCGCTCCTGAGTCAGTTTAGTTTAGTCCAAGCGTGATGCAGCATATAAATGCAAGGAACTCCCATCGTGCCATTAACCTTGCCCCTCCGTTGTTTCACTTCGATAATTGGGTCCTGATTTATTCCCCTACTCCAAGAGGTGCAAAACTGTCTGTGTCGATAAACTGGAGCTTGTGTGCGCGGGTCCCTGGGGAGCCCTGGCCGGCGAGGGCTGCACAAAGAGCCTTTGCAAACCAAGGACTGGTGTCCCGACTGGTGCGGCAGCCTGCAACCGCTGCGAGGAGCTGAGCGGGAGGAGGAGCAGGGCTCTTGGATGCCTGCGGCCATGGCATTGCCTTCCACCTCCTGTGCCGCCTGGATAAGCATCGCCTGTGCATCTTCCCATCCTGCTTCCTGAGGAAGGGCTGATATCCAGCCCAGCGCATCCTGCTGCGGTTCACCCCAGCGTGGGGCGCGTGGGGATGGCTGTGCTTCGGGATGGGGGGGACTGGGAATAACTCATCTGCATTGTTTTCTTTTTAATGGAGCTAATTATCCCTGTAAACACCCGCCAAAGAGAGAAAAAGGGGTGCAGGACCCCTGGCAGCTCTGCTGCCGGACTCCAGCCGTGCCTGCTTGCGGGGTGGCTGCTGCCGGTTTCTGCCTGCACCCTGACTTTCTGGTTCTTTACACTGTTGATGTGGAGCAGCACTTTTCTCTGTGTTTTAGCAGACCTGTTCCTCTCTATTTACAGTTTTTGCTCTTGGGTTCTCCCCACTCCCTTTTTAAATGATGTATAGATAGTTTGGTTTTTTTTTTTAATTTTATTTTTTTTGGTGAAATTAAAACCTCTTTATTAACCCTCTCTTGGTTTGGGATCTTATTTCCGTGCCACCTGCGCTGCTGCTGGTGGTGGGCACCGCACCTCCGCCCTGCGTTTGCCGTTGGGACTTTGCTCAGTTGCCCGGGACCATCGAGTGTGTGTGTGTATGTTCAGCGCCACCCAGCACATGCAAATCCCAGCTTCCCTGTCGGAGACGCGTCCCTGGGGGGGAACCTCAGCCCCTCTCCAGGTCCCCCTGGATCCCAAGCAGCAGGGAAGTGCCCTCCTCCTGTCCCAGGAGAAAGGACGAGTGGTCGCTGGTGACTGTCCCCAGCTGGCGCCGTCCCCGCATGCGTGCTGTGCCTGTATCTTGTCGCTTTTACCTTTGTTATCGCATGTGTTTACTGAGGTTCACGTGATAACGCAGGGAGCGGCTCCACCTGTATACCAGACCTTTAGTCCCGAGCTGCAGCTGCCGGGGTGGGATGGGGGTGCCCGGGGGGGCCAGCTTGTGCCTTGCCCCCGGGGGCAGTGAGGGTGAAGGACCTGGAGAGGAAGGAGCTGAGGGTCCTTCTCTGTGCTGCCTCGGTGCCCCATCAAGACCCGCATCCCCCTGTGCCCTGTCTCTTAGCCGAATAAGCCCCACGACTGGGCTGAACCCAGGCGTCGGGGAGGAAGACGCAGCCCCATTCTCCAAATATATTTTATTTAATAAAAATAAGGAGGTGGGGCTGTCCCCGGGCACAGGCTCTTGCCCTAGAAGAGTCCTTTGTCCTTCTTGAGTTTCTGTTGTTTCCACAGGGGCAGGCTGCTGAAGGCAGCGCGCTTCATGCCGAAGGTAGCCTCGAAGTCCTCGTCGGAGAGGTGGTACTGGGGGAGGAGAGAGGAGGCTGAGCTAAAGCCGGGGGGGCTTCCCTGGTCCGTCTCCCCCCCACAGCAGCCCCCCCCCGGCCTCGGCTCACCTCCTTCCTGCTGGGATCCACGCCCCGCGGCAGGTCGTCGGCCGAGGTGTTCACCAGCACATGCAGGGGGAAGGTCTCCAGTTTGTCGGGGAGGAGGGTGGTGGTGGAGGTGAAGATCTCTTGCTTGGATGTGAGCACCTGGATGCGGGGCGGACAGGGTCACATCAGGGCCTGCCTTGTGTCCCCAGGAATAGAGGCACCAGGGTGGCTGCAGGTGTCCCCACACTGGAGGATGTGTCCTTGCAGCTCCTGATGCCACCTGCCAAGGGACAGAGGGCCTTTCTGTGCCCCCTCCCACCCCGGCCACCTTCTCTCCCTCTGCCACTTACGGAGGTGAGCTGCCCGAGGCTGCTCTCGTCCCCCAGCTCAGCTTTCAGCTCCTCGTAGGATTTCTTGTCCTGGGAAGGGGACAAAAGCGCTCAGCCCCTCGGCACAGGCAGGGATCAGGCAAACTGCTGCCCTTGCCCTGGAGATGCTGCCTGGGGCCAGATCCAGAGTTGGTTCCCATCTGTGAAGGGTCCCCCCTGGTCTTTCCAGCCCCTTCCACGACTTACGTCCCAGTTGAGAGGATCCCAGGCCAGGAACCAGCCAGTGAAGGTGGGGGGCTCGTAGCCCTGTTTCACCACAATGATGGGGGTGTCGAGGTCGCGCCCGCTGGGGTGGGTCCGCAGGTACTCCTGCACCATCACTGCTGCCGCCTCCTTCTCCGACTCGTTAGCGCCTTTCCCAGTCCAGAAGAAAACCTGCAACAGGGTCACCGTGACGACCACTGGGGTGGGATGGGGCCCTCTGGGGCCATGCCTGACCTATGGCTGGGGGCACACAGGATCTGTCCATGGGGAAGGGCACTGGGAGTCCATCCTCAGCCATCACTGGAGCAAGGGGGCTGGAAAAAAACAGCATGGGGCCAGGCACATTGGGGTTTTCAGCCTCCCAGCCCATCACTTCTGGTCGCTGCAGGTTCTCCATCCCCTCCGGGGACATCAGCTTGTGGGATCAAAGGTGTTTCCCCCCCAGCTCACCTGGTCCCAGGTGTCCAGCAGGTAAACTTCATCCTCCTCCAGGTCATCCTGGGTGAAGTCTACGATCTCTGTGGCCAAGAAGGTGCCTGTCTTGTTGGAGCACTCAAAGAGACGGGGGGTAACAGAGGGGTTCTCCTCCTGCAGCCTGGCAGAGCGGGGAAAGCAGTGGTGGTGGTGGTAGGAAAGGGGCTCACCTGGCTTGGGGACCGGTGGCCCATCTCACCCCTGAGGGTGAGCAGGGACAAGGGACCCCTGGGCACAGGGCTGGTACCTCTTGCTGTTGGCATACTGGGACTTGCCCCCCAGGGCCACCCAGAACTCAGCTGGCTCCTGTCCCTCTGCGATCACTAGCTTCTCCGTCTTGGAGATGATGTCAGCCACCGTCTTGCCCATTTCACGCTCGTCCCCGCTGCAGCCCTGCCGAGCAAGCGTGGCTGCTCCATCACCAGCCCCCGCCAAGGAGGAGGAAGAGGAGATGGGGGCATTTCTCTTGGGAGTGGCAGCACCCACCCCGGAGCCCGGCGGTACCTACCTTACCATACCAGAGGTAGCAGCAGCTGGGGGTCTTGAGCACAAAGACATCATTGGAGTTGAGGGAGGAGGCGCGGACGGCCACCTCGAAGGCCTTGGTGTTGTACTCATTGGTGCCATGCACATGGAAGAGGCGGGTGGAGGGCGTGGGCTCCGTGCTGCCTGCCCGTGAGGTGCCACCCTGCAGTGACAGGGACAGGAGGTCACCACCAGTGCCACAGGTTCAGACACCTGCGGGCTTCCCCCCCGACAACCCCAAACTCACCGCGTACACCACCATCTTGCCCTTGAAGATGGCCATCAGGTGGGCCGGCTCCTTGCCCATGGTGACACGGACCTGCACGGGCTCGTTGTTGTACTTCTGGTCCAGGATGACTGCTTGGTAGGCGGAGGCAGCCAGCTCGTCCGTGCTGGCTTGGCGGCCCTGGGCAGGTCAGAGCGGGGCTCAGCGCCCACCATGGCCCCCTTTTCCCTCTTGGGAAAAGGGAACCCTCATGCCATTCGCACGGGGTCACGCATAGAGCACCCCCAGTCCGAGGAGGTGTCCCTGTCCCCCACCCACATGTCAGTGACCTGTGAGCCTCACCTGCCAGAGGTAGATGATGCGGTTCACCTTGGACCCCACAGTATAGGTGTAGAGCACCAGGTAGCAGTCCCCGCCGTAGAAATGTCCCAGCCACTTCTTCTCCACAGGCACTAGCTCCTGGTTCTCCACACGCCAGACCTGGTGGGACAGGGATGTTCTGCTGCCAGGGCTGGTGCATCTCCCTGCCCTGCAGCCCCTGGGCCCCATGGCATCCCCCAGTGCAGCCCGGAGGGTGCCCAAGAAGGTCCCATGTTCTGCCCCGGCCACTCTACCTCCACCTCCCCGGATCCATCATCCACCATCTTCTGCTGGGCGGCCATCTGGGGCTTGGCGTGCAGCGTGGTGGCATCAAACTTCACCTGCTCCACCTTGGCTGTGGGGAAGGACAGAGGGCTGAGACACATCCTGCTGGCCATGGGGGCCCCCACAGCCCGCCCCGATCCCAATCCAGGGAGTCCTGCAGCATCAGAGGGGGACACTCACCCACTTTGCCCACAGTGTGGGTCTTGCCCAACCCGCTGGTCTGGTTGGGGACGGTCCATTTTTGGAAGAGCTGCCTGAAGATGGTTGACTCAGACCCATCATTCTCTGTCTCCACACTGGTGCTGGCTGGGTAGTTCTTGGCATTGATGAAGCCCTGGGGGGATTCAGACCCAGAACATGGGTACAGGGTGTCTGGCATCCAGGGAGCAGCCAGGATGTCCCATAACCGACCTCTAACCCAGCACCCACCAGCGCCCTGCTCATCGCCTGCTGCTTCTCCTCCTTATTGGCATTCTTGCCCTTCCACACGAAGATCTTGAGACCTCCTTGATCAAGGATGTAGCAGTCCTTGGGGAGGAGACAACAGCAGAAATTGGGAATTTGGGCAGGTTTAACGCTTCAAAAGCCGATCTGGTGGGCGAAGCCACGGCTTTTGAAGAGTTAAAGCTGCCAAGGAAATTGGGCACCCCCAAACATTCCCATGGGTGACAGACCTCATGCAGGAGCATGTCTTGAGTCAGGGGTCGAATCCCCACCTCCTGTATGACCAGGTTGCCGCTGGCATTGGAGAGGCTGGCAGGGGAAAAGAGAGGAGAGGGCCTTTGAAACGGATCTGTAAAACCCCTTCCCCACCCCCACCTTGGGGTGGCAGGGTTGGGTGAGGGTGTTCCCTCCCTATCTCCTTCCCCACCCTGATCATGGCAGAGGTGGTACCCAGGGACCCTCTTGCCCTGCCATGGTGGCAACCTGGTTTGCAGCTTGCCCTGCCATGCAGCTCACTCATGGCCATGAGGAGGGACAAAAGAGTGTCAGATGTGATGGGGCCACCCAGGGACATTGCCACCGTATCCAAAGGTCACACTTGCATGAGCATCTGTCCATCAGGTATCAACCCTATTAGCACCAGGGACTCCCTTACTCCAACTGCATCCAAAGGACCTGTCCCCATCCCTGCAGTGGCCTTGACCCCTCTTGGTGGCTATCCATGGGGATAGCAGTTGTGGGATATAGCAGAAATGGGTGCTGGGTCCCTCTGGCACCCTGCGAGATGCCCCCACAGGCACCCCACCCCCAGCAACTCACTGGTAGAGCTTGAGGGAGGAGTTGAGCTTCTGATCCACTTTGTCATCAGGGATGGCTGCCTTGATGTCCTTCTTCTCACCCAGCACATGCGTGAGGACCTGCATGAGCCCCGGCGAGGCGCCCTCGTTCTCACCATCCACTATGCCCACCTTGGCACGGCCCCCGCGCTCCCGGTCCCGGATGTCCTTAGCCAGGATCATTGCCTGCACCCGGAGGAGAAGGGCTCAGCCCAGATCAAGGAGGGGGTGACGGGTCCTCCAGCGGGGGGACCCTGGGACCCCCCCGGCCATACCTTCAGCCTCTCGTTTCGGTTGCTCTCGGGGCCATTCCACTGGATGATGAGCTGGCCCAGGTCCAGCAGGAACACATCCCCCTGGTTGAAGCTCTTCCAGCTCATCTCCACCTGCGGCAGGATGGGATTGGGGGGATGTCAAGCAGCAGGACACCCGGGTCCCCCTGCCTCCGCAGGCCCCGCCTGCCCTGGCTCAGCGCTGATGCCTCTATTCCTCCTCCCTACCCCAAGCGGGGCTTTTCGGGGAGAGGTTGCTCCTGAGGCAAGGCGGTGGTGGCCCCACACCCACTCTGTCCCCTACTTGAAGGCAGCTGTGTATGCCGTCCTCTGGCCTGATCCTGACCCCAAAGGGCATCTCTGCGTAGAGGTTGGTGGCTAGGGACCCCCCCGCACCCCATAACTCACCTCTCCTGCCGTCACATTCTTCTTGCCCTTCACGTGCAGCAGGCGCTGGACGTTGTAGGTGTTCGTCTCCACGTGCTTCATGCCTGAGGCCACACCACCCTTCTTATAGCTGGCAGGGGATAGATATGGTGTGAGCCCTGGGCGTGCCCCTTCCCCTCCAGCTGGGTCCCCTCCCACCTCTGTGTGCAGGGAGGTGTTCGGGGAGCCACCCACCCACCCACGTGGGTGATGGATGGAGCAAGACCAGCTCCAGATCCTCCTCCTGCCTCCCCCACCCCACTGGGACAGGGCTGTCCCCACCTCTGGGGATGTCCCCATGGGGGGGCATGCAGAAGGTCCCCCCCCCACAGTGGGAGTGGGTCCCTGGCAGTGACCGACGTACATGAGTCCCTGCTTGAAGTAGGCACGGAAGGTCTCACTCTCGTGGCCCTGGACCTCGCGGTGCTGCACGGCCACCGTGCCCAGGTGGTCGTCCATCTGGGTGGTGTAGATGGCAGCCGCCCCCTGCTCGTCCTGGCTCGAATCCTTGCCCAGCCAGTAGTGGATGCTGTAGCTGAAGCTGCTCCCGGTCTTGCGTGTCTGCAGGACACAGGTCCCTGCTAGAAGAGCCCCCCTGTCCCCAGACCACCCCAGCCAGGGACATCCCTCCCTGCACCCAGTCCCCCCCCCCAGGGCAGAGCCCATCCCCGATCCCCCGCAGGACCCCAGGTTGCCCTACCGACAGCAGGATGTAGCAATCCCCTTCGTAGAAGTTGCCGTAGCTTTTGGTGGGCACTGGCACCATCTCCATGTTCTGCAGAAGGAAGGGAGACATCAGCCCTGGCGGGGACCCCCCCCACCCCAGCCCCAAAACCTGTGCGGGTTTAACCCTGGGTGCCGCACTGAGACCCCCAAACCCAGGCACTGAGGACACAAAGGGGGAGATCTTCCCTCCCGCAGCCACCCCCCACCCCCCCAAACAGCCCGGCGATGGGTGCCCGGGTGATGGGTGCCCAGGCCGTGCCCCTGTCCCCACCTCAATCCGCCATATCTGGAGGCCCGGCGTGGTCTTGTCAAGCGTCCTTTTGACTTTGGTGCTGAGCTCCACCATGGTGACGGCTGCTGCAGGCAAGGGGACCTGCCGAGGCATCGGCAACACCCTCGTTAATGGCAGGCGGTGTCGTTAAGAGCTGGGAGGGAGCCAGCCTGCTGTGCCATCTGCTGCCCTGCCCGCTCTGCGGCCGGACGGGCTGTAAACCCCCCGTCCGGAGCAAGGGGACCCCCCCCGGATCCCCTGCCCAGCCCTCGGCCTGGCTGTCACCGTGGCTAACGGGGGGCTGTCACAGTTCCGTGCCAGGGTCTGCGGTGGGCAGGAGCGGGGTCCCCCGAGCGCCCCGGTGCCCTGTCCTGTGCCCGGGCACGGGGCAGGGCCGTGCAGGGCGTCCCCAACGCAGCAGCCGCAGCTGGATGACACCGCTGTGACCTGCTCCTCCCCAGCGCCAGCAGGAACCAGCCCCCGCTCAGCCTGGGCCCGGCACGGCATGGCACGGCATGGCACAGCGTGGCATGGCCACTGCTGGTGGCCTTGCACACACACACACACACACACGTGTGCAAGCACACTCTGCCCGCTTCCAGCCCCCGACCCCCCCCCAACTCCCGGACTGCCGGATCCATACCCCCCAGGGAGGGCACAGCCCCTCCCCACAGAGGTGACGAGTGTGCCAGGGCTCAGCCCCGGTGCTGCTGAGGTTGCCCACAGCCATCCCTGCCGGGCAGTGGGCAGGGGGAGCTCGGGGAGACAGCGTTGGGCAAAGCCCCCCACCCCGTGTGCCCTGGCAGGGAGAGCCAGCAGCGCCCACGGAGAAGTCTCTGCTCCCCCAGCCCCGCAAAACCCCTCCTGGTCCCACTGCGCTGCCCCAAAAGCACCCACATCCCGTCCCGCAGATCCGGGGGGGGTGTGTGTGTGTGTGTGTGGCGTGTGACATCCCCCCTGCACAGCCCCGAGGTGGGGCACAGGTGGGTCCCCAAGCCCCATCCCCACACCACCCCGGTGCCAGGAGCGGTGGTGGCTGTGGGATGCACTGCCTCCCCCCGCCGCCCCATGCCCACCTCCCTGTCGTCCCCCCCCCGCCCCAGCCCCTCACCTTCCCTGCGGAGCTGGGCACAGGTGAGCGTACCTAGGCAAAGTGCTCGGGGTGCCAGCACCCAGGAGACCTTTGTCCCCTCCTGTCCCAGCCTATGTTCACCATATAAGGGCAGGAACAGCCCAGTGTCAAGGTCCCCACGGCCCTTCGAGGCTTCACGGCACCCGAAGAGCCCCGTTACTCATGGGGTAATTGCCCCCCCACCCCCACCCCCCACCATCCAGGTGCTATTGCAGCACAGGGCAACCCAGGGCACCCTCCCCACGGGCTTTGCTGTGCCCAGGGTGGTACCTGCTGAGCTTCCCGGACCTGCTTCCCTCTTGTCCTCTCCTTGGCACCGAGCCCACGGTGATGGGGTTTTTGATGCCTGCACCACCACCACCCCCCCCAAAAAAAAAAGGTTTCCCAAAGTGATAACAATGAGCTCAACCGGGGCGGGGGTGTCAGCCACAAACACGGAGGTGCCCTGATGCCACAGGGATGGGCTCTGACGCTGCCCTCCGCTCCCTGGTCCCCAAAACCCCCAAACCCTCCCCGGCCACGGAGCACGAAGCCATTTGGTTTTGGGTTTTTGGGGGGTTTTTGGTGCCACCAGCTCAGAGCTACCAGCGACGCAGCGTCGTCTCGCTGGGGCATCACTTTTCCACCTCACGCGTCCTCCTGTCCCAGCCGTTACCTGGCACATCACTCCCCTGCCCATGGGACCGTCCCCAAGTTGTGCCCCCCCCGCCCCCAGCTGGATCACTGCCTGACGGGCTTTGCCTCCCTGCATTAAGGGGGGGTCTCTGCAGCCTTGGGGATGGGAAGGGGGCGCAGGGATGGGGCTGGGGTTTGGGGACACGGGACAGGACATAGGGTGGTGGCACGGCTAAGCCGTGCCACCACCCTATGTCCTGTCCCGTGTCCCCAAACCCCAGCCCCAATGGGTGGCACTTTGCTGTTGACAGAGAGAATGGAGTCCTGCCCAGTGGCTCCCAGCCCCAAATGGGGTTTGGGGGGGCCGGGGGGGGGGGGTGGCCGGGACATAAATCTGGGAGTGTGGGGGATGTCCCAGCAGTTCCCCAGGGCTCCCCTTCCCGCTCTTATCTCTTCCCCAGCCCTGCAGGATTGCTGCAGCCTTATCTCGGCTGCCCTGCTGAGCCAGCAGCCCTCACCACCAGCGTCCTGGACGTCTCGGCATCCCGGCCGTCACTTCGGCGCCAGGCAGGTGCCCTGATGCCACGGGGATGGGCTCTGCTGCCTCCCCCCCGGCCCCCCAAAACCCCAAACATGCCACCCAGCTCCCAAGCCCTGCACCTCACACCAGTGTCCCCGTAGGTCCCTTACCTGGGTGCAGACCCCCCCGGCGGGGGGCTTGTGTGTGGGGCTGAGTTTTGGGTGGGGTGTGCCACCCAGGTGGCCGCTCTCCGCTCGGTGGCCGAGTCCCAGGGCTGAGCCCGTCGGTGTGGCACAGGGGTGGGGGGGGGACCCCACGCCAGCCCCAGAGGGCTCGCCCCCTCCCCGGGCCCCCCAGCCGGACATGCTGGGCCACTAATGAACTCAGTAATTAGTGCAGCCATCAGGGAGGACAGAGACTTCGTTAATGAGGGGAGGCATGGAGCCAATGAGGGCACGGCGGGGGGGGGGCAGCTAAGGGACCCCCACTGCCTGCACGTTTGCAGCGCGCTGCCCGAGAGGGTGACACAAGTCCCCCCACAGTGACCCCCCCAGTCTATCCGGGGGGCATCCAACGCCTTATTCGGAGGAAACTGAGGAAGGGAGAACTTGTGACATACACTCACACCCCCCCCCCCCGCAAGGCACTCACCTCCACAAGCCCAAAGCTGGGGGGCACAGCCCACACGGTAAATTCAGGCTCCCCCCTTGTTAAGGGGCAGATTACCCATCACCGTGGCATCAGGGTCTTTTTTCCAGGAGGAGGGGAAAGGGGTTAGGATGGGGGTACCAGGGCAGCCTGGGGGGTGCCCTGGAGCACGAGGGTGTTCCCTTGGCACCGGGAAAGTGATGACACCCCCCACCCCCGATTCTGCAGCCCGAGGGTGCTCCCCCGGCACCGGGAAAGTGATGACCCCCCCCCCCCCCCCCGATTCTGCAGCCCGAGGGTGCTCCCCCAGCACTCCCCCTTCTCAGGGTTATTTAGGGGATCCGGGGTGGGGACGGCGTGCGTCTCTGCCCCCCCACCCTGGGCATACCCACTAGTGACACGCACGTGCCCACACGTGCACACACACACAGAGGACAACCCCTTTCCAAGATGGTTTGACAGCTTTAATCACATGAAGGCACTTGGATCTGGTCCCCCAGCCCTCCCCAGCCCCCCCAGTTGCCACCTCCAGACCCCCCCGGGCCCCCCAAGGGTGCCCAGCGTGGGGGCTGCAGCGCCCACGGGTGCTTGCTGGGCAGGGGGCTTCGCTGGTGCCGTTTGACTTGTCGAATATAAAGTGCTGAGTTCAACCCTCCTGGAGGGGCAGGTGGGGGTCTGGGGGGGGGGGGGGCGGGGGCGGGGATGCCGCAGCATCCCCCATCCCACCCCACCATGGGGCAGGGGGTGGAGGCAGGGGCATGGGGGGACCCCCACCTGCCCCTGGCACCCAGCATTGGAGAAGGGCAGTGCCGGCAGGAGCCGGCCAGACAGCACCGGAGAGATAAAACCCCTCGCATCCCCCCCCGCCCTCCCCAATACTGCCCCCCCCCCCTTCCCTGGCACAGCGGTAAAAAGGCACCCATGATTTTTTTTTGGGAAACCGTTGCTTTTCCCCCTAAAAATATATGAAACATTGTCCATATTGCGACACTAAAAAAGGCCTGGCTGAGCTCAGCTCCCCCCCCCTCAAAAAAAAAAACCCTCCCTGAGACCCCCCCCATCCCCTCGAGGCTGGGGGACACCCTGGCACAAGCCCAACCCCACGGGGGTCAGGGTAACCCCAGGCTGCAGGAAGGTGGTGGGGGGGGGGGACGACATGCTGTGCCCCCCACCCCTGCCCCATCTGGGGGGCTGGGGCTGGAGTAAGGCTGGGGGGGGGACACACGCTAAGGCTGGTACGGGGGTCCCTCTCCCCTGGGAGTCGCAGCCTTTAGTGAAGCTGCAGAGGGGGTGCATGCCCCCCCCCACGACGGAAGGAACCCCCCCCACCAGTGACTGGAGTGGCTCCCACTGACACAGTGTAACTGGGGAGGGAGGAGGCCACCAGACTCCCCCCCCCCCTCCATGGGAAGAAACCGAGGTTGGAGGAGGTGAGTTAAGAGACCCCCCCCCAGGCACACCCCTTGTAGGGCTGGGGCGGGGGCGGCACGTAGACGTGGTGTCCCAAGGCACGTGGCGGGGCATTTGTGGCCAGGGACTCAGCCCTGAGGCCAGGCTGCCCCCCCCAAAACACCCCCCCTAGGCGGGGGGGCAGCAGAAGGCACAGGGGAGGGGTAGGGACATGCCCCCCCCCCCCCCCCCCCCGAGGTGATCAGCTGCACCAAGGGCAGATTTAAGGGTATGGTGACAACAGCCCCATGCACCAAGGCAAATACAACACCCCCCCCCATTTTGGGGGGATGGTAAGGGAGAAGTGAACCCTTCTTACATCCCCCTGCAAACAGGGGCCGAGGGCCTCCGCCCCCCCGCCCCCGCAGCAGGCAGAGCCCAAATTGGGGGGGTCTAGTCCCCCCAAAGGCAGTGGAAAGCAGCAGCTGCTGACCCCCCCCCCCTCCCCACTCGGGGGGACACGGAGGGGAAAAGGACCTGAGAACCGTTTCGGGGAGGGGGGACACAGGTTGTGGGGGGTTGGGAAGGACTGGAACTCCCCCCCCCTAATGGGTCCCCAGCACGGCAAGGCAGCGGGTTACCCACGGCCCCCCCTCCTCCGCAGGAAGGGGGGACACCCAGGTCCCCGGCGGGGGCACCCACATCTCCCACCACCAGCGGGCAGGGAGGGCACCCGCGCCCACCGGGGCTGGGGAGGACGATGCTGGGGGGGGGGGGCACACCGGGGGGAACACCCCCCCCCCCTCCCTGCTCCCCAAAATAAGGCACCCGGCTGCCACGGCGGTGCCGGGGAGGGGGGGGGGCACTAGCTGTTAGTCCGCTGCTTCTTGAGCACTGCGTACACGTCCTCCACCTTGCTGAGCCTCTCGAAGAAGGGCAGCAGGTCCAGCAGCTCCGTGTCCGCCATGTTATCGAACCAGGAGGCCACCGGCACCTGCGGGCAGCGCGGCGGCTAAGTGCGGGGGGGCCCCCACCACATCCCCCTCCATGTCCCCCCCCCCCCCCCAGCCTCACCCCGGGGTTACGTACAGCGTTATCGGGGTGGAAGATGTAGGATGCGGGCGAGTTGTCCACGATGATGATGCGGCGCAGGTCGCGGCCCAGGCGGCTCAGGTCCTTCACGTAGTTGCCGCGGTGGAAGACGCAGGATTCCCGGAAAAGCCGTGCTCGGAAAGCCCCCCATTTATCCAGCAGGTCAGCCACGGGGTCCGCGTACTGCAGGCAGGGAAGCGGGGTCACCGAGGCACGCCGTGCCACCGTGACCACCCCACGGTGACGATGGCACCCAGCTCTCCGCCGCTGCCAGCTCACCCCATGCCTCAGTTTCCCTGGCCAGCACCTTGGGGGGAGGCACCGTCACTGCCCACAGGGGACAAGGGGCCAGCGCTGCCCATGGGTGGGCAGCCAAGGAGAGGTCGTGCCACCTCAGGGGTGGCCGATGGCGGGGTGGGGAGGTGACGGTACCCACCTTGGCCAGGCTGGCGGTGAAGAGCACGCACTCGAAGAGCTCGCCCATGCGCTGCAGGAACTCGTCCACGTGCGGCCGCTTGAGCACGTACACCTGCGGGGGGGACACACGGGGCACAGGGCAGCGCGCTGGCAACCCGGCCACCCCAGGGGACACACGTGGTCCCCAAGCCCAGCAGGTGGCTGGGGAAGGGGGTCAGAGAGCTGCCCGTGCCCCGTGCCATGAGGGGTGCCCTGCGTGGGCTGGGGGATGCCACCACCCCGCGTTGAGCTGGGGGATGCCACCTTCCTGAGTGGGCTGGGGGGGGGATGCCACCCCCCCCAGGTGGGCTGGGGGACTCCACCACGGCCTCGCTGGCACATCCAGAGCGAAGTGTCCGGCCGGCTCCGGAGCCAAGTAACCGAGAACAGGCTGACTGCCCAGACCACAGCCTATCCTGGATTACTTGAACCCGGGACCGGCCACTGCAGGAGGGCACCGGGCCAGGACATCCCCCCCACCACCCCCACCACCCTTCCACCTCCCCACCCCCTGGAAAGAGGGGCACCAACCTCTGCCCCCCAAGGTGCCAGCCTCGGCACCCTGACGCCCCTCGGTGCATCTCCTGTTCCCCGGGAAGGGGGCAGAGGGGACCGTGCCCCCCCTCCTGCCGGGCACCCCCCCCCCGTTACCTGGTGCATGATGCCATCGATTTCCACGGGAATGATGAAGTCGGCGTTGTTCACCGGCTGGGGAAGGAACGGGGAGGGAGGGGGGGGGAACAGGTCAGCGCTGGGTGGGCACCCCCTGCCCAAACGCTGCCTTGCCCTCTGCCCACCACGCACCCCCTGCCAGCCCCGCTGTCCCCTCGCGGGGACACCCCATCCGACCCAGCAGGGTCCTGGGTGCCCGAGAGTGGGAGGGGAGGAAGCAGAGCAGGTGGAGGGTCGGGGTGGGGGGGGGGGGACATGGGGCAGAAAGAAGGGGGGTGGGCCGGCGTGTCCCTCACCTTGAAGGAACTGTGCACCAGCGTCTCGTCCAGGTCGATGACCACGCAGAGCTTGCTGGCGTCCTGCGGCTTGATCTCGGGCAGGAGGTGTTTGACGGCAGCCTGTGGGGACAGGGAGGGGGGGGCACAAGCAAACCCGGGGGTCAGCGGGGTGGCGAGGGACACCCCCTCCCCTCCTGCCCACCCAGAGGGGGAGCACAGAGTTGGGGGTCGGGGGGGAAGCCCCTTTCACTCCCCCCATCCTGGCACAGGGGATGGGCACCCCAGCACTGTCTGTGTCCCCCCCCCCCATCCATTGCCAGGCTGGGGGTGCAGGGGGTGCCCGGGGGCGGGGGGGGGTACCTTGGGCAGGGCCCCGTTCTCCTCCACCAGCAGCGGGGCGCTGGTGGTGCCGGCGCGGGGCTCCCCCTCATCCCGGCACAGGCAGCAGAAGAGGGACTGGAGGATGCTGCGGCTCCGCGGCTTCTTGGCGGGGGTCTGGGTACCTGGGGGGAGCGGGGGGGGGGACACGGGGGGGGTCAGGGGCACCCCCGGGGGTCCCATCTTTCCCCCCCTCCCCAAGCACAGCGGGTGAGCCGGGGTCGGGGTGTTGGGAGGTGGTGGTGGGGGGGCCCTTCCCGAGCCCCCCACGTCCTTATCGTCCCCTGGCACCCATCCAGCCGCCCTTCCTGCCCCACCCGGAGGGTTTGGAGACCACCCACAGCCCCCTACCCCCGCCAAACGGGTGCCCCCCCCCTTGGGTCCCCCTCACGCGGCCGGAGACCCTACAATAACACAGTGGGTCCTGCCCCGGGGGATGGGTGGTCGTGGACCCCCGGGGGGGGGGGGGGGGCACAGCCCCAGGCGGGGGGGTGTCCCCGTGGGCGGGGCCTGGCCGGGGGGAGGCGGGGCTTACGGCAGCTCTTTTGCCCCGCCCCCAGCCTGGCCCCCTCCCCTCTCATTGGCCGGCTCGAGCGTAACCGCAGGCGAGAAGCCAATCAGGGCGAAGCGCCCGCCCCCGGGCGCCGTTCCCGCAGCCCCCATTGGCGGATCAAAGGGAAACTGAGGCAGAGGGGCCGCTCCCGCCCGCCCCGGGGGCAGCGCGGCGCCTCCAATCCCTTCCCCACCGGCCCCGCGGGCCCGATCCTGCCCCCAGCCCCGGCCGGTAGCGGGGCTGCCCTGGGCCAGGGGCCGCAGCTCCCCCCTGGTTGTGCCCCCCCCCCCGCCCCCAGCAGCCGGGCCAGGGATAACGCGGGGCGCCCGTGGGGCAGGGGCCCCCCCCCTCGCTCCTGGGGACGGGCCCCGCTCCCACCGTTTCCCCCCCACCCCGGCCCTGCCAGCTCCCCAGGCCGGCGGGCAGCACCCCGACATCGGGCAGCGGGACGGGCAGCGCTCCCCGCCAAACCGGTGGAAGGATGGCGGCGGGGGTGGGAGGCCGGACACGGGGCTATGCCCCCGCCCCCCCACACTTTCCCCGCCTCAGTTTCCCCACCGGCGCTGCCTGCACCCCCCCGCCCGGCTCCGGAGGAAACAGCGCAGATACGCCGAGCGCCGCGGCCCGAGCGGCGCCCCGAGCACCCCAGGGTCACCGACGGGGTTCGGGGCGGGGGAGGGGGGGGAACGACAACATGGGGCACGACGCCCCCCCGACAACCCTCCTCCCTCCGACCCCCCCCCAGTGCCCCAGCGCATCCTGGGGCAGCGGCACGCGCGGGGCAGACTGAGCCCGCCCGCAGCTCATCACACCCGGATGGCGGAGACCCCCGAGGGGCGACCTCCCCCCCTCTCCCTCACCGGGGTGGGGGAGATGGAGGGGGGATGGAGAGGGGAAACCCCCCTTCCCCCCCCCCCCCCCTTCCTCCCCCCACGCCGCTCCGCGTTACCTTTCTCCTGCAGCGGGGCGCTCCCCTCCTCCCTGCTAACCTGGGCGATGATGGACTGGTGCTCCATGGGGGGCAGGGGGGGGAAGGTTGGGGGGGGGGGGGGCGGTGGGAGAGGGCGGCCCCCCCCGGCGCTGCCCCCCGAGGGGGGGCGGGGGAGGGGGGGGGAGGCGGGGCGGGGGCCGGCGGCGTTGCGGGGCGGCGGGCGCGGGAGCGGCGCCGCGGAGGAAACTTTGTTACAACATGGAGTTTCCTCCGCCCGGGCTGGGGCTGCAAACATGGAACCCGGGCGCGGTTTCAAGGAACCCCTTAAAAGGGCAACGCCGGGGGGGGGGGGGGAGGACACCCCTCTTCTTCTTCCTCCTCCTCCTCCTCCTTCTCCTCCTCCCACCTCCCGCCACCGGGGCTGGGGGTGCAGGGGGTAGTGGCTTCTTGTGGGGGGGGCGGTGCGGTGCGGCACAGGTTTGGTTGGGAAGGACACCCCCCCACACACACACCTTGCGCCATGGTGGTCGGCTCCCCCCACGCTCCCTCCGGCTCAGGGATTAACCCCCCCCAGGTGTCACCCCCCCCCCCCTTCCCCCCGCCCCGAGTATTACTCTTCCCCCAAGTGTCGCCCTCCCCAAGTGTCACTCCCCCCAAGTGTCACCCCTCCCAAGGGTCACACACACACACACACCCCCCCCAATCCAGTTGGCAGCCCCGGGGAAAGAGGGAAGTCCCACCCCCGGCATGCGAAGCCCCCCGCCATGCTGGGTGTCCCCTGCAGCAAAGCCCCCCCTGAGCCCGGTGCCTCCCGGCTGGGGGGGGGTTCTCGTCCCCCCCCGCGTGGGGACACGTTCCCCATTGCCAGGGCAGGCCAGTGCAACCGGGCAACAGGTGCTGGGGGGGGGGGCGCTGCACCAGTAACCACCTGCTTGTTTCTTTCGTTCCTCTTTCCCCTGCAATTACCCAATTATTTGGGAAATTAACATATATACATATATTATCGATACATATATTTTCTCTCGCAATACCTCCCCTCCTTCGGGAGGAATCAGGGCTGTTTCCAGGCGCTCTTCGAAAAGTAGCTTTTACCGGGTACTCGAGGATGCAACAACCCCCTTCAGGACAAAATCGTGTCCCCTCACAAGCCCCCCATGTGCCGGCATCCTCCATCCCCAGCCCCTTCCCCCCCTGCAAGCCCGGCCGGGCCCTGCCAGGGCACCTCCGCACCCCGGGCAGCATCCGGACCCGAGGAGTGGTGGTTGTCCAGCCGGTCCTGGTCGCCATCTCGGTGGCCGAAGATGCTGCTCCCTCCGTCAGTGCCGCCCCGGGGGCAGAGCAGGTTGGAAATTACCCATTTCAGCTTGTTTGGGGTCTTTCCACCTGTCTCAGCAGCGGTTTGGGATCTTCAGGGGCTGGAATTGTCCTGTCTGGCCCGGGGGGGGGCGTAAGACCAGGGACACTAGCGAGGCAGCGATGCCGGCGGCGGCACCCCCGGGTACCGCTCTGCCCCTCCGGCTCCCCGGGGCCGGTGTGATCAGCCCTCGGGGAACGGGGCTGGGAGGGGACTCGCCCCCCACCCCCGCCAGCGTGGGGCACGACACATGCCCACAGGTGACCCCGCTGGGAAACTGGGTCCGGCATGGGGAGGTACCCCCCCGGCGGAATTGGGACGCTGCGGGACCTGGCGGGCGGTGCAAAGGCTGGCAGAGAAAAATCCGGTTCCCGCCTGCGAATCCCGCGCTCCCAGCTCCGTGCGGGGCATCGCGGGGCATCCCGGCACCGGGAACCCCGGCGGGGTCCGGACCGCGGCTTGGGAACCGGGACACCTCGTCCTGTCGCCTCCCCCGCCCGCCCTGCCGGTGGGCAGCCGTCGTGCCTCAGTTTCCCTACCCTGGATGAGGAGGCAGCTCGCTCCCCTGGCTGCCGCCCCCCTTCCCGGCGGGAGGAAGAGGAAGGAAGAGGCTCTCCTTCCTCCACTCCCTATTTTTGGGCTGACCTGTGCTGCTCCTTTAGCCCAGGTGGAACTGGGCAGGATGGCTGCCACATCCCCAGTGGGGCGGCCGGGCTGCCGGTGGGTGCCAGGGGACACTGCTCACCGTGAGGACAGCTACGGAGGCCACACACTGTCCCCTCCAGGACCCCCTGTTCCCCCTTGGCCGAATCCTGCTCTTCCCTCCCCGATGAGCCAGGCGCAGGCAGCAGCCCTGCCTGTTCTCTAATTAATGCAATTAGGAAAGTCTCCAGGCCAGACACCTGCGGCAGCAGTTGGAGCATCGTTTCCAGGTTCACTGCCCACAGGTTTAGGGACAGATTGGGAAACTGCGGAGCTCAGGGGGATGTTGTCTCTGTCCTGGGGCTGTGGGACAGGCTGGGGACATGGGGCTTACGTGGACAAGGGCCTCATCCTGCATCCCCAGCCCAGGAGCAGGCAGACCCCAGCTGGACGTGGGGGCTGTGGGGTGCAAGGGCAGAAAGGCACCGTGCTCCCCCCAAGGGACCCATCTGTGCCACCCCACTGCCCCCCAGGCTGGGGTCCCAGATGCTGTCCCCTATTCCCCAGCTACCCATGGCCGTGGGACTGCTGCCCCAGGGAGCACTGCCCCATGGAACACTGCCCCACGGCCGAGGCCTGGGGCCGGGCACCTCCTGCTAAGAGCTGGACCCAGGCAGGTGTCCCCGGGCTGGGGGCGTCCCCGGGCTGGGGGTGCCATCCGGAGAAGGGTGATCCCCGCAAAGCACAGCCCGGGGGATCCCCCTGCCCCCCAGCAGAGCCATGGGACTGCTCCCTGCACCCCAGCCCCCAAAACCCCCCAACCCCGCGCCCGCTGGGGACGACCCCGAGGTCCCCCGGTCCCCCCCAGCCCCTCGCGGCCCCTCCAGCCCTGTCACCCCCAGGCAGGGGCACGCCGGGGCCGGGGATGCCCCTTGCAGGCGCAGTGTGGGGGACGGGACGGTCCCTGCTCCTCCTCCTCAGAGGCGACTGGGGTCGGCTGCGCCCTCGGGCGGGAGGGGGGTGGGGGGGACGGGGACAGGGGACACCCCGCTTTTCGGTGGGCCCCACCGCTCTGGCTCCTCCTTCAAGCAGCCCGAGGCCGGGCCAACGCGGAGGCGCGGGGGGAGGCACCGCCCCACTCCGTCCGCCATCGCCCTTTTAAGGAAGGGGAAATTCTTCACATAAACAAGCGCGGCCCCCGGGAGCGGGGGGGGGGTGTCCCTTCCCGGGGAAGGGGCGGGGGGGGCACGGTACGGGAGGGGGGATCCACCCCCCCCTACCCCCCCCCCAAATTCCCCCCCTCCACCCCCCGGCCAGGCTGGTTTGGGAAAGAGGATTTTGGGGGGGGGGGGCGGGGAACGCTGGGGAGAGGGGGGAGCCTTGAAACAGCCAGGGAGCGTCTCGCAAGTGCGGGCCGCGGCGGGGGGCGAAGCGCGGCGGGACACCCCCCCCACCACCCCCCAACCCAGGGTGCGGAGCTTGAGGTGGGGGGGTTGCGGGGGGGAGGGGGGCGACAGCCGCCCCCGGGGTGGGCCCGAGCGGCTCCGCATCCGCATCCGGCGGGGCCGGCGGGCGGGAAACGGGGCATCCGGGGCGGGGAGGGCACGGTGGCCCCCCCCGGGGGAATGCAAAGGGTTAGGGGTAAGCCCCCGCACCTCCCCATCCCACCCCGCGCACCCACGGCCACGTGTGTGCGTGTGGGACGTCCCCTGCCGAGACCCCCAGCCCGGGGAAAAGGAGGGGGGGGTCCCTCCCCGGGGCGCGCAGCAGCGGCGAGGCTGAAGCCAGGTTACAAACACGCCATTTATGAGCTTCCCCCCCCCCCCGCCCCGAGTTTAGGATCCCCCCCGCCGTGGGGCTCCGGCCGGTGCGGTCTGGGGGCCGGGGCCGGGCCGGGTGGCTGGCGGCCCCGCCGTCCCCGGGCGGGGAGGGATGGGTAGCGGTCCCGGGAGGTGATTAGCGGTCCCGGGAGGTGATTAGCGGTCCCGGGAGGTGATTAGCGGTCCCGCGCGGTAATTAGCGGTCTCGGGGGCCGGCGGTTCCCGGCACTAATGAGGAGGAGAGGTCTCCGGGGCGGCTCGTTCACTGAAGCCTCTGTGCCAAGGGCCGGGGGCACCTCCCTCTGCTCCCCCGCACCCCCCGCACCCAGCCTGGACCAGCACCCCTGAATTTGTAGTGGGGGGGACACTCTAAAAATTCGGGGGGAGGTCTGCCCGGCTGTTAATCCCTTCCTTGCTGGATGCATCTCCAGCCAGAACATCATCCCCGGGCTTGGTGTGGCATCAAATCGGTGCCCGGTGCAGGGGGCCGTGCTGGGCAGGGAGGGGGGGACAGTAAGAGGGGACGGGGTCTGTCACCGGGTCCCTGCCAGCGCCGGCGGGTCGTGGGAGACGCCGAAGCTGAACCGGCTGTGGTGGCCTCGGTCCAGGAACCGGGCTCCGTGCGCGATGCTGCATGTCCAGATCTGTGGGGGGGCAAAGAGGGCAGGTCGATGGGCACCCAACGGGGACGCCGTCCCCCTCACAGTCGCCCCTTCCCGCATTGCCAGCCCTACCAGGTAGGTGATGAAGGCCACGTAGCCGGCCAGCAGCAGGCCCAGGGGGATGTGGTACCCCGGGCTCCGTAGCGTCGGCAGAAAGTCCACCACGAAGTAGACGTTGATGGCGCAGACCAGCCCCGTGATGAGGGTCATCAGCACCTTCCCTGGGCTGTGGCAGGGGAGCGGACATCAGCGCCAGGGCAGAGCCCCCACCCCGTGTGCCACCGGGCACAGCGGTCTGGGAGATCTGGGGTTGTAGGTGAGCAAGACCCCAACTGGGACATCTCTGTACCCCACGGCCATACTACACCCCCATGATGGGGCTCTGGGCAAGGGCTTTGGCCACCCTCTGAACGCAAGGCTGGTAGTGCCAGGAGGATGCTGAGGACCCAGGGGTGCCTGAGGGGGGGTGTTGGACGTGGCATTGGGATGAGGATGGAGAAGGCAGTGACGGGGTCTGTCCCGCTTTGGCTGCTCTGGGCATGTGGGAATGAAGATATACCGCCGCAATGCCCATACACCAGCTGCCCCCGTGGTGTGGTTTGGGGGGGCAGGATGGTCCAAAGGGAGGATGTCTGAAGCTGGGGCACCCCGCTCTGCCCCCCTGTGTCTCCCCCCACTGTGGCACTCACAGGCCGTTGGTGAAGTCCTGCATGAGCGGGCGCAGGCTGGTGAAGGTGAGGACGGGCAGAACGGCGAAGGGCAGCTGGAAGGAGAGCCGGGTGAGGGGGGCACAGCTGCCAGGCCATGCAGTTGCGGGGCACTTGGTGTGTTCTCCCCCCCACACCTTACCAGTATGCTCTGGAGGACATTGAGCAGGTCGTTCATGCCCGTGAGGTGGCTGACATCCTTGAAGGCAGCCACGAAAACGGTGGGCAGGATGGCAAAGGAGCGGGTGAAGAGCACCCGGGCGAAGCGGGACCAGCGGAGCTGCAGGAAGCCCTGGGGACACAGCGAAACCTGCGCCTTCGCCCTTCACCATGCCTGGAGCACTGCGCCGGGGTGCCTTCCCCAAATCCGGGCTGGGAGGGACACAGGGGGCATCACCCCCTCCTCTGTGCCAAGGCGCTGAGTAGGGCCTTGCAGGGCTGCCGGGTCCCGCTAGATGTCAGCTCCAGCTCATTAAGCAAACGAACTCATTAGGGAAAAGCTGCGTGGGGCACCCACAGTGTGCCTCTGGGAGGAGATGTCACAGGGGGCGGGGGCGGCTGTGCAGGGGCAATGGGTGGGCACTGTCCCCATCCCACCTCCTGGGGACCCGGGACCCTGGTGCCAGCAAATTGCCACCCACTGGGTGGGCAATGCCCTGTGCCCAGCTCCCTGCGGGCATGGGGGGGCAACTAACTCTGCCAAATACCGCTAGGGGTGGAGGGACACCCATAGGACCTCCCACCCAGAGCCCACCTGTGATTCCCCTCCCTCCCAGCTGCTCCCCGTGGGGGTGAGGGCCAGCATCCCTGTCCGTCCCTCACCTCCATAACGAACTGCCCCGCGTAGGTCCCGGTCATCGTGGAGCTCTGCCCCGCCGCCAGGATCCCGATGGCCCAGATGTACAGAGCCACCGCCCCAAAATAGCAGCCCAGGATGACACCCTGTGTGAGGACATTCCCATGGGGACCCCAATGTATCCCCCTCCCCAGCCACCCCCATCATCTCCCGGTCTCCCAGCAGGGTGGCAGCACCCAGGGGTCACTGGGGGGGAGCTCAATGTCTCCCACATGGGTACGGATACCCGCTGGGCACAGCCCAGGGCCACTCACCCCCTGGTAGATATCCACAGAGACCGTCTCGTTGTTGGCAGGGAAGATGCCGGCGTAGCGGCTGACGCTGCTGTTGATGCACTTGTTGTGCTGCAAGGCACGGTGGGCACGAGCGTGGTGGCCACCTGGCAGCCCCCACGGACACGGGGGGACTCCCCCACATCCCAGGAGATGGGGACGCCCACCCTCCAAGGGATGCTCGCTCCGCCCGTCTCCGCAGCCAGGCACAGCCATCACCTCCCCGCGGGCGCGGGGTGACACTCACCACGTCCTCATTTCGCTGGTGGTAGAAAGCCTCGCCGAAGACAGCCATGACGAAGAGGTTGATGAGGAAGGAGACAAAGAGGGCCAGGCAGGACTCGGTCAGGAAATACATGTTGGCTTCCTGCACTGCCTCTTTCTTGGACCGGTCGATTGCCCGCGTCTGGGGACAGTGGGTGACAGGGGTGCCATGGGGTCAGGAGAGCACCCCTGGTCCCACAGTGTCCCACCAAGTGTCCCCTGAGACACCCCGGGATGGCAGTGCCGACAGCAGTGACTTGGTCTCACCTTGACCAAGGAGGAGTGGAGGAAGATGTTATGGGGCATAATGATGGCGCCGACGATGCCCACGGCCTGGAGCAGCTCCTCTCGCCCGCAGCCCGGGCAGTAGGGCAGGAAAATGCCCTTCAGCACCTCCGCCTGCCCCGGCCTCACCACCACGTACTGGGGACCGGTGGAAAGGGCTACTGTGAGCTGACACCCCCCCACTGCAGCCCGGTGCCAGGGGGGACACCCCGTGGGGCCAGCACCCTGCAGGGAAAGGGGTGTCCCCAGCTCCCCCCTTCACCTCGTAGCCGAAGCTCAGGGCCATGATGGCGATGAGGAGGCCGAAGAAAGCCTCCAGTTTGCGGAGCCCTAGAGGGGTCAAGAGATGGGGTGGGACGAGGTGGGGGACACCGATGCCGCATCTGCACCAGGGCAAGTGTCCCCCCTGTCTCCCCACCCCAGCACTCACCGTACTTGTCAAGGAAGAGGAAGAAGAGGGTGTCCACGATGGTGATGAGGACCCCACCCCAGAGGGGGATGCTGCGGGATGGCAAGGGGGAGGCGTTAGCCACATGCCCGTAGGCAGAGCAGGGCCACTGGAGGGGCTGTGGAGGTCCCCAGGGGGTGGCTCACCGGCCAGCCGAGAGCAGGCTGAAGGCGATGGCTGTCCCAATCACCTCCTGCATGTCGGAGCCGATGATGGCGATCTCGATCATGAGCCAGAGCAGCACACGGGGCACCTGGAGGGGCCAGGACCCGGTGAGGTGCCCGAGCCCATGGGGGGACACAGCCTCCAGGGTGGAGACCCCTGTCCCCATCCTCAGGCTGCAGCAGGTCACCTAGAGCAGCATAGGGACCCCAGGAGAGCCCTCCCAGCCTCTCCCACAACACAACGTCAGGGTGCAGGATAGATCCTAAACCCCAGTCTGCCCCCCCCGCCCCCCATCCCTGCGCCAGCGGGAGCCGAGAACAGGACCCATCTCTGGATATGATGCTCCTGGGGGGTGCTGGGGCAGAGGGACGTATCCAGCCCTCCTTCTGGGGACCTGTCATTCAGCCAACATCTCAGCGCTTGTTCGCTCCCGCATGCTGCCTAGAGGGAACCCGTCTTTTGCCATGTGACCCCCCCGATCCCCCCCAGCTCCCCGCACCAATGCGCCCAGGCTTGCCCCGCGTCCCTGCTGCGCGTCGCTGCTGCGCGTCGCTGCTGCGACGCCCGGGCTCACCACCCCCAGGGGACATGCTCACATGTCCCCAGACCAGCCCAGGACACTGAGACAGCTGCTTCCTGCACCCTGTTCCCATACCAGAAGGGTGTGTGGGTGCTAGATGGGGGGCACTGGGGCTGGGGGGGCTTTGGGGGGCCCCTGGGAGAGGTGGGACTCTCGCAGCAGCATCTTCCTGCTCCTCTCCATCCCCCAGACAGCCCTGTCCCCCCCCAGGACCACCACCAACCCAAGCATGGGGTCACCCCAGGCTGTGACCCTCCCAGGGGGTGTGCGTGTGTGTGTCCCCCCGTGGCTGCTCACCTTGGGGTAATAGAGGTAGCAAATCTCGCCCAGGTCCTTCCCCGTCACCACTCCCAGCCGGATGGCCAGGCGCTGGCACAGCAGCCCCAGGACAGTGGCCCACAGCAGCACCCACAGCAGCTGGGTGGGGGGGAAGGAGGGAGGGGGGCAGCAGGGGCTGGGTACTGGGCAGGATCCGGCCGCCCGGGGCTCCCAGCAAGGTTATCAACCAGCCCGGGGGGCTGTAAGTGGTCCCCAGCCCAGGCAGAGGGGTGGCCTGTCGGCACCCATGGGTGCCCTCACCCAGCGCCAAGGCCCCCCTCCTCCCCTGTTCCCTTCCCGCTCTCCGGGCTGGGGAAGCTGGATTGCCGTGGCCGTTGGCGCAGGAGAGGTTACGAAACCCCCGGCTGTTTCCTGACCCTGGGGCCAGGGCAGGGGGGGGGAGTGTGTGTGTGGGGGTGTCCAGGGCTCACCTTGAACCCTGCCACCGCCCCGCACTGCAAGTCAGACTCCACGTTGCCCGGGTCCAGGTAGGCGATGCTCATGAGGAAGCCGGGACCGGTGAAAGCCCAGAGTTTCCTAAAGCTGAATCTGGGCTGGGACGAGGCAGCAGGTCAGAGCGGGGAGCTCCCATTCAAAACCAGTGTCCCCCAGTTGCACTCCCGGTCCCCTCTAGCCCATTGCTGGGAAGCCCTGTGCTGCCCGCATGGGCACGTTTCGCACAGGGAGGAGATTTCTCCTGCTTCGGGGAGGGAACCGCTGCCCCCTCCCCAGCCCCTCTCCGTTAACAGCAGTGCTGGGGGGGCAGCGAGACCCCCATCCCACATGGGGACAGGTTGTACAGTGATGTTCAGGGCGTTCCTGTGGCTGTCAGGCACCGTTAATTGCATCCCATGGGATTCCACTGCCAACCCCGGCTTTTAACACCTCTCCTGGCCATGGAACCTCCGTCCCTTCCCCTTATCCCTTCGTCCTGGGGGGCGGACGGGAATGGGAGGGTCTGCCCACCCTCAGGCAGAGGTGCCAGCCTGGCAGCACCTACCCCGCTGCCCTTGGGGATGCTGATGAGTTCGTCCAGGTAGGTCTGATCCCGAGTGGCAGGGTGCCGCAGGGACACGGGGCTCCCACCGGTGCCGTAGGTCTGGGCTTGGCCCCGGTTCAGGGACCCGGCGAGGCCTGGGGGGGGGCAAGGAAAGGGAGGAGGGGAGGTGGCATCCCGCCGGGGCGACAAGGACGCTGGTGGGATGGCAGCCGTGGTACCAGCTTCTGCCCAGTCCCACCTGCCCCTGCCTGGTGAGTCCCATGAGGGATGAGCCCCATTTTTCCAGGGGGGCCTTGAGGGTGGCTATATGAGGGCTATCAGTGGCTACCTAGAGGGGTCAGATGCCACGTCCAGCTCAGGTGTCCCTAAAAACCTCTAGTCCCAGCCCAGTCTTCACTAATCCAAGAGCCAAGTGCATTTCTGGGCAGGAGGGACAGGAGGGGACGCTGCTCCGGCTCCTGCTGCTGGGTGGGCATGGAGCGGGGACAAGAGGCTGGCACTGGCCCCATTCCCCCCCAGCCCACAGACAGGTCCTGGGAGTGTGGATGAATCATGAGTGGGCTTTGGGGAGGAGAGGATGGGGCAGGTGGGGAAGCCGGGACAGGTGGCGGGGACGGTGCCCACTGTGGAGAGGAGCAGAGCCAGGGGTCCCAGGGCAGAGGGAAGGGGGTCCGGGGGAGGAAAGGGGGCGTTGGGGGGGACCCGGGTGTCGCAGGGCTCACCTGGCTCCAGTGATGCCATGGCTGGGCCCGATCCAGACACGCTGCTGGGGAGCCCTGATCTCGACACTGGGTGTGGAGCCCGCCGCCCGGCTTTTAAAGACCCCCCTCAGTTGCCCCCCGCCCCCGAGGAGGAGGAGGAAGTTCTCCTTCCCCACGCCCTGCCCTGGGCTGGGAAAGGGGCCCTGCCTGGGGGAAGTTGGGTGCTATGAATGTGCACGGCCTCAGTTTCCCCACCCTGTGCCAGCAGGGGGGGGACCCAGCGCCTCCCTCCCCTCGGTTTGTGCACACGCACGTGCAAACACGAGGCCCCGACACCAGGCTGCCCGGGGAGGTGGGAACGTGCTTGTGTGTTGCCCCCCACCACATGCCAGCCATCCTGCTCCCTGGGCAGCTGTGGGGAGGGGGACAGGAGACGGTGTCCCACGGTGTGGGGAGGGAGGGCTGGCCCCATGGGAGCAGGGGAAAGGCCGGAGGAGCGGGAGCAGGGAGGAAGCAGGCGTGGGTTGCACAAGCGTGGGAGCAGGTCAAAATGCACCCTCGGCTTCTTGCGGGGGGGGGACGGGGGGGGGCAGCACCCAGCCAGGCGGGCTCTGCAGCAGAGGGTGCTCACGCCACCTCCGGGTTGGGGGGGGGGATCCTCACCCCAAAGCTGGGGTCCTCAGCGCCTGTGCGGGTCAGGCTTCTCCCACAAAGTGGGGCACCAGCACCCCATCCCCAGGGCCCTTGTGGCTGCGGAGGTGGCAGGAGGAGCCCCCCAGGCGCGCCCGTGGGTGTCTGGGCAGTACCAGATGCCACCAGGCTGTGCCCCACAGAGAGGTAGGCCTGGGGGTCTGCCACTGGGGAGATGTGGGGTGCACAGGGATACCAGCCTGGCTCTGCCCCAGGGTATGTCCCAGGTTCCCTCCCAGCCCCGGGAAGGGGCTAGAACAGGCAGGAGGGGAGCAGGATGTCTAATTCCCCCCCAGACTGGCACAGGGGGGTCTAGCACGCAACTCAGTACCCCCTCCCCTCCCCGTGCCTCAGTTTCCCCGAAGCAAATGATCCTGGACGGGCAGCGCTGGCAGCTTTATTCCCCGTTAGCTGGAGAGTGGCGAGGTGGGGGGGCAGGGAGGGGGCTTGCAGCCCTGGCAGAGGCGAAGCGGGTCCCGGGGGGCTGCTGGTGGGCGAAGGGGGTGAAAAATTGGGCGGCGAAGGAGACGGGGTCGTGGGGCTGATGCAGGAACAGGGCCTGGAGGAAGTCGGCCAGCAGCGCCCAGAGCTCAGGATGCTGCCGGACGTAAGCGGTGTGGGACGCTTGCAGTTCCTCCTGCGGCGGGGTGGGCAGGGTGGGCACAGGCGCCGATGTCCCCCCCAGCCGCTGTGCCAGGGTGGGGGGGGCAGGGTGCCCGGGTCCTTTTCCACACTTGAGGAGCGTGGGGGGCTGCTGGCCAGCCTGATCCCCACAGTGCCCCCTGGGACACCCTGCTGGGGAGTGGCACAGCACCACGTCCCCATGTCCCACCATCTCACCTTCCTGTCCAGGAACCACGAGTAGAGCTGGACGTCCTCCTCCCAGTCCAGGGGCTGTTTGGGAAAGGGGGGCCGGGGCTCGACCCCACCTGGCAGCAGAAAGGCAGGGCAGGGTGTTCCCCACTTGGCTGCCAGGCAATGGGCAGGGGCTGCCTGTGCTGGGGGGCACAAACCTCCCCCACGCAGTACCTGTCTCACCAAGGACGGATTCATCCTGCAGAAGTACCATCACTGGGGAGCCAACCTGCACCTGCCGAGCCAAACGCCTGGCGGGGGGAGAAGAGGTGGTGACACCCCCTCTCCTGGGTCCCTGCCAGGCTGGCAGGGCTGGGGATGCCCCCAGACGGACCCCTGCCCATACCCGCTGGGGAGGAAGCTGCTGTGCCAGATGGTGGAGGTGCCCGCGCTGGCATGCACGGCTCGCTCGATCACTAACACCTCGGCCTCCGACGAGCCCACTGCCTGCTGCTGGGTGCCCAGGGCATGCTGGGGAGGTATGGCCAGGGGTCACCCCTGCCCTGGGGTCACCCCTGCCTGCAGGTGCCATCCCCATGCCCCCCATGCTGGCTCCCACCTCCCACATCCCACCCTGGCACCCCCAACCTCACCCACACCCCCCCAGCCCACGGGCCCTCCTGGCTGGTGGCTCACATAGCTGGAGGTGCAGAGGTGGCCCTCGGTGTCGATGGCTGGGAAGACGAGGCCGGGGGGCACTGCCCACCGACACGCCAGCACCCGCAGCAGGAGGAGGCTGGCACCCTCTGGCATCAGACCCTGAAGCTCATCCCGGCCATAGGAGAAGCTCCAGCACTGCAGCTCTGCCTGCGGAGAGACCCGGCCACCTCGTGGGACAGCCACAGCTCCACTATCCCCAGGGATGGCACCCCCCCAGAGCCTGGGGGGCACAGCTGGACAGGCCAGCTCTGCCGCCCCCTCCCAGGATGTGACCCATCTGGGGGGCAGAGGGGAGAGATCCCCCCCGCTCAGTCTCACCTCTCCCTCCCTGAGGGTCTTGGTGATAGTCATCCCATGCTGGTGGCTCACCATGTGAGTCCTCTTCTCTACTGGGTGTGCTCTGAGCTGTGGGAGGGGTGGGGGGCACAAGGTGGAGGGCATAGCCAGGGCACCCGGGCTCTGAGGTGGCACACCCCAGCACCCCTTTCAATCAGGGTACCACTCCAGATGCATTGTGGGAAACTCCCCACCCCAGCTGCTACCCAGAGTAGGGCATGGGGACCAGGCTGGTGGGACGGAACTGGTGTCCCAGCTGGGGAGGGGACACCAGGATGCCCACAGCGACCTTTCATGGGGGGCAGCCCGCAGGAGGGCATCATTGCAGAGCCCACCCCAGGGCAGGTGGGCAGGAGACGGGGATGGGGACATGCAGTCACCACACTGGTCACCTCCAGGCGCTCCTTCTCCTCTTGCTCCAGGGTCTCCAGCTGGGTGGTCACATAGGCTGACAGAGCAGAGCCACACTCAGCCCACCCCACTGGCACCACAGCAGTGCCCCCCATCCCAGCCCTGGGGGCCAGTGGGACGGGGATGCTCCAGCCCTGGGGAGGGAGGGGGACACCCCAAGCCACCCCCTTCTCACCTTTGAGGGTGCTGGAGCAGAGCACACCGTCCTGCCTGCGGCGGGAAGCAGCTTGGACCAGGAGGCAGCTCCGCACCGGCTCACCTGTCCGCTTGTAGGGTGCCCACCGGGCTGACACCCACCATCGCCCCCTGACCCCGTCCCTCGGCTGGTCCCCAGCTGCCACCACCTCCAGCATCTCGGCAAAGAGGCAGCGCTCCAGGTCCTCCGGCCCTGCACGGAGGGACCATCACCTCTGCCCCGAGGGCTGGTCACCCGTGCCCCGAGGGTCTACCACCCTGCCTCTGTTCTGCTCCCCCCTGCCCCAGAGCGGACCAGGCTGAGCCCCCCCACCATTTACCCAGCTCAAGCCCACGGCCCCGTCCCGCGGACCTGGTGCCCCCCACCCCCGCACCGGGAGACCCCCCCCCCGGCACGGCGTGGGGGACAAGGGGGAGGCCGGGGGGAGTTTGGGGCGGGGGGGGCGGGACACACACACCCACCGATGAAGTTCAGGAACTTGGCGGCTGCCTCCGTCAGGGCCGGGGTCTCCTGCCGGCACTCGGGGGGGGGCTCCATGCCTCGCCGGGGGGGCTCCTACTGCCGGACCCCCGGGTGAGGGGGCAGCGGGTCTCCTCCAAACCACGGTGCCCACCTGTGTAACCATGGCGGGGGGGGGGGGACGCAGTGACCACCCCCCCCCCCCCCGAGCCCCTGTCGTTCCCCCACCATCCTCCTCCACGGACCCCCAGCACCCCCCGCCCCTCAGCAGCCCCCCAACACCTGCCCCCCCGCCCCAAGACCTGCGCGGCTCTGGGTGCCCGGGACCCGCTGCCCCCCCACAACAACGCCTCGGCGGTCTCCATAGCAACGGCCTGGCCCCGCCTCTTAAAGGGGCGGCAACCCCGCAGAGGGGTTTTACCGGGGTGGGGGGGGGTGGGGGGGGGGCGCACACCTCACCGGCCGCGGAAAGAAAGGACCAAACAGGCAAAAATCCGACCGAATCTTTTATCTGGGGAGGGGCTCCAGTCCCCAGTACAGCAGCAAACCGCCCCCCCCCCCACCCCACCAGCGTGCCCCCATGGCCCCATTGCAGTGTGTGTGTATATGTGTGTGTGTGTGTGGGGGGGGCTCTGGCACCAAGCATAGGGTCCCTTGCCTGGAGGTAGTATTGGGCTGGTTCCATCCTAGCGCCCCCCCCCCCCCAAAAAGGATATGCACAGCACTGGGGGGCTGTTAGAGGAAGGGCAGGGGGGCTGGCTCCCTGAGTGCTGAGAGGGGGGGAAATTGGGAGCTCCCAGAAAAACGGAGGGGGCGGGGGGGCAGTTAGAAAAAGCCCTTGGTGCCAGCCCTACAGCCCCAGCAGCGGGGTGGGGGGGCTACAGACCCCCAGAAAGGAGATCAAGGTGCTTCTACGTAAGAGCTGGTGACCCCCAAGTCCGGGGGAACAAAGGCAGGGATCACTTACGGGGTGCCCATGGCAGGGGGTGTGTGTCCACTCTTCCCCCCCCCCCCCAATCCTGCACCCCAGGAGGGAGATTCACAGCAAAACAAATCACAAAGTCTCGGGTCCCCCCGTGTCTGAGCAGCACCCAGCCCCATGGAAAGGGGGGCTGTTGGCAGAGGGCGGGGGGGGGGGGGCTCTAGGTGGGTTTGTAGAGGTCCTTGCGCCTCCGCACCTCCTTGAGGACGCGGGCGCGGAAGGCATCGGGGTGCTCCCCCCCGCCCCGCCGCAGCCCCAGCGCTGCCTGCAGCTCCGGCTGGTGGGTCCGCAGGAAGGGGTTGTAGGTCTGCTCCTCGCCCAGCGTGGAGGGACACTGCGGGGTGGGGGGAACAGACACTCAGCCCCCCCTGCCAGAGACAGCACTCCCGTCAGGGAGCCGAGACCCCCCTCCCCACCCCACCCCAGCACCTCCTTCCCCTACAGCACCCACCACGCAGGAGGGTGTTGGGGTGCAGCATCCCCACCAAGGGAGGGGGAACCCCGCGAGGGGCTGAGGTGGTGGTGGGGGGCTGCAGCCAGGGGACATTCTCCCCGCCCCAGCCTCACCGTGCTCCTCTTCTCCTGCCGCTGCTGCGTCGCCCACTGCAGCTTCTGCTCCAGCGCGGGGTTGTCCAGCTCCAGGAGGCTGGCGAAGGTCAGGCACTCCAGCGCGTATTCGTGGCCTGCGGACCCTCGGACCCCTTAGCATCGCCCCCGCCTGGCCCCCCCAGCTCGGCAGCCGGGGCTAGTGGGGACACTGGCGGCTGCGCCCCGCTGTTGGGAACACTCACCTGGCCACAGCAGCGTGTCCTCGCCCAAGCCCACGGCCACGTCCAGGGAGGCGAGCATGGTCTCAGGGGAGCCCTCAAACAGCCTGCCTGCACCCCCGTGCAACAGCCTGTCATGGGGGGGCAGGAATTGGGGGTCCCCCCAAGCCCTTCTCAGGGTGGGACCCCCCCTTCATCCACCCAGGTCTGGGGCCGGGCGCACTCACCGCAGCCAGCGAGGAAGAGGAGGTCCCCGGAGAAGAGGCAGGGGGGGCCGCCGAAGGGGCCCCCGTCCAGCACGTACACCATATGGCCCACGGTGTGGCCAGGCGTGGCAAGCGCCTCGAAGGTCAGGCAGCCCACCTTCACCTTCTCCTTGTCCGCAAGCGGGCTGCGCCAGGCACAGGGGGGCACCAGTCAGGGTACCCCCCCCAGCTCCTCAAAACACCAGCCTCCCCACACAACCCTTCCCCGGGGCACTGGTGTCGTGAGCATGCCAGGTCTCTGCAATGTGGGACTTGGGGGTGGACTAGGTAGTGGTGGTTGGGAGTGAAGCCCCCCCCCCCCGCGCCTAAATTTACAGGGGTGCTGGGGGGGGGGACACGATGTGGGGCACAGGACTTACTTAGTGAGCTCTGGGATGGCATCGAGGGCGCTGCCGTACACCTTGCAGGAGCCGTGCTGCTGGCGGAGCGCTGCGTTCCCCCCGCTGTGGTCCCTGTGGACAGAGAGGTCAGTGTCCCTAAATGCGTGTCTGTCCCCCCCATCCTTCCCCCCCGTAGCGTAGGGTTGGGGGTCGCCTCAGCTGGGGCATCCTCCATCCCCCTTCTTGGCCCTTACCAGTGTTTGTGGGTGCAGAATATGGCCTCCAGCATCACGCCTTCGTCTTCAATGGCAGCCTGGGAATAGCGAGGCGGGGGGAACACAGAGAGTTTGGGGGGGGGGGGGGGGCAACGCACAAACCCCAAATACCAGTCTCCCCCTAACCCCCACTCCCACAACTCCCCAGGCGCGGGATGAGCCCTGCCACCCTCCAACCTTACCCCGGGCATGAAGGGCTGCAGATTCAGGGCAGATTTGTCCCCTCTACCCCCAAAAAAGCCAGAGATATGCCACCCCCTCCCCCGGGGACACCCTAACGTCGGGGCTGGGGGGGCTGCGGATGTCTCACCTGCACGGCCAGTGGGTCGGAGGGGTCGATGACAGCCGCCCGTCCGGAGCCAGTGTCAATGACCAGGTAGCTGTAGTTGTTGGAAAGCACAGGAATGGGCAGGATTTTCACTCCTGGGAGGGATGGAGAGACAGACAAACATCAGGGCATGACCCCCCCCGCTCATGGCCCAAACTCCCCACCTCCTAAATTCTCAAAATTCTCAAATTCTCAGTTAAACATGCTTTGGGCAATTCGGTGATGATAACCCCTCCCCACCCCAAAGTTCCGGTGTTGGGGGACACGACATTGCCACAGCGCTTGGCCGGGGGGGGGGGGAGGTGGGGGGGTGGGTCTCGCCAGGACTCACCGGGGAAGCGGCAGGGCTGGGGCACGGAGTGGCCATGCGGGTACCGCTCCCGGGCCTTCTTCACTTGCCGCTGGTAGAAGAGGTAGCCCAGCCGCGTGCGGGCGTACAGGCTGTACCTGGGGAGGGCAGACACCCCCTGGCATTAACCCCCAGTTTGTCCCCAGGAGCACGCTTGGGGAGGGGGCTGCTGCCAGGGCCGGGACCCCCACGGGGGACATATGCAGGGTCACTTTCCCACGCGTGGGGGCTGGAGGTGGCACGTGTCCCCCTGCCTTCCCCTGCCTCAGATCTGCAGCGAGGGCAGAATCGGTTCCCCAGGCAGGCCCCCCCCAGCTGCTGTGCGCAGCAAGGACCAGTGCGGGGGGGAGGAAATCATTGTGGGGGTGTCCATCTGTCCGTCCATCTGTCCAGGCAGGCTCTAGCTCACAGGGAGGGCTGAAGCTCCAGAGCTTCTCCCGCAGCAGCGCTCTGGATGCCAGTCCATCCCCCAGCTGTCCCCCCCCCGCCTCACCCCGGAGGGGCCATGCCCAGGGTTGACCCCTCTCCAAGGGCCTGCCCTGGGTGCCATGGCCCCGGGGAAGAGGGAAGCGGGAGCAGAACGGGCCGAGGAAAGGGGAAACGAAAATGCCCCCGTGGCATGTGCCACGCAGGGGTGCAACAGAGCTGGCCGGGGGCCTTGGGGGGTCACGCACACCCCCCCCCATTTATACAGCTGCGTTTTGGGGCTGGGGACAGTGCCATGAAGGACACGCAAAGCCCATCCCCGAGCCAAGGGCATCCCCCCGGCTTGTTACATCTTCCGCGCTGGCACCGGCAGGCACACCGCGGCGGGATCCCGGTAGGAGCCGGGGATCGGTGGCGGGGGGGTGTGTGTGGAAGCCCGACGCTGGAGATCGGGGGGCTCCTGATAGAGCCGGGCAGCGGGTCCACGGCCGGGGCACCGGGCTGGGTTATTGATTAGACCCGGCGGAAGGAGACCCGGGGTGGGGAAGGGGACAGGTCCGAGGGCGACTGTCGCCGTTCCGGTGTAGCCCCCCCCGGGTAGCGGGGCTGACACCGCCTGCCATCGCCCCCACCCCCAGCCCGAGTGGGTTGAGCGCACATGGAGGGCTGCCCCCTCCCGCCAAGCCCCAGCCGCCGGTGGGCTCCGCACAAGCCAGGAAGGACGGAGGGAAGGTGGCAAAACAAAAGGCGGGCGGCGACGGCTCCCCCTCGGCGGGGGCGGTGGTGTGTGTGTGTGTGTGTGTGTGTGGGTGTTACCGAAGCGGCGGGACACTCACCCCAGGCGGAACAGCAGCGGGCCGGCGAGGGCCATGAGTGCGGCGGCGGCGCGGCGGGCCAGGCGGCGGAAGGGCAGGCAGCAGCGCAGGCAGGCGGCCCCCAGCCCCCGGGCACCGGCCGCCGCCGCCGCCCGCAGCGCGGACCCGCCATGCCCCGGGCGCCGCCCCCCCCCGCGCCCCGCGGCCATGCCGCCCCCGGCCACGCCCCCCCCCGCGCACGTCACGCCGCCGCCCCGGCCACGCTCCCTCACGCGCCGCCGCCGCGCCCCCTGCTGGGCGTTTCGCGTCACCGCTGCCGCGGGAACCGGGGCGGGAGGGGGACGGGACACACACCGCATCACCGGCGGAGAGGAGGGGATTCCCCCCCCCGCCATCGCGTCAAAGGGTGTCCCCCTAGCTGACGTCATGTCGGGGGGGGGGGGGTGTCCCTGAATGACGTCAGAGCGGGGAGGAAGGAGCACCCTGGGGGGGATTGGGGTTCCATTCGACGGGCCGGGGGGAAGAGTGGTCTGTCCCGGGCAGCGACGGGAGGGGGAACGCACCCCGCCAACACCCCGGCAACACCCCGGCCCTCCCGGGGCGCAGCGGCGCGGAGCCGCCGCGGGAGGGCGCCACGGGAGGGCGGGCGGGGGCGGTGCCTTCCCCCGCCCCGTCCCGGCTCGTCGCGGCCGCAGCCCGGCGGAGCAACGCGCAGCAGGTAGGTCGGCCCGGCCCCGCTCCGTAACCCCACCGGTTCCCGCCTGCGGTGGGCCGCGGAGACCCCCCCATGTTAGCCCGGCTCCCCCCCGCCCGGTTCCCCCCGCCCTCTCCCGACCCCCGACCCCCCTGTTCTGGCCTGCTCCGGTGTCCTAGCGCTGGACCGAGCGTCCCGGAGGGTGGCGGGGACCGGGCGGGGGGGACGGGCCGGTCCCTGAGCCGCGGGGACGCGCCGCGACCCCCCGCACTCCCATCCCCGGAGAGGGTGGGGGCGCTTCGGGTCGGGGGCCGAGGCGGCGGGGGAAGCGGGGTCCCGCGGGCGGGGCACGGGGGGGGCAGGACCCCCACGGTCCGGTGGGACTCCGTTGGAGGGCTCGTGCCGTTTGCCGGACCCCAGGGGATCGCGGGGCGGGGGGGGGGGTGGCCCGGCAAGGGGGGAAGACACCGTCCTTTGTGCTGTGGAGGGTGTCCCCACGGACCCCGTGGGGCGTCTCGGGAGGGTCTGTGCCCGGCAGGGCGTGGGGTGGCACCGTGGGGGGGGGGCGTGGGGACCGGTTCTGGGTGGTGTGGGTGCGCCTGGCCTTGGGGACAGGAAGGCACCTCCGTCACACGGCCCTGCCCCCCGGGAGGGGGCTCGGAGGGGGGGGAACAGAGAGGCGGCAGCGATGCTGAGGTCTTGCAAACTCGTGTCCCGTGTGAGCGGCGTGGGGCCAGGCAGCACGGTGGGGCAGAGGGGGAACCCGGCCTGGGTGAGCGGCGCCCCTCTTCCCCGGCGTGAACCCTGCTGGGCTGAACTGGGCTGAACTGGGCTGAGCTAGGCTGAATTGTGAGTTGTGCTGTACGGAGGAGCCGTGCCGTACCAGGCTGTGCCGTGCCGTGCCATACCAGGCTGTGCCGTGCCGTACCAGGCTGTGCCATACTTGGTGGGAGCTTCCAGGCTCTCCTGGGAACTTAGATGCTTTCCCAGGCAGCCTCGCCGTGGGGAGCCCTGGTCCCTTCTCTCCCATCCCAAACTCTGGTCACCCCCCCTAGGTGTTCCTCGGCACCCCAGGGTCCCCATGGAGCTGGTGGCAGGGGCCTGAGCGCGGCAGGAGCATTGGGGTGGCTACTGGGGACACCGCTGGGTGCTACCCATGGGCTGTGCTGGGGGTGACAACCGGCTGTGCCCCATGTCCCCACCACGCGTGCCTTATCTCTGCTGAGTCACAGTGCCAGCGCAGAGCAGCACCCTGTCCCCGGGGATGGCACGTCATGCAGGGGTCACAGAGCTGGCCCGGGTGGGCCCATGGCTGGTGACCTCTGGTTTCAGGACCCTGCTGTGCCCCAGCCCATGTCGGGCTGGTTGCTTCCTCATCCCCGAGGCCACCCCGCCGGGGAGGGGACAGGAGGGGCTGGAGCAGCCGGTGGACCCCTGCCAGGGGGTGCCGGCCATGGGCACATGGTGGGACCCTCCGATGTCCATGTACTGGCTGGATACACCTCGCTTTCCCCAGACGCCTGTGTCCCCTCCCTGGGGACTCTGGACCCCCCCTAGCTGGGTGCCAGTCACATGGGTTTTCCTGGGGTCAGGCTCCTATTTTGGGCCCTTCCCTGGCACTGGGTGTTTTTTGGCAAACCGCAAAACGGCAGAAGTGAAACTTCCCAGCCGGGTGGTCACTGCGTGCTGGTTATTTTCGGCACTGCCGTTATCACAATGGCAAAGCGTGGCGCGGCCGTGGGAGCTCCACCGTGGCTGGGACAGATGGAAGGTGGGAGGGACAGAGGCTGAGCTGGGGGCTGGCATGGCTGGCCCGGGTGTGTCCCCCCCCGGCACTGTTGCTCGCCCAGCCCGGCTGCGGGAAGCGCTGGCGTCATGCTGGAGGAAGCTCCTGGTTCCCTCCCAGCCTGTTGCCGGTTGGGGTGAGATCTTGGTCCCTTCCCAGTCACGTCACCGCTGTGGGTAGGGGGGACGTGGGGGGTCCTGGCACCTGCCTGGGGTGTCCCCTGCTGCCAGCGTCGGGGGGGTGGCAGGCGGGTAACGGCCTGGCACTGGCTCCTGGCAGCGCTGTTGTTTTCCTGGCCTTGGAGATCCTGCCTTCCTCCTCCTCCTCCTCCTCCTCTTCCTCCTCCTGGGGCCGAGCCCGGCAGCTGGCCCTGGGCCCGGGCTGGCTGCTCGCGGCTGCTGGGGGCTCTGTGAGGGGGCCCAGCATGGCCAGGGAGGGGAGCTCAGCTCTGGGAGGGGTCCTGGGTCCCCTCCCCAGGGATCCACCCACCTCCCTCTGAGGTGATGCAGGTGGCACTTGTCCCTGTAACTCCCTGGGGGGACTCAGGAGTTCTGGAGCCTCCCGCATGACCCACTGGGCTGCTGGGTGGGGGCGCACCCCCGAAATGGTGGGGAAGACAGAAGGGTCTGCATGGACGGGATCAGGATCAGGCCCTATGTTTTCATCCCAGGCTTTGGGCAGGGTGATGCCGTTTGTCCCCATGGCAGTGCCACCAGGAGGCAGGGACCTGCTGGGGCGCAGTGGGGGGTGTTCCCTGCCCCCAGGCAATGGCAGGGTGGGCTCCAGAGGCCGGAGAGGTCACATCCCTGCCGGAGAGGTCACGTCGCCACTGGAGAGGTCACATCCCCACCGCAGCTTGAGTCAGTGCATGGCCATGCCCTGCCTGTGGCTGGCCTCCGACGCAGGTGCCGGGGACTCAGGGCACAGGAATGCAGGTGGCCCTGGCCAATGTCCCTCGTCTCTCATTGACCCGCTGACATTGAGGCCAGCTCGTCCTTATTAATTAGAAGCCGCTATTAAAGTGGGAGGGGGAGGTTTTGTGGCTCCACTGTCCCCTGTGTCCCAGCAGCTGCGGCTCTGCTCGCTGGGGACACGTCCTGCCCAGGACGGGGGACCTGCGCTGACAGCCCCCCATCTTCTTCCCCCTTCAGGTGCCCGTGGGAGACGCAGTGAGCCGGCATGGCGCAGCCCAACGCGCCCCCTTACTACGATGACAAGAACCCCCTCTACCCCCCACCCCCGGGGGGGTACCCCCAGCCCCCCCACTATCCTGGGGGGTACCCACAGCCTGGGGGATACCCTGCAGCAGGAGGGTACCCGCAGCCAGGGGGGTACCCAGCAGCAGGGGGGTACCCCCAGCCAGGGATGGCCATGCCCACCATGCCCGTTCGGTTCGGTAAGTGGGGACACCTTGGGGTTTTTTTGCGGGGGAGGGGGGGACGACTAGAAACAGGGGTGCCATAGGGAGGCTGCGCAGCCCACCCTGGTGCTGAGGAGTGTCCCCCACCGCAGGTGACGATGGCATCGGGAATGGCTCCCCCATCCAATCGGCTGATTGGGATGACAGGAAAGTCCGGCACACCTTCATCCGCAAGGCGAGTCCTGGGGGGCTGGGAGGACCCCGTCAGGGTTGGGGGGCACCTGTCGGTGTGGGGGGGGCGGGTGCTGACCCCCGCTGTCTCTCGCAGGTCTATGCCATCATCTCCCTGCAGCTGCTGGTGACGGTGGGGATCATTGCCATGTTCACCTTTGTGTGAGTAGAGGGTCCCTCCTTAGCCTTGCCCCAAAAAAGTGGGGAGCCTGGTGCCTTGTGTCCCCTGGGGGGGTCCCGAGGGGACAGCAAGTGCTGTCCCCCCTCCCTCACACCCATCCTTCCTGTCCTGCAGCTCCCCCGTCCGCTCCTTCGTCCGGAGGAACGTCGCTGTCTACTACGCCTCGTAGTGAGTAGGGGACCTCTGGCTCGCGTCCCCCCCGGGGTGACCTCCAGCCCAGGGGGGATGGTGTGTCCTGGTGGGGTGGTCGCAGGGCTGACACCCGCTGTCTCTCTCTGCAGCGTCGTGTTCCTGGTGACCTACCTGGTGCTGGTCTGCTGCCAGGGTCCCCGGTGAGTTGCTGGTGGCTGGGACCCACCCTGGGGTGGGAAGGTGTGGATATGGGGGCGAGGGGTCTCCAAGGCATCAGGAGGAGGTGTGGGGTTTCCCTGCCTGGAGCTGCCTCCGAGGGATACGACATGGCTGCTGTCACCCGCTCACCTCTCTCCCCCCAATTTCGTCCCCAGGAGACGCTTCCCCTGGAACATCATCCTGCTGAGCATCTTTGTGAGTGGGCCAGGGACGATGGGGGGAACCTGGCAGGAGGGATGGGGGGACGTGTGGGCAGGTGGGGGGCAGACAGGAACTGCTGTCCCCCACGGTGCCACTTGCCCTGCTGAGCCCACCTTTCTTCTCTCTCTCAGACGCTGGCCATGGGGTTTATGACAGGGACAATAGCCAGGTAAGCCCTGGGGACTCTGTGGTGACAGGAGCTGGGGTCCCTCCTGTCCCCCCCCCACGTGGCTGGCTCCAGTGAGAGGCTGCCGGGAGCTGGGGGGACACCGTGGTCCCCTGGGATTGGGGACAATGCGGTCCCTGCCTGGGATTGGGGCCGTGGAGGGTCACCAAGCGTGGGGTGACTCTGTTGTCCCTTCTGTCTGCAGCATGTACGAGACCAGTGCTGTCCTGATTGCCATGCTCATCACTGCCATCGTGGCCATCATTGTCACCATCTTCTGCTTCCAGACCAAGGCAAGGAGGGGGACGTGCCCTGCCTTGGGTGGGGGGTCAGACGAAGGGAGCCAGGAGGTGGGGACACTCTGGGGTCTCCTGTGACATATGTGTGTCCTCCACTGGCAGGTTGATTTTACATCATGCCCGGGGCTCTTCTGCGTGCTGGGCATTGTGGTCATGGTGACTGGGATCGTCACCGCCATCGTCCTCTCCTTCAAATATGTGAGTGGCGGGGACAGAGAGGCTGTGGGGTGCCATGGGTGTCCCTGGTTGGGTGTCCCCAGGGCTGGTGCAGGCCGGGGGGGTTTGGGTGGTCCCCCTTTGCTGGGAAGCAGGGTGGTGGTGGCCACGGCAGAGGCAGCTTGCCCGCAGGGAGAGGGTGCGTCAGCGTCGGCATCATCTCCTCGGGAGCCAGGTGCGGGCAGGACCTGCCCTGCCTTGCCCACTGCCTGCCAGCACCCGGCTCACCCTGCCCGTGTCCCTTTCCTTGCGCAGGTCCCCTGGCTCCACATGCTCTATGCAGCCATCGGCGCCATTGCCTTCACCCTGGTGAGTTGACGGCTGGGGTGAGCAGAGGGTGTCACGCAGGGAACCCCCTCCTCCGCCTCCCCTGGTCCCTGCCTGACACCCTCTGTCCCCCCCCAGTTCCTTGCCTACGACACCCAACTTGTGCTGGGGAACAGGAAGAACACGCTGAGCCCCGAGGAGTACATCTACGGTGCCCTGACCATCTACACTGACATCGTCTACATCTTCACCTTCATCCTGCAGATCGTGGGCCGGGATTAGCCCTGGGACCCCTCCGGTGTCCCCTGTTGTCTCCCCGCACTGCCCTTCACCCCCTCCTCTGGCCTCTGTACAGGATACGGCCGCTTACTATGTCTCCTAACGCTTTGGCATCCCTACCCGTAGGCTGCTAAGGAAAGGGCTTCCCTTGATCACCCCCCCACAAGCCTTCCAGGGCAGTGGGGGGGGACTGGCTGCCGGTGTTTAGGCAGTGCCTGGCCTCAGCACCACTCGCCAAGGCTGTGCTGGCGGTGCCGGGCTGGCAACAGAGCACCATGGTCCTGCCTGGGCCTGGGGAGCTGTCAGCAGCCACTGGGATCGTGATAGGATTTTTTTTGGCAGAGCCTGGTCGGTATCATTCACTCGGTGCCTTAAATGCGGCTCCGGCCGTGCCCCCCTCCCCAAGCTGCGGCAGTGCCTGGTGCAGGCGGGGGCGCAGCTGGGACCCCCATGGCGGGACTCGTGGCAGAGCTCACGTCGCAGAGGCTCCGCAGCTACGGGTGCGGGCAAAGTTGCACTTCCTAAATAAAACACTTTAATTTTCCAGACGGTCCCGGTCTTACTGGTGTGGTGACTCCCCCAGAAAACCTGTGGGCAGCCTCAGCAGGGGCTGGGGCCTGGGGCAGCGCAAACTCTGCTTTGGGGTGGAAAAGCCAAGGTTGAGGTGCTCCAGGCTGGGCCTCCCCCAGGTCTGTAACTCCTCCTGCCCTCATGGGCAGGATCCCAGCTGGCCCCCTCCCATTGTGGGGACAGGCAGGGGCTGAGCGCTGAGGGAGTGACTGCAGTGTCACTGCACCGAGCTGTTCCACTCACCAGGCATGAGGTTTATTTGTTCCCATCCAGCCCCACGACTGCCCCACAGGGCTGACATCCCCTCGTCCAGTCCCTTCAGGGTGCCACGGTGCCAGGCTGGGGGTGAGCAGGCTGGCTATGCCCCCCTGGCCACCCGCTTGTATCGCTCCGTCTCGTACTCGCCCTGGTTGGCTTCCATCATCTTCCGGCGAATTTTGAGCTGCTCCAGACGGCTTTTGTCCACTTCCCGCTTGACCAGGAGGAAGAGGATGATGCCGGAGGGCAACCCGATGGCCCTGCAGGACAGCCGGCGATCGGCAGATGAAGAGACCCAGCAGGGAAACAAAAGCTCCTGTGACACCCTGGGGTGGCAGACCCCCCACCCCGCTCAGTGCTGCAGTCCTCCTGGGACCCCCCCCATCCCACCCTAAGCCCTGCGGAGCAGTGGAGCCTCCCCGTGCCACCTGGACACTCACCAGGCCACCCCCACCGGCTTCATGGGATTCTTGCCCTTCTTGCGCGTAGGGATGTACTCCACCCCCTCGGGCAGACCCCTGCTGCTGCTGCTGGGCTCCGGGCTGGCCTGTGGCCCCGCTGGCCGGCGGCAGCTCTGCCCCAGGAGCCGTGTGCCTGGGAGGGCCAGCCTGGCGCGACCCACGGCCGGTCCTGCTGCTGCCAGCAGCCCTGTAGGGAGAGAGGTGTTAGGGAGGGGCGGCCATGGGGCAGCGTGCGGGGGGCCCAGCCTGAGCTGCCTGAGGGTCCTGCCCTTACCCCTGCCTTCACCCTTTCCCTTTCCCTTTCCCTTTCCCTTTCCCTTTCCCTTTCCCCTGCCTTGGCGCTAGGGGGGGCTCGAGGGCGGGGCCTGAACCATGGCCAAGGCCAAAGGAGGCGTGGCCAAATGCACCGGGGGCGTGGCTCTGAGGCCTCTCCTCAGCCGGGCGGGGCCGGCCCTGGGCGCGTCCCGGAGGCCGCGGGACGGTGCGGTGAGGGGTGACGGCGATCGGGATCCCCCGCCCAGCCGCCCCGGAGCCTCCCCCGCCGCCCGACCGCCGTTACCCCTCAGTCGGCCGAGCGCCGCCGCCATGTTGGGCCGAGTCCGTGCGCCGCCGCCCCGCTGCATGCCGGGAGCTGCAGTCCGCCGCGCGCGGGCTGCCCGGCGGCGACGCAGGCAGGGCTGCGCGCGAGAAACTACAGCTCCCAGAACACATCGCGCGGGGCAGGGTCAGCTTACACTGCTGGCGGAAGGGGGCGGGGTCTTGGTGAGGACGCGGGTTCGGATTGGCTGAGGCCGGGAGGGCGGCGGGCGGGGATTGGCCGGGGTGGGGCGACCGGCGGAAGCGGCGACGGCGGCGGCGGGGTGGGGTGCGCGGGCAGGCCGGCATGGAGCCCGCCGAGGGCCCGGGAGCGCTGGGTTTCCACGGCGACGAGGAGATCATCGAGGTGGTGGAGCTGGGCCCGCCCGGGCCGGGTGAGACGGGGCCTCCCCGCGCCGCGCACCGGGCAGGGCCTGCGGGGGCTCCGGCCTCCCACCGGGGCAGCGGGCCCGCTCCAGCCCCGCCCCAGCGGCAGGGCCGACCTCGGGGCCCGGCCTGTTCATCCCTCCCCTCGGGGACCGCGGCCTCTCCCCGCGTCGCTCCCCGCTCCCTTGCAGCTCCTCTGCGCCGGGTCTCCCGGCCGTGGCGGCGTCGGGATGGCGCGTCCCCCCCTCCCCGCTGCGCCGTTCCCCGGGGACCCCCGAGGTCCTGCCGTGCCCGCCGCCGCCTGCCCTGGGAGGGCCGAGCCGCGTCCTGACCTTCGCCCTCTGCAGATGACCTGGCCGACGAGATGGAGGACGTGGACTTCGACGAGGAGGGGGCAGAAGAGCCCGACGCCGAGGCTTGGGAGACGGAGGACGACGAGGGGGTGGAGGACGGCATGGAGGCGCAGGACGACAGCGAGGTCACCTTCTCCCTCCACTCGGGTGAGCGGTGGGCAATGGGCAGTGGCAGCTGGGATGTCCCCCGGGACCTGCGCCCACCCTGGCTTTCCCCAGAGCACAGGGGTGCAGCAGGTCCTTGCCAGGCTGTCATCTCCCGGCTGTTCCTGGGACAGCCGTCGTGACTCGGGGCTATGATGCTTTGGGCTTTGCTCATTTCTGGCTTGCACGCCGGTAGGGAAGCCCTTCAAGCCACCTGCTGTGCCAGCTCGCCCGCCCTGAGCTCGGTAGGCAGCCTGTGCTGCTCTTCCCCCATGGGAAGGATTGATTCCCACTGGTTTGGGTTGGAAGTTCAGCTCATTGACATCCTGCCCAGACCCACCGCTACGGGGGATTTGGATTCCCTGGGAATATCGGGTGGGGCGTGACCGGCATCCGAGCCACGTAGCCTCTCTTTATTCTTCTGTGAAGCTTCCGTTTTCTGCGTGAGCCTTGACCCCAAGACCAACACACTGGCAGTGACGGGTGGGGAGGACGACAAGGCCTTTGTGTGGCGCGTGAGTGACGGAGAGCTCCTGTTTGAATGCTCAGGTGAGGTGCTCGAGGCCACATCCCTTCCCGCCCGCGTCTCTCCAGACATGCTCTTCCCTAGCCGATGCTCTGCTGGAGCCAGGCTCCTGACTGTCCTCCATAGCTTGACCTGAGCAGTCTCTGTCCCCCACCATCTCTAGGACACAAGGACTCAGTCACCTGTGCTGGCTTCAGTCACGACTCTGTGTTTGTGGCCACGGGTGACATGTCTGGGCTTATCAAAGTGTGGCGGGTGGAGTCCAAGGAAGAAGTGTGGTCCTTCGAGGTGGGGGACTTGGAGGTGAGCGGTGGGACCCCTGGAGCTGTGGGGAGCTCATAGGCTGGCAGCCGGGACTCAACTGGGTGGTGGGGGACATGCCACCCCTGTGACACTGTCTGTCTCTCTCCCTGCCTAGTGGATGGAGTGGCACCCTCAAGCCCACGTCCTTCTGGCGGGCACGGCTGATGGCAACTCCTGGATGTGGAAGATCCCGAGCGGAGACTGCAAAACCTTCCAGGGCCCTGCGTGCCCGGCCACGTGTGGCAGGATCCTGCCTGACGGTGAGGCATGGCGGCTGCCCGGGGTGGGGAATGTCACTAGGTCTGTGACAGATCCCACTGCCATCATCTGCTCTCCTGCTTCTGCCAGTCTGTGCTGAGCGGGAAGTGGAGGGGCCAGGGTAGCTCAAGCTCTAGCCACCGGCTTTGTCTTGCCCAGGGAAGCGAGCGGTGGTGGGGTATGAGGACGGGACCATGCGCATCTGGGACCTGAAGCAGGGAACCTCGCTGCACGTCCTGAAAGGTAGGGAAGAGGTTAATCGTCTGGGGTGCTCCCTAACAGTGGGGCTCTGGCCTCTGCCTGGGTGGAGAGCTGGTACCCTCTGAGGCCAGGGGCTGCCGGAGGGAGCCTGGCGCTGGGTTTCCCTGTCCCCACAGGTGGCCACTCCTTGCCACCGGGGTGCTCACAGAGCTGGGCAAGGTGGAGGCTGCAGGAGGGTGGGTTTTGAGGCCTCTGCAGGGAGGACACATGGAGCTCATGCCTCTCCTGTTCACCCCCCAGGCCAGGATGGCCACCAGGACCCCTTGACGTGTGTGGCCAGCAACCAGGACGGCAGTTTGATCATGACGGGCTCTGTGGACTGTCACGCCAAGCTGATCAACTCCGCCACGGGCAAGGTGGGTCCGTGTCGGCGGGGGCAGAGCCAGAAGCCCTCGGGGATGGGGGACCGGCCTCCCAACCCCCTGTCCTGGGCCAGGCGGGTGTTCCCGGATGGTTCAGGGTTCTGGCGACGACGACCCCGAGTAGCCTGTGGTGGCCAAGGGCGGCCAGCAGGAGGCGCCCTTGGCCAACACGACTGCTGACTCGCAGCTGCTGGTGGGACCGGTAGCTGGGTGGTTGCGCTCGTAGGAGGAAGTTGCCCCCGCGTTTGCTCCAAAGAGCTGAGGTTTTGGGGTCGGGCCTTGGTGTCCAGGGGGTGTGGAACCTCGGTGTGACTGGGTGTCCCCTTCCCCTCCCCTCGGCCTCCCTCCACCCAGGTGGTGTGCGTGTTCAAGATGGAGAGCATGGCCCCCAAGGCCCCCGCCGGCGAGGGTGAGGAGGCTGAGTCCAACTCGGTGGAGTCGCTGGGCTTCTGCAACGTGTGAGTGTGGGGACGCGTGGCACGACAGCCCCCCTTCAGTGCCAGACCTTATGGGGGGGATGTGGTTACTAACAGACCCATTTCCGTCCCTCATGCTCGTTCTCCTCTCACCTGTGCCCTCCCCAGTTGGCTGTGGTTATCCTGGGTCACTTGTGTGTGACAGGAATGACGAGGGACACCAGCCGCTCAGTCCTCCCCCCAAGCCGTTAGGTCTCTAGCTAGCCTGATGGAGCACTGTTTGGCTGGGATACCCTCCAGACACAGCTGCTGGGGATCTTTCCTACCAGGATGTTGTCTTCTCCCTTGTGACCCTCGGGCCCCTTGCTGCTTCTCACTGTCCTGTTGGTTTCCTGAATTGGGGTGTTTCATGGCTTCTGTCATTGGGGTGTCCCTCATCTTCTCAATGTGCTTTGCCTTCAACCTTGATCCTTCCCGTGCTTCCATCCCTCCTTCCCCCAGGCCCACGTAATGCCTGTTCCCTCTCTACAGGATGCCGCTGGCTGCTGTGGGCTACCTGGATGGCACGCTGGCTATCTACGACCTCTCCACACAGAGCTTGAGGCATAAGTGCCAACATGAGGTACTGCCCTCTCCCCAGGCCTGGGTGGGGGGGTTGTGTGTGTCTCTGGACCCATCCATGACCTCCCTTGGAGCCCAGGGGCTTTCCTGGGGCCAGTTCCCAATTTGTGCTTCTCCCTCAGCCCCTTGGGCTTCTCCAAAGGCAGCTGCAGTCCCTGACAGGGGACGTGCCCCATACCTTGGCCCTGGGGGCTGGCTCTCCTATCTGTGGGGATGGCAGACAACGCTTGGGGGACATGTGGGGGGAGCTGGGACTGTGCTGGGCGTCCCCAGTGCTCACCTCACGGCTTCCCTGTGCCCCAGTCGGGGATCGTGCAGTTGCTGTGGGAGGAGAGCTCGGCCGTGGTGTACACCTGCAGCCTGGACGGGGCCGTGCGGCTCTGGGATGCCCGCTCGGGGAAGATGATCAGCGAGTACCGAGGGCACTCAGCCGAAATCCTCGACTTTGCCGTCAACAAGTGAGAGGGGAACCCCCCAGACCCCTTCCCTTCCCCCTCCGAAGGCTGCTGGGTGACAAGCTGTCTCTTCATCAGATGCCACTGGGAGCTTGGGTGATGGGGGGGGACGAAAGACTGGGGTCTTGCTGAGACGTGAGGTTCTCAACGGGGAGCGGAGCAAATCAGAGCTGGGCCGGGGGAGTGGGTATGGGATGCCTGAAGACCCCAGCCCCATCTCTGAGCTTTGTTTCCCCCCCAGGGACGCCTCCATTGTGGTGACGACCTCTGGTGACCACCAAGCCAAAGTGTTCTGTGTCCAGCGCCCCGATCGCTAGGAGCTGTGCTGAGGGATGGTGTCCTGGCTCTGCCGGGTGGCTCGTGTACAGAGGGATGAGGGAGATGGGTTTCACCACCCTTCTCCGGTGCGTGCTTTGTAATTTTCCAGCCTGCCCCGCTTCGCCCCCACCACCTGGGGACCAAGCCTGGGGTTTTGTATGAAAATGTCTTATAATTATATAAATTATTTCACTTAACTGGATGCCATCCACTCTGCTTGTTGGGGGGAAGAGGACCTGAGAAGCTGTGCTCCCTCCCTCCTCAGGGATCTCCCTAGCATTCTGCCATGGCCTGAGCAGTGATGGTAGATCTTTTATTCTGGTCTGTGTGGAGGCAAAGACCCCCAGCCTAGTCGTCCCTATTAGCGGGAAAGAGGGGGCGACGGTACAAGGGAGGGGTGCAGATTGCTCACGGAGGGTAGAAGAATCCTGCTTTGTGCAGTCCAGGAGTTCCATAATGCAACAGGTTACTCGCTCCTAGAGCTGGGCAGAGCACCCCCGCCTCAGCCCCCATGCCACATATCAGCACAGGTGATTGATTTGCTCCCAGATACAGTGATTAACCCCCTTGCGCCTGTGACTCCAAACACCCCCTTCAGGGCAAGGCCACAGGCACTGACAAGCCAAAGCCCCACAGCCCCTTAAGATAGAAAGATCTCCTTTATTAATGAACCCCAACAGTATTTCTTCAGATACAGGAGTTTTCAACTCAAATACTCAGAAGAAAACAAGTTAATATTGCATTATTCTCATAAGAAATACTGCAACTTATTTCCGGTAACATATTGCAAAGCGAAACAGCTTGAAAAGGAAAAAAAAATTAAAAAAAGAAAAGAAATTAAGTCAATCAAACTGGAATTAAGGTTTTGTTTCTTGGAACGATCGAGTCCTCGCAAGCACAGCTCGTTTCTGCAGATTACTCCCCAAACTGTCGTACAAACAGACCCCGATTGCTTGAATTCCTTATGAGCCCACAGAGGTGCAACATTAAAAGCTACGATTATCAGGTAGCAAGTGCCCCAACCTTCATCCTCCACGGCAGCCTCAGAGACCCTGGCGTTAACGGGTTGTGAATGTCTTCCCCCTGAATGGATGCAGAGAGAGGTCAGCACAGCCCCCCAGGCACTGGCCCGGGGTGGCTACAGGGCTTTTTGTGGGACACACGCTTGCACTGAGCTCTCAAAGCCAGGCAGGTACCACTGGTTCAGAGCTTGCAGGCACTTGTAGCTGCAGAACCAGCTCACAGGGCTGTGGGGAGGGGAGGGCTTTCGAACAGGGGACAGTGCTTCTGCCCTGGAGCAGAACACAAAGGGGACATGCCAGGACACGGGGAAAGAGGACATAAAGGTGCTCTGGGATCAGCAGAGGGTAAAGGACACAAGGGAAATGTGTTCATACAACTGTTCTCCTCCACCCACGTTCCTCTGGGCAGCTTTATTCACAAGAGGGAGCCAGCCAGCCAGCACAGTGGCCCGAGAGTGCTCCTGGCCCCAGCCATCTGCTGGCCAAGGGCTATGAGAAGCTGCAGACCCACTGGGCAGCACAAACCCACTCCAGCGCCTGCAACCCCCCAGGAAGGACCTGGTCACTCTCCCCTGTGACGTGGAGCTGACCCCAGAGTCCATCAACCAGCTCTAATGCAATGGGGGAAAAGTCCTATGGATGCCACCACCGTGTTGGGTGGGAGAGTGGTGACACTAGGACTTGCAGAGCCGTGCATGGGCCTTCTTTTGGAACGGACCTGCTGGCACAGGTTGTGCTACAGACCCAGCTCCTGCTAAGGACACACGAGGCAGTAAGCAAGTGTGGTGGAGGGAGCACAGGGATCCCCAGGAGGCCAACACATCCTGATCCAGTCTTTCACCTCGAGGCACCAAGGCAAGCACCTTGCTATGAAACACCCCCTTCCTCTCTCTGATGGGGTCCCAGCACATCAAGCCCTGGTCTGGACACCCCCACAGCATCCTAGTTCTCCCCAAACCGGAGCACGCCAAGCTGAGAAGGAGCAAGCTCGTGGCTGGCAGGGAAACAGACAGCCAGACCCCACTTTGCTACTCACGTGATTGTTTTCATTTCTTTTTTCTCTGCATCTGGACGGGCACGATTCAGCACCTTGAGGAAATCTGATGTTTTCGCCCTCATACGCGTGTGAATATAGGCCTGCATTTCATTGGGACAGAACAGGGACATGTCAGGATCCTGTCTTCACATCTGAGATTTCAGGACAGGAGCTATCTTTCTGCTCCTTGTTGGGAAAGCACCTGGCTCTGCACAGCCACGGTGCTACGAGGGGAGCTCAGGAGGCAACAGTGAAAATTACCACCTGAGCCCTGGTCAAAGCCAGATTTCACTGAACAATTACCCTTACTTCTGTTCCCAGAAAAAAAACTGGATTCAAAGGGGGGAAAAAAAAAAAAAAAACCAAACCCTACTTCACTGCTAGGATGGGAAGTAAACGGGCACTGCCTGTGCCAGAGAACTGGGAGAAGGTGATGATGCATCATTTGCCACCCCTGTGTGACTGGGGAGGGCAATGCCAGATCCTAGCAAGTTCTCAGGGCAGCACCCCTGCCCTGTGGTCGCCTCCTGCAGCACCTAGGCTAGAGGGGCTGAAGCTACCCTGTATCCCCCAGCCCTGTCCCCTCGGTACCTTCGAGCACTTGATGTGATAGTGCAGGTAGTCCCGGAATGTGTGGATCAGGTTTATGGTGTTGTCTCTGGCAGCAGCATTGGTGTGACGGGGGAACAGCACTGAAAGAAGAGGGCGACACAAACCGTTAGTACCCCCGCACCCCGAGGCCACCAAAGGGCTTTGGGTTCCTCCAGTGCTGGAGGCTTCAGGGCGCGCTGCTCTAAACACCTACTTTGCCCTCTACAGAGAGCCCTTTACTGTGACACATAACAAGATTAAGCAGCACTTGTGATTTTAAACACAGGGTTTAGCAGCACTTTTCCATATTGCCCGCAGGAGCCTGGACACAGCTGTGCACTCCAGAGGATGCATGTTAAGGCCAAGTGCCCAGAGGTGATGGAACAGTAGCAAACTGCATGACGCTACTTCAGTGCTTGTGAGAAGCAAAACAGAGGAGAAAGGTGGGAGGCAGATGATGGCAAGGCTGCTCAACTGATTTCAAGATTCAGTCTGCCCTTGCATCTCGAAATCAGCTGTAGATCCCTGCCGACAGCTTACTGGCCCTGTGACAGAGCCAGGCTTGGTTACTGCAGGGGTTTGGTGGCTTGCTCTTTCCACAGGCTGGTGCTGTGCTAAGTATCCCAAGATCCATGAAAGAGCTTTTTGTCTGAGTGATGATCTCACCTGGGACTGTCAGATCAGATAACAGGGAAATTGCATCTCGACAAGAATGAAGTTTTGCTTGCAGTCCCAGACCTGCCATTAGACAGCCCTCCCATAGCTGAGGAGCTGCCCTAACCACAGGGAACCATTCCCGGCATGGGAGGAGGGCAGTGCTAACTTCACCTTCCCCTGCAATGTCTGTGCTCTACCTCTGAGCTCTGAACTGCAGGAATGCCAGCCTGAGAGAAACCCTAAGGGCAGATCCAAACATGACCCCCAATTTCTCAGGAAGAGACCTTTCCCTTTGAACAGGGCAGGGTTTGGACTCCTCAGCTCAGCCATCAGCATTGCTGCCCAGGAGGAAGTGGTGACTCTGCTGGCCACTACCTCTGCAGTCAGGGGAAAATGGCTTATCAGAGATGGAAGTGTTTGGCCCAGAGCGAAGAGAGACAGAGAAGCAGAACTCGCTGCCCCGCTCCTGCCCTTTGATTGCCCCTACTGCTCAAACACTACACAGGTGTCTGCAGCTGGACAAGCTACAAATACACTCACAGGAAACCTCCCACAAGAAACCTTCAGTTTCCACAATATCACAGCAAAATCGCCCTTCCCTTGCTCCCAAATGCTGACCTTATTTTATAAGACATTAAATGTCTCACTGTCCACTTCCATGCTTTCTTGCCCAGAGCAGAGCTGAGGTGGCCTGATACAGCAAAGGGACACGCCGGACATGAGGGATTGAAGGGGGCAGACAATGGACAATGTGACTCCAGAGTCCCTTCAGCCCCCAGTGACCCACTGAATACTCAGGGAAGATGAATTCCTTTTAGTTTTTCATGTAGCAGTAGGAATCTCTCTCCTCCCTGAACGTCCCCAGGCTGCAGAGCTGCCTGCTTACCAAAGGTGATGTAGCCAATATTGTCGCCGACGGCTGCGTCTGTGTCTTTCAGCTCCAAGGGCGGCTCCCTGTGGCTGAAGAGCACCTGTGGGGCTGTGTGACTGGCCCGGCGACCCTCCTTGAACTCCTGAACAAGACAAAGTGAAGGTGAGACCCACTGTGACGCTTCAGGAAAGCAAATGGGGTGTCCCCACCCCCACAGGGCAACTGAGCAGGAGATTTCCCACCTTTCCCTGCATGGGCGAAATCCATCAGGCCAAACTTCTAGAAAACAGTCCTTTTTCCCAGCAAAACCACACCAAAATGCACAGCTGTCCCAAGTTTACATGTGCCCCTCAGCTGGGGTGGCTTTCAGTGTCACAATTCCTGCCACAGGTGTTTTGTGGAAGTGACACCTCTGAGCAAGTACATGAGACAGCACAGCTCCTGCCAGAAAGTCAACACCATCAACCCTTCCAGTAAAAGCAGGCAGCACCCACCACTCCAGAGGAAGGGAAATTCTCCAAAAAGGCTGCAAGGTCTCCACTGCACCCAGCATAAAGGTTCTGCCATTTGAGAACGCATCTCCCACCAGGAGTCTTTGCCGAGGCATTAAGAGGCATCTAGAGGGTTTGAAGCTTGTGTGAAGCCTGCTCCTCCTAACACCTCTACATCTTGAAACAATACCTCCAGGCAGGGAGATTCCTTCTGCCAGGCAACCTCTCTGACAGCAGCACAACCCCCACCTCATATTAAATGAACTGGCTCCACATTTCAGGAGTTACAGGACTGTCCCTACGCAGGGCTGGCAAAGTCCAGACACCATTCCTCTGCCTCGCTGACCCCCAGCCCAACCTACACATCAGCAGCCACCCTCGGCCCCTCGGCCTCTCCTCCCTTCTGAGCACAGCTCACGCTAGGAAGAGCAGGAGCATCCGTGCCCCTTTTAGAGAACTGAGGAGCTCACTGGAGTTTCCTTAATAAAATGCTTAGCTTGCACTTCCACTTGCTTATGCCAGAGGGTGAAATGGTTCAAACAGCTTCACTGGTAGTTAATGGTCAAATTTTCTCCACGAGAGCCCAGATGAGCAGCCACCATGCCCGACCGGCCTGCGTTATGCAAGAGCAATAGCTGGGGGGAAGGAGCCATCGTGACTCACAGTGGAAATTCTTGTGGCTGGGCAGGAGCAGGGTTTGCTGTTGTAAAAACCAAGAACTCGGGACATGGAGACTCTGGGACAGCTGCTGCCTTGAAGCTCTGCCATCTCCCCAGGAGCCTCACAAACCCTGTTTTGTTCATCTCACGCCTCCCTCCCCATTTTAAAAGCTGAATTCCAGGCTGTGGGATATGCTGGTGGGGATGCCCTGCCTGTAGCTAAAGAACACAGTGAGCAGAGCTGCGAGATAAGACTCCCATCACCACACACCCTGTTCTAATGACCCCAAAGACAGGTAAACTGGTATCCAGCAAACCAGATCAGTAACTTGCTGTCAGCAGAATGGCCTGGCACCCCTGAACAGATGGGCTAAAGCTCCTCTAGCCCTGGAACACCCTGCAGGGCCCAGCTCCACGGCTGTACCTGTGCAGGAGGCTCCCCAGGTGCTTCAGCAGCCACAAGGTGAGCGAGATGGGCCAGCAACACAGATGAACACACACACCAGCATGCACTGAGCCTTCCCCAGCTGTAAGCAAATGTCTCAGTCTCCACAGGCTGCACACAGTCGCTAACAGACACACGAAGTGTTTAGTATGGGCCTCTGAATGCTTCCCAGCTAAGTGGCAGTTGCAAAGCGTAGCTGAGTCCAGAAGTACTTGGCATTATGATGGTTGACTCAAGCCCACGAACTAAGCGAATTCATAGCTTTGAAAAGCTCAAATTTGAGAGCCCATAACAGCATGTGAGAGCAGCCACACTGAGCTGCTGAGTCTCTCTACAGCATTTGAGCAATAGCAGGAACAAACTTCGAGGTGAAGACAACTCTCAGCACCATCAGGCATGGCACAACATCGCCTCACCCCTCTTCTCCCTCTGCAGCCCCCCACCACGCTCAGCTCCTCAGCTGGCTGGTGATCTCTACACTACAACTTGTCACACTACAGGGCCTCAAGGTGGACACTGAAGTATTCACCGTGGTGCTCCTCATCTGTAACACATAGTATGCTTGATTGTCCATACAAGCATCCATTGTCCATACAAGCAAGACCATTGATAATAAAGATGCCAACGCAGGAGCCTGGATTAGAAAATACACCACCTACACCTGTTAACATGGTTCTTCCATCCCAGCGCAGCCTGTAGCCTTACAAAGCTTTACGTGCATTAAACTTCACTTGAGCTCACTTCAGCCTAACATCTGCTTGTTTGGCAATGCTGCTTCGAGCAAGAAGGCGTGTGAATTGAAGACCAGCCCCTTTCCCTGCAGTCATTTTCCATACCTGCATAAACACCTTTCCGATCACCACATCATCGTCATCCTTAAATACCGTGCTGAACACAACTGTGACGCGATCCTTTTTTGCTTCGACATACCTGCAGGTGGGTGAGAGAGGAGAACCCAGCTGTGAACAGGAGCTAAGAGTTACAACTGGATGAGGAAGCAACCATGTGACTAGGTCAAGTAGATTCAACAACCATTCACAGGCCTGTCTGCTGAAAATTTCCCCTCTCTCAAGACAGTATTTACAGGGAGCAAAACATTTCTGTTGGGAACGGCCAGTTCCTCTCCTGCATGCAGCCACAAGTGCTGCTACTGACAGAGACTCTTGTGTAACATCCCTGCAGCCCGAGGGATGAGCATTACCCTCAATGGATACTTCTAACAGCCTAGGACAGGCCTTTATTACCCTGCCAAAGCACAGGGCAGTAGGATTTCCTGACTTTCCACCACAACCTACAGCTGTGAGCAAGAGCAGAGCATACTGACAGCTGTCCGACTCCCCGTGCTGCTTAGTTTGAGCACTTACATTGTCTCATCGTCCCTGTAGTGGATGACAGCTCTTTTTTCTCCTTCTTTGCCCTCTTCCTGGAATTTGAAATACTTCTCAAAGACCGAGGCAAAGCAGTTGCGCTTCAACATGCCGGCTTGGTGCACGATAGCATCCTTGTCTGCAGGAAGGTTCTCCAGGTCGTAGAGCAAAGAGACATTGTAACCTGGGGAAGGACAGCCACTAACCTTAATAATCTATGCACGGCCTTAACAAAGCCAGAGAAATCTTCTGGAAAGAGACACGTACAGTTCCACCTTTGCCTTAAGCCCTCCCAGAAATCCCAGGAGTGAGTGCTTCCCACTCCATGCATCGCCAGAAGCCACGCCTGAACTCGGCACGTGGCCATGGCAACGCTCCTGGGGCTCCTTCCTGAGCTCCCAGACACACGTGCTGGCTGAGCTGCTCCCAAGTTTTCGCAGCAAGTAGGAAGAGATGCTGTCACAGGTAACCATGGTTTTCCTGTGTCTCACAAAGCGTCTTTGAGAAGAACAAAGACCCCAACTGTGAGGAACAGAGGCTTTGTGGAGGAGGGCTGCGTCAAGAATTACAGCTTGTGCTGCAAGCTCCTTCAGCCCTGATGTACCTGAGCCACCTTTTAAATTGCCATTCATTGTACAGAGAGCCTCAGATATCAAGCTCTTGAAGCGCAGCCTTCATTTGAGATTTCTGAGGTGACTTAAGTAATTTTGGAATTGTATTCACACACACACACAGAGTAAATGTTATCACAGGGTTACCTGATTCAGGATTTACCAAGTAGTTTCCATAGACTTTCTTCAATACCTAGGGAAGAAATGAAACATTAAGGGCACAAGCTATCAGAGCTGCTTCCTCCTGCACACGTTTGGTCTTCATTTAGGAACATCAAATTACAGCATCTGCCTCCCCTAGTTAAGTAAACTTGGACAAATATTAAGTCATTGGCTTCTAGTATTATTGGCTGCTCCTGCTCTAGGCAGAGCTCCCTGAACCCCACTGTCAGGGTATGCACTGCAGGACAGGACTCAAAATTGGAACTTTTTAAAGTTCTTGGTAGTCTTGAACTTGTGCGGGGAAGAAAATCCCTTCCATACACCTCAGGCCTTCAAAGGAGAACTGTCAGCAGCGCTTGACACAACAGATCTGAGGGCTACGACCCTTCTTCCCATTCAAAGGCAGATGCAAAGCGTGCCCTGTCCCCTTCCTTGCGGCAAGGCAAGTGCAGCGCAAGGGTCAGGCACAGCGTGGCCAGGCGATGGCCCACTCTGTCTCAGCCTATCGCACGGCACAGATGGTGATGGAGAGGAAACTGCCAGGCAGCTTGGATGCCTCTCAGAAGCACAGACGCCTACAGCACAGCAAAAACCTTTCTTCAAACATAATCACTGCTGAATTTTACATCAATGGCAATTTTCAGCTGAGCCATAGCTCTGTGTCAATGAGGGGGCCGGGAACAGGAGGTATTTCACAGAGAAGAACGCAACAACGCTGTGGCAGAACCGGCCCTCCTGGGATGACACCCACTACCACGCAGAGAGGATGTACGGTCTCTCCACATGCCAAAACCTCCTCTCAGCAGGGAGCCTGCCTGCAGCAGCCCAGGGAGATGCTCTGTCTTAGCAGGAACCCCACTTTGCGCTCCTCACTGCGGGGTTTCACCAAAGACGGAGCAGAAACAAGCTCCATCATCTCCAGGGAAGCACAGAAAGCAACAGTTTGCTAACTGGAAATTTAAAATGTAATTTCTATTTAGTCAGCACTCCCAAGGCAGTCCTGCAAAGATCCCATTTTCCTTTAAAAGCTTGGGAAGTTGCCTTCCACCACAACTGCAGTGGCTGCTGGTGCAGAATGGTGTCAGCCACTTGCCCACCACAGCGGTTCTCTTGGGATCACACACCATACCAATTCTCACTAAACACGCTGGGAGGGATTGACCATTGGGGCTGTTTGTCTCTCTTGTTTGCCAGCGGCAGTACCTTCAGTAGCAGGCAATGCCGTCCCTAGGAAGCTCTGCATACAGGAACCAGGAAAGCAGGACACTCAGCCATATTTACTCTGACTTTAGTAGGTCTTGCAGCAACTTGCAGGAATTCACTTTAGGTTCAAATCATCTGTTTCTTGTCAGACCCACAATAAACTCATGGAGCACTTTCCTTGTTTTCCTCCACAGAGAGACACTCTGAGGCAAAAGCCTGCTGAAGAGCCTTGGGTGAACCCCATTTGCTACCATGCGGAGATTTGAAAACTGACTCAGGAACTGAGTCACACTTCCTGCCTCGCCGCCCAACCACAGCTCAGAGAGGCTCCTTCTTTCTACCATAAATGGCCCTCTGCAGCCCCGGCCCATTCAACAGGAACTGAACCTGCTACTTCACATAGCAGCAGCAAAAAAGGAACCAGACAGTCTGCAGATCAAGGTCTGCAGACACAGCAGGAGCCCATCACTCGCTCTCAAGAGTGGTTAGAGTCAGAAGAGTAGTGCCATGGGACTCTGGATTTGTCTTGGCACCTTCCTTCACTCGTTAGCTCAGCACATCGATCAGGGAAAATATTTCTACATGGTCAGGCCTCGCACTCATTTTGACTTTCAAAACTAGTGATGCCTTTCTCCTTTCAGGCTGTAGGTTCATAAAAGACGACTTCATAAGAGAGTGTGAACACACTTTGCCCTTGTCTTACAGCAAAGTGGGACTCCTGGTTGGCACAGGGCTGCTCCTTTGACCAGCATGAGATCAGAGTACAGATACTTCTCGAAGCGTTAGACGTTAGATTCATCAACATCCCGTGGACATTGCACATGCTAAGACAGTATTCGTAGGTTCAAGGTCCAAAGATGCTCACTCACCTCATCAGCACCGTGTTCCTGGAGTTCCTTGTAGAATTTCAGAGAAATACTGACCATCACTTTTGTCTTGTCTCCATTGGGGTTTGAAATATGGTAAAGGACTCCATCAAAGTCTATGAAGCAAGTGTGAGAAACATGAGGGAACCAGGTCCTATTTCTGAGGAAGGTTTTCCATGCATGTTCTAGGAACTGCATAAAGTGACACCGTTCCCCCTGCTCCAGCCCTCACACATACATCAAGAAAGAAACCCCTAATTAAGGAAAGTGGTAACGTCATGTAGGGAGACCTGTTATCATTCAAAGGGCTGAAACAGTTTTGACATCTGTCCATCACAGAAAGCTTTAGTCTAGTGTCATTTAGCATCCCCGGCAAATCTGCTTGTGCTCAATGCACGAGGATACAAACACGCAGAGACGGGAGCCTTCTGGATGGCCAGCACAGAAAGTGACTGACATGCCCACCAGGCCAGAGCTCCAGCCTGGAGGAGAAAACATCTCTGCCAGCAAAGGCAGCTCAGCTGCTGCCTGCTGAGACAGCTTCCACTTCACTGCAGAACGGGCAGGGAGGGCAGAAGGCAGGGAAAGGCAACCCTCCAGCTACCTAGCAAGCTCCACTTCCCTGCGGAGCTCTGCAGCTTACATAGATTCTTGATAACAGAAGCAAAAAATAAATTAAAATAAAAACCAGTTGCTGAATGAACACTTGAACTTCCTTGGCACTTCTCATCCTGGAGAGCAAACTTCAGGCAATGAATTCATCTTGCCTGTCACCCTGAGCCAGCTTTCTAACAACCCAAACCAGATGGTGCTAAAGACATAATAACAAGTATCATCAAGGGCAGGACTGGAGAACAGGCGAGGTAAAAGAGTTATGTAGCACACACGCGCCAAACAAAGCGATGCCACCACTGAACTCACCACTGTGGGGAAAGGCCCAGAGACAGCAGGCACACAGAGAAAAGAGCGTGGCAGCCAACAAAGCCCCAGCCCTGGGGATGGTGCAGGGTGCCCCCACCGGCTGCCCCAGAGTGTCTCTCCTCTCCCCGCAGCGGTGCTGTGTGAATTTGGGCACACTGGGCGTAACCGTGGGCAGACCATTCAAGCCAGCCCTTTTTTCAGAGAAGTCAAAAGAGCTGTGGAGCTTACCTGCAAATGTTACTTCTACTGCCTCTGGTTTATTTCTAAAAGGCAAAGAAAACAAAGGAGGTAAATAAGAACTCAAACAGCAGCCTCCAAGCTGTGAAGGAAAGGGGATTCATTTCTAATGCCTTATTTCTCACAAGTAGCTCTATCTAAAAACCCTTCTAACTCCAGCTCTTCAACTGGCAGGTAACCTTTGACAACATATCTCAGACGTCTCCCCATTCCTATAAGCATCAGTTTTACCCCAGATGATATAAAATAGGCCTCAAAGCTGTCACAGATTGTTATTATTTGTGGTTTATTATTAGATTTTGAGAGCGCAGATTTCCAGCTAGAAATGTCTGAAAAAGCTACTTGCCACTAAGGAGTTTGTTTTAACAAGTGCATTCTCCGAATAGAACTGCTACAATACAGGTTTGGGGACAGAGGCTGTTCTACAAGTTCCTATGATACCAGTTCATGGAAGGGACTTAGAGGCTAAGCAATCCTTCCTGACTTGGTGCCCCCTTCACCATCGGCAGCAGCTCTGCAAACACATTGATATTAAAGAATATCAGAGAAGATCCCTTCTCCAAGTTCAGAACTAGGAGCAAGTCACAGAAGGAAACTTTCCAGATGTGTATTTCATCCTGAGCCCCTGCATCCCTTCTGAAACACCCAACACTAACACCAACTACTTCTGCAGGAAAAGCTGTAGATCTGGGTTTGCCCTAACGCTGCCCAGCGTGCTCCTTGGGATTCCTGATCAGCAACAAGAGCACCTTGCAATCCAACGGCACATCACTTTTTACACCATGGGTATGAAGATTTAATTGCATCTTAACAAACCCTTTCTGCCAGTTTGCCCGTGATCTATAGAAGAGTAGTATCCCACAAAAGACTTAACTGCTTCTGAAAAGTGATTTTGTTGGGACTGGCACTACATAATTGCTTTGGCAGCTCTGAGGGAACCGGTATTAATAGGTCATTCTCCAACAGGGAGCAATGCAAAGGTACCTCCACCACTGAGAGCAGCGGTGGAAAATGAGACCAGGATAAAAATGCCAGTCTGCTACTGCTCTTTCACAGTGTACCTCTGTTTATTTTTCAGAAGCGGCTGGTATTAAACAGAGTACAGGCTAATGATGCTACCAACAGAAATCTAGCCTCTAAAACAGTTCATTCACACCCATCTGAACCAATGTACTGAAATAACTCCCCAAACCAAAGCCAGTGTGTCGAGTCAGCCTTGTGATCTCAACTATGCTGCCGCTGCCCAGAGACCAGCACCAACCTTTTTGCTGAAACTTTCAAGCACGTGTCTGCTGCTGGATACCGGCTACACCTTGGTACATACAGTAAGAAAGGTGGGGGAAGTGATGACTCAATTTCTGCTTTTCCTAACTGTATTCTGGAAAGGTTTTAATGATTTTTCCCCATCAGAAATTATGTTCTTCCATCAACTTCTCTACAGACAGCCTCATTCCTGGAAGCCAGGAATGACCACAGTGTGCTAAAACTCAAGACAGGCAATGCAGGGAGACCAAGGCACTGACTGAACAGCACTGATCCCAGACCACACACCCAGTCAACAACATTTTACTTGGGCAGAAAGGGAGGAATTAACCCCCAGCCAGAGATCATAAGTGGAAACGATGAGACATTGCTGCTTCTTAAAAGTTATTAGCTGTGAAAAGCAACAGCCCTTTTTTGTCAGGAGGCTGGAGAGCCTCCGTCTTTAGCGCTGCATCGCTGAAGATAAAAACCACACACTTGAAAGAAGAGGTGCGAGTGTACCCAAGGCAGGCCCTTTAGTTTATAAGCTATGCCAGCTATCTGCAACCTCTCGCGCTCTCATCTTCCCCTCTAGTCGGGACTGAGATGGAGGCTCACAGGGTATCCCTGGCTGCGTATTCAAACCTGGCTCTTGGAAAGGGGGGCAATTCACCAAGCCACATCCAAGCCACTTCTGCTCACTGAGGACTGCTCAGAGCACAGATGAAAGAAAATCCCGCCAATCCCACTCGGTCAGTTGATGCAGACGCATTCTTCTTTTAGAGCACCACACTCAGATTTGGGAATCAGCTTGGATGGCAGTATAAATTTTTATAAAAAAAGAAACCTATGTAGGAAGCTTTAAAGATAGCGCAGTCAGGCACATGAGAGCTAGGAATATTAAAGGCGATGCATCCTTAAACCTCTATTCCATCTTCTCAGAGTTACACCGTTCAAACCCCATATTCCTCATGCGCATGGAGCTGACACCTCCTGGAGCCCTGTCTCCCAGCAGAGCCTCCAGACACAGCACCTCCCTCCGAGCAACACAGGGAAGAAACTGACAGCCAGCGAGCACTGGAGTGGTTTTGCCGAGGAAGGACAATGATCCCCTGCTCGCTTGCCCAGTATCCCAGGGGATGGCAGCAAGATCACTCGTTGCGTTATTTAGGAAGCCATGCGAGACCACGTACCCAAAGTCAGTTAATGGCTCTGCACGAGCCTTTGTTCTGCACACAAAAGCTTACGGCTGACACGGCCCCATTTCTGAACATTTCATCGCGCAGGCATGATGTCTTAGAGAAGTTATTTTAACGCCGATTTCCCAAGTGGCTCCGTTCTTGTACTTGGGGATGGCGAGAAGGGGAGATATTTAAGGGAAAAGCAGGTAACTGGGCAGAACTTTGGGTGCTGAATATTCAACTGCTTCCCGGCGCACAGCCTCAGTGAAGCGAGAGCTCACGTGAGCCGCATACAGAGCTTCTCGCAGACACCCTGGCCCCATCATCTACTGCAGGGTGGTTTTTCTGCCTCGCCTGGCATACACCTGAGCAACCCAGGCCTGGCCCTGCCCAGGGGAGGACATCAGAAGCATGGCTGGGAGGGAAACATGCTCTCTTAGCCCTTAACAGTTCAGCAGCGTTACGACCCCTAAGTTTAAAGTGCTTCTATTTATTTCTCTGTCTCACCTCACCAAAACTATCCTGGCTACTTAAAACCTTTCTACAACAGAAAAACCACCCCTTTTGCTACCCGAATTGTTGTTCCTCCATCAAGAAGTCCAGAGACAGAAGGGAGAGGAGCTCTCACCTCCAGCCTCCTGTGGCTTCTGGACGCCGCAGGTCACACACACGCAATCACTTCCCCTCCACCACCCCTCAACCCCATCTTCCGCCAACAGAAATAGCAGCGGGGACATGTCGAACACCCTGCGGAGCCCCAGCAATGTCCTCGCCATGTTTAGTCCTCCCAGCCTGCCCTGCTCTCGTGCAGGCGAAGGCTTCACGCAGGGGATGCACAATGGGCCTGGGCCTGTGCTGCTGTGGGGTGGGTACCAGTTACCATCCAGTTACTGGTGGGATCCCGAAGAGCTCTCCCTGGTCCAGCATGCCCCAGTGCCCCCTGCCCCTGAGATGAGACCCATCCACACCATGGTGAGAATCATCAGTTTAGCAGCTCGGCGCAGAGTGACTGTAAATCCCAGCCATCCTTTTTCAAGTTTTACTTTGAAGTGGTGCTCTAGGCAGCTGTGAACTCATTTGGGGTTCACTTCCAGCCCTGATTCAAGTCTCGGAGAACCAGACTAAAGCCTGGCTACGCTCAGAGGATTTCAGACAGTACAGACCATCCGCTCCTGAGGCGGAGAGCTGCTGTGACTCCCTGCAAGCTCCTTACCACCCCAACACTATACCTAAACCATAGCCTCCCCCAGCAACCTTCCCTGTTTGCCTCTGCCTGGAACGGACAATAAAACCAGCTCACACTGGGAATAACTGAGATGGCCCCCCCTTTGCACTAAACACCAAATACAGACCAGCCCTTTCTGCAAAACCCTGCCTGAACTGATGCTAAAATGGCAGCTGTTCCAGGCAGTGGTCCATTTTCTGATAACACTTATCAGGTTTGAAGTCAAATCCACACCAAATCCCATCTGCCCTCTGGTTGTAACAATAAAAGGCCCTGACAGGTTTTACGTCTTCTCGCCCGCATTCCTCCTATTCATCTCCAAATGGCTCCTACACTCCCTCTATCTAACGCAGAGCCAGCTCCAAATCAGATTTTTCACCCCAGAGGAATATCCACGAAGATCCACAGCACCCGTGGAGACGCCATCAAGCCCTTAAGAGCAATAGCAAATCTTTTTTTCTGACAGCATTTCCTCAATTTTGACTCGGACAACTTCCAAACTTCCCCACTTCATTCTCAGGCCACAGAGGCTCTTAGCCATATGTTACAACAAATTTAAGAACAGAAGAATGAAGACTGTAATTATACAGAGCTCTCATCTTCTGTATTAAACAGATCTACATGCAAACTTGGTCGACAACCATACTGAAGCATCTCCCACATCACATTTAAGGCTGTACCTAATAAAGGAGGATGGCAATTATTTTAAAACCTGCAGGCATGCAGATATTCTAATCTCTTGCCCCAGAGGAGGGGGAGAAGGGGGGGAAAGAAAGGGGGTATTTCAAAGCTTAAAGCTCTGTGCAGAGCTTTCAGATCACTGGAGTCGACACACAGTTTGGAGAGAGTGAGCCAGATTCAGTGACAGACTGCAGGCTCTCGCTACAGAAAGGTCACCCCAATAAAAAAAAATTATAAGCAATGTCTAAAATTATCTGAACAGTTCCTCCACTCCCGGGCCCTGCTCAGCTAACAAAAGCTAGTCTGCGTAAGCTGCGGGAGTGTATGAAATCAAAGAGCTCCCGTAGCTCTGACAGCACACCCACCATGAACTGGAGAAGGAGTACTCCATTGGGGCAATGCTGAGCAGTGTATGGCAGCCCCCACGCATGCTGGCCCTCCCCTCTTTGTTAAACAACCCCTCTGTGCCCAGGCTTCTCCTTTGCTGTGAGCCCAGCAGCCTGGAAAAGGCTGGCTGTTAGCAAGGTGTTGGGATTCCCGGCAGACAAAGCATGGGCTGGTCCCACAGCACGCAGGTCCTCTTCCAGCCAGGTCTTCACCCTGTGCGTCTCAGTTCCAGCTGTGGGCAGGTAGCCCACAGCTCCCTCCTGGAGTGATCCAGCGCTGCAGCAGGTCTCTGGAGAGCCTCATTTTGCACACACCGTTCACTGCATTTCTTTAAGTACAGCAACTAATACACTCTTTTGTCTGGTGTCAAGCACCAGTGGCTGCAGGGAAAACTGTTCTCAGAGGATAATAGGGAGCAGGCCCCTCTCAGGAACCTGAGATGAAAACTGAGGCTGGAGCAATGACAAAACAACCTACTAAAGCCTAACGCTCTGCGGATCCAGGATGCTTTTCCCTCCTGTTCCCCATGCTACTGCTTGAAAGCAGAGCACTGCCTAGTTCCAGACAGAGATGGTTCATGATCCACCATTAATGCAAAGTCACCTTCCCCGGTGGCTGAAAGCAGATGTGCTATGGCAGCCCAGGAGCTACACTCAAACACCTACAAGCACGCTCAATCAATGTGGGCAGACAGCCAAGGTTTACAGTGCTGCCCGTGCCACGCTGAACCCAAGGGTACCGCTTTCTGCCAGCGGCATCGCCCGAGCGCTCCACAGAGTCAAGCAGATTGAGTTTCAGCAGGCGAGGTTGTGCCAGGGGAGATGTGCGGCTCCAGGCTGGGCTGGTGAGGACAGTGAGCCAGCACCTGCTACTGCTGCTGAAGGAGGGAGATCTGATCCCTGCTCCTCAGCTACACCATGGCGAGCAGCCTTCGTATGATGAATGGGATGAGGAAACTCATCTGGGCTAAAAATACCCAGTTTTGCCTGTTTTAATTTTAACCTAGGTCGCTTCCCCAATCCTGTTTCCCCTGAAGCCACAAAAATGCCTGTGTCAGCAAGAAGGAAGGGGTGCCAGAGGAGCAATCTCTGTTTTTGGTGGGGCCACTGAGCTCCCCTGAAGCGCCAGAGCCACAGATCGTTGCAGTCACTCCTGCAGGGAGTTTCTCAGCGGGGCCCGACAGGACCTGAAGCTCCTCTACCTTCCCTGTGTGCCAGAGAGCCTCCAGATGCTCCTCGGTCTCCCCACGATGAACTCACATCGCATGTCACATCACAAAGTTCACGTTACCCAGTTTCACCCAGCGCTCAACCTCCCGTCTGAAGCGCTCAGCTCTACAGCTGCCAAGCACCAAAGTCACCGCAAATGGGAAATACCATAAAGCACTAGGTACAGCTTCAGCCCAAGTCTCCAACCAGCTCACAGGAACCGCTCTACATCGGGGAAGTTCAAGCTTCAGCTGTTTTCCTATGTGGCTAATAGTCATGAAGCCCTGCAGATTTGTACCTAACTAAAGGCTGTAAAGAAACCGACAATTTAATTTGAGATTCTCTTCCCTCCGCCCCCAACCAAGGGAAAAGGCATGCTGTTCCCCAGCTATGCGAATTTGTTTTCTTTTGCACAGCGGGTAAATACTAAGTAACAATTTGAGATAGATGATTAATTTACCTGCGATTTAGGGTAAGCTATGTATGGCTGGAAAACGAAACCCCATGCCCTGTGACACTTTCACTAGGGTCAGTTAAATTAGAGCAGGACAAAACTGGACAGAAAAGCTGTTTTTGGAGGCTGTTCCTCCCTGTGTGTTAAAGAGAACGAGCATTCATTAGACACAGAAGACAATCATCAAAATGTTTTACACAAATTGTTTGCTGGGTTTTTTTCTGTCTGTGTGGTTAGCAAAGGGAAGCAATGACGAGAAAAAAAAATAAAATCTTCCAACTGGTAGAACTCATCCCCCCACATCACGTTTCTGTCAGAAATGGGAAAACACGAGTGTGACTCCAGCTTCTAGGCAATTTCTCAAGTCAAAACGAATTAGCCAAAAGCTTCTGGAACAGCTTATTCTCTCGACACCTACAAAAGCCCAGGAGGTGCCTCATTCCAACACACTTGTTTCCAGGTACTGACCAGGTACTCCCCCAATGCAGCAATTTGACGCCTGAAAGTTTCAGCAGCAAATTCCTAACTCAACCTATTTCAAGATTCTGATTCTGGTAGCTTTAGGCCTTTATTTTAAAAATGTGGTTGGTTTAAGGAAATGTATTTAAAACAAGAAATTACAATGTTAAATAAAGGAAAAAAAAAACAGATGCACTGAAGTCCATTACCTGTCAGCACCTTGATCTAAACACCACCATTCAATGGTGGCTGTCAAAGGAGGTGAGATTTCCATGGGTTTTGCCCACAAAAAAAAAACAAACTCAATTTGGAATTACCCTATTTGTAGGCAGATGCTGCCGAGACCCAAGGGCCTTGTCAAGGGAGGACTCTTAAGATAGGGCTCAGGCCCTGCCTTGAGTGCTGATCTCTGCAGCCTGCCAAGGCATCTTCCACACTGGGAACTCCAGAGACAGCTGACGGACCTCCACGCAGAGCGAATTTTGACACATAATATACAACACTAACGTTATGAGCAGTTGCTAGCTCTGACTTCTAAATATGACCTAGTTCTATGTGATACAGGGAAATACAACGTGTCTCTCACCTGATGGCCCCAGAAAGCTCTGCAGGAAGCCTGTTAAATCATGGCCACGGTGTGGGAAGCAGAGGGGAGTGACACAGCCCACGTCACAGAACAGGTCTCTGGTGAAGGATTTGGAAACAAACCCCGCCCTGCTCGACTCCCAGGCTGGCGCTGAAGCCACCAGGCACACCTGGCTCTGAGACAATCATTATTGACAAATCCGTGCATTGCATCTGCCTTACTCCTGGTTTAGGACAAATAACTCAAAACCAACTCTGTCCGAGTGTCCAGACTCACTCCTCTCCCAGTCACTGAATCCCTCAATGCTTGACCTTGCCCTGACTGTCCAGTGTCTGTCCCCAAGACATGCCTTGGGAAAACCATCACCAGAATAATGAAATACAGCAAATACCCTCCTGTTTCCAGGCTCAGCTCAATGGGAATGACCCTGGAATTGTGGCCAGAGGGAAAAGAAATTTCACATGAATAAATACTGCATAACACCCATTCCCTAAAAGACTTGAAACCAAGAGAAAAAAAAAAAAATACACCTCCTTGTACAACTCAGACCTTTGTCTCCGCCCTGTGCTTGCCTGGACAGGAGGGCCCCAGCACAAGCATAGACTAAAAGCAGAAGTAGAGTAACTTCCTCTCCTCCAGCAACACGCTCAAGGCACAAAACTTATCTAGAAATGACATCTAAAGAAAAGAACATGCTGCAGATGAGTTAAGAGGCAGAAGCAGAGCACTATCAGCTGCACTACAAATCGATCCAGGAACAATCGGTACACCAGGCAAGCATGCTGACGCACAAGCAAGGTGGCTTTGCTGTAGAGCGAAATCGAAACTTCGGGGGCCTGCAGGCTGGTGCAGAGTGAGCAACCCCAGCTCTGGTCGCACAGAGTTAGGGTTTCAAGGTGTGTTTAAACCTGCAGACTGCCACCTCCACATTTACGCAAACACAGGGATGCGTGTGCATTCTTCTCTCTCCAGCAGGAAAAGTGCATCGGTAAGGACTTGTGATGAACGAGCATTTTTGACACAAGCTATCAACCTCTGTACACGTAATATTTTCTAATGGATGCAGCTGCAATACCATAGTGGTCACCTGGGAGCTCTCTCTTCCCAGTGTGGTGCCCATGCTCTGGGGAAACCTGTTGCGTTAAACGATCAGGCTCAAGAAGAATAAAAAGCCTGCGAGCAGCTCAGCTACCCTGCAAGGCTGTACAGCCTGTCGGTTATTTTATGAAAAAAAAAAAACCAAACCACAAACCAAAAAACAAACAAACAAGCAAACAAAAAACAAAAAAAATTGAGCAAGAAGTCAACAGAGAGGGGAAAGCAGAGGAAATGGCCTCTGTCAAAGTTCTGAACGCAAAAGGCTGACAGCTTCGAAAGCCACTGGAGGAAAAGGTGACATAGAAAAAGGCACCTGCCTGGGGAGTCCCTTCCCAGAGCAGCCTGGGCCCTGCTCTTTGAAGTGCCAGGGCAGGCTCCACCTCAGAGATAACACCCCTGCTTTGCTTCTCAAGGCTTTGTCTCTGTACAAAGGTGCAGTGCAGACAGCGCAGGGAGCCTACAGGTAGCTCAGCTGCAGATAAGGACGTTTATACAAAGGGACTCTCTTCTGAGCTAAACTGTGCTCAGATAAGCACCTTTACAGCCCTGATACAACACTCACATTAAAATAATCACTGGCTCCCCAGGAACTGAGCTGTCCCAGACAGAGATGCAGGTGCAAACCAGCCCCCAACCCACCCCCCGAGGCCAGGACACCCACCAGCCTGGCACCAGGGGCCATGGCAGACCTGTGGGCCTGCATCCCTCCTGCTTGGCAAAGTAAAGAGGGGCAGGCTGGAATCTGCTCTCCACCCCCAAAGCAAAAGGCTGAGGCCACGGCTCCCCCCACATGCTTCCTGTTCCTGGGCTCCCCCCCCACATTCTGTACCAGCGCTGGCACCACGCTTGGCCCGTTCTGTTGAAAGCTGCTTTACCCAAAACAAACATCCCTGCAAATTCAACTTTCCCCCCTTCCCAGTTCCCTCCTTGCCCAGGCCCTCTCCTCCAGCTTGTCTCCCACAGCCCGCCTCAACACCGCAATCCCCAATACCCTCCCCACCTCTCTCCTCCTCCCATGGCTCTCCACACTGCACTAACCTCCCCCACATTCTGCTTGTCCAACTTTGCCTCCTCATCCCCCAGCCCTTCACTATGCCCAACCTCTGACCAACTGCCCCGCTCCCAGCCCAATTACCCTCTCCCAGCCCACCCTCCTCCAGCACCAACCCCAGCCCCCCTCACCCCGCGGGCCCCCATCCTGCCCCAGCTCTGCCCCCCCTGCTCCCCAGGCCCCCATCCTACCTTAGTGCCACCCCCTCATCATTCTCCATGCCCCCATCACTCCCCAGGCCATCATCCTACCTCAGTGCCAGCCCCCCCACTCTCCAGGCTCCCATCGCTCCCCAGGCCCCTATCCTACTTCAGTGCCACTCCCCCATCATTCTCCATGACCCCATCACTCCCCAGGCCGCCATCCTTCCTCAGTGCCACCCCCCATCACTCCCCAGGCCCCCATCCTGCCTTGTCACCACTCCCACCACCCCCCCGCGCCCAGCCCAGCCCCATCATCCCCCGGGCCCCTATCCTACACCGGCGGTCCCCGCCCCTCCCTCAGCCCGCGGCCCGGGCCCCACCGCCCCTGCCAGGCCCAGCCCGGCCCCGCCGCCCCCGCCCCAGTCAGGCCCGTCCCGGCGCCTCCCCCCCAACCCCAGTCCTTTACCCGGCGGCCGCGCCCTCGAACTTGAGCGTGAGGGTCTCCTCGATGATGCGGTTGTTGACCTCGAGCAGGATCATGTCGGTGGCGGGGAGGGGAGGGGCTCTCAGGGCGCCGAGGCCGGAGGGAGCCGAGCCCGCTGCGCGCACCGGGGACCCGCCCGAGCCTGCGCCGCCGCTTCCGCTCTCGCGCCCGCGCGTCACTTCCGGCCCCCCCTCCCCGACAACCTCCGGCGGCAGCGGCGGAGGCGCGCCCGCCCCGCCCTCCGCGCTGACGTCACTTGATGCCCCGCCCAGCGGCCGGCGGCGGAGGGGAGGGGGGTACACCGGGGGTACCCCAAATTGGGGGGGTCGGCATGGGCAGGCGGGTGCCCCCGGGGCTGGGGGGTGCTGCGGGGTGTGGGGGTCCCCCCAGGTGGGGGGCGCCAGGTGAGGGAGCCATGGGGTACGCCTGGGGTAAGGGGGGGTCGCCAAAAGTGTGGAGGTGAAGGGGTCGCCAAAAGTGTGGGGTGCCCCCCCGGGATATGGGAAGCGCCTGGGGTAAGGGAGGGGGTCCCCAAAAATGTGTGGGGTCCTTGATAGTGTGGGTGTGCCCCTCCGGATACGGGGTTGCCCCTCCGGATATGGGGTGCACCTGGGATAAGGGGGTCCCCAAAAGTGTGGGGCACCCCCAGGGATATGTGGTGTGCCTGGGGTAAGGGGGGGGTGTCCCCAAAAGTGTGTGGGGTCCTTAAAAGTGTGGGTGTGCCCCCCGGATATGGGATGCACCTGGGACAAGGGGCGTCTCCGAAGGGGTGGGGTGGCCCCGAGATATGGGGTGCACCTGGGGTAAAGGGGGGGTCCAAAATTGTGGAGGGGTCCCCAAAAGTGTGGGGTGCCCCTAGGGATATGGCATGCACCTGGGGTAGGGAGGGGGTCCCAAAAAGTGTGGGGGGTCCTCAAAAGTGTGGGGTGCCCCCCCGAGATATGGGGTGCACCTGGGGTAAAAGGGGGGGGGCAAAAGTGTGGAGGGGTCCCCAAAAGTGTGGGGAGTCCCCAGGGGATATGGGGTGCTCCAGGTGTATGGGGGTCCCGCAAAATATGGGGCACCCCCCGGGATATAGGGGTACCCCAGGCAAATGTGTGTGTGCCCCAGAGTACGGGGGTCTGCACAAGAATGGGGTGCTCCAGGGATATGGGGGTGCCCACAGGGAAAAGGGGTGGCCCGTGGGCTGCGTGATCCCAGGGTTACAGGACCCCAAAAACATGGGGGGCCCCCACGGACCAGGGGAGACCCAGGGTGATGGGAGGATGCCCCAAAGGGATGGGGGGCCCCCCAAAAGCGTGAGAGTGCCCCAGGGAATGGGGACACCCGAGGGGGGCCGTGAGGTTGGCCTGGAGCTAGGGGGGGTGTGCCCAAAACTTTGGGGGTGCCCTAGAAAAGCATGGGTGTGTCCTGAGGGAATAGGAGCGTCCTCGGGTCTGTGGTGACATCCCAGGGGTATGATGGTGCCCTACAACTGTACGGGTGCCCCCAGGGAAGAGAGGTGCCCCAAAAGTGTGGGGTACCCCTAAAACTGAGAGGCACCCCAAAACTGTGGGCATGGAGGTGCCCCAAGGGTTTAGGGGTGCCCCAGAGGGACGGGGGTGCCCGGGGGGTGTCCTTGGGTGCAGGTGTTCCCCAAATGCAATAGGGGTGCTCGGGGGAGCAGGGGTGCCCCAAGGCTATGGGAGTGCTGCGGGTGTCCCTTGAGCCTGGGGGGACATGACTTGGCTCAGCATGGCACAGCCAGGGCAGGAGGGACATGGGGCTCTGCTCTAGGGGGGTCCCCTGCAGCACCCCCCAATGGGGAGCAAGCCAGCTCTGTAGTGCCCCTGTGTCCCCCAAAGCCCCGGTGCCAACCCCCACTCTATCAATGGGGAAACTGAGGCACGGAGCCCTGCCCTGCCTTTGCCCAGCGGGCTGCCTGCCAAACCCCCACCATGGCCCCGGGGGGCCTCCGCTCTCCCGGGGTGGGGGGTGGGCACAGCACTCGGGGGGGCCTCCAAGGGGAGCCCCACATCCACTGGGGGCCAGGGGACAAAGAGGGGACCCCTGGTTGGAGCCCCCCAGGGTGCATCATTGCAGAGGGGGTGATATCCCTTGGGTGTGCCCCAGTGTCACCTGCTGCTGGGTGGCCCTCCTGGGATGGGAGGGTGGCAGGGGGCTGCGGGCTCTCCCCAGCCCCGCTGAAGGCGTCCTTGTGGGGCTGGGGAAGGGTCCCTTCTAGCTGACACTTCCCCTTGACGCTGGGAGAAGGTTTTGCAACCTCGCTTCCTCCCTGGGCGGCATAAAGCGGGCGGCGGAGGCAACGGGCACGGGGAGACAGCAGGGCGGTGGGTGCAGGTGAGGGACCCTCCGGCTGGCCTGGCGGGACCCCCCCAGACTGGCACTGCCACACTCCCTCCCAGAGCCCTTTGAGGGTGACGCCTGGATTCATCCCCGTGCCCGGGAGCATCCCAGTGAGAACCGACTTGGGACAGAGAGAAGACCCCAGATTTGGGGGGACAGTGAGGGCAGCGAGCGGTGAGTCCCCAGGGTCCAGGGTGACCAGGGCTTCCCTTGGGCTTTGACAGCCCCCCCAGCACCTGGCTGAGCCCCCTCACATGTAGAGGGGCTGGGCTGGGGGCTGGGGTGGGCTGCTCCAGCTGCCCAAGGGGCTGCCGGGTGTGGGGGGAGCAGGAGGTGGTGGGTAGGGGCACCCACGGCTGTGCTCAGAGCCCGTCTGGGGTTCAAACCCCCCGCAGTGCCAGGGGACATCGGCTGTGGGTGCCCCGGGGGGAAGCGCTCACTCCCATTTCCTCACACAGTGATCACCAGGAGGGTGCTTCCCCATGCTGTGTCCCTCCTTCCTGCCCGCAGGGACCCCCAGGGCCACCCCAGTGTCCCCCAGCCCTTCCAGTGTCAGGAGGGGAAATGGGGTGCTGCTGGTTCCCCCAGCCAAGCTGGCTGCGGGGTACCCGTGGCTGGGGGATACCCGGTCCCAGAGGAACCACTGGGATTTTGGAGTGGGGAGGCAGAAAGAAGCAGCCAAAAATAGATGGAGGGGAAGCGCTGGTGCCTGGCTCTGCTCCATGCCTCTGGTGGCCCTGCTCGGGGTAACGTTTCACTGGCAGTGTCCCCAGCTGTGGTCCTCTGGGGTGCTGGGGCATCACCATCCCAGCACCACCATCCTAGGATCACCATGCCGGGGTCACCGCAGGAGGAGGGCTAGCAGAGCCAGGGAGGGGCACCAGCCCAGCTGCACCTGTGGGGATCCTCACTGGGCAGGAGGGGAAAGTTGGTCCCAGGGAGGGTTTGAGTTCAAATGAGCCAGTTCAGTCCCCCCCAGCACTGCAGGCACTCAGTGCTCATGACCAGCCCCGGCATCACCAAGCCCTGGAGGGGCTCAGAAATGAGGGTCTGGATCCATACTGGGAGAAGGCTGAAACCCAATGGTCTTTGGGGAGGCAGTGACAGAGCAGGGAAGTGGTGTCCTATGTGCGAGGAGACAGGAAGAGCAACTGTCACCTGTGATTTCCCCATCGTGGCTGAGCACAGGGGACACGGGGATGCCCGGCAGCACCCGTCTGACCAACAGGAAGACCAGAAACGTGAAATATTTCCAAAGCTGCCTGTAAAAGGGTGACACGTCTTTCTGTCTCGGGGGTGAAACCGCTCAGACAGGGACAGAACTGGGAGGGTAAAAAGGGCATGAAACCACCTTCAGACCTTCTCAAGTCCCTGCCTGCCCTGGGCACCGTGACTGCAGCCTTATCGTTGGCTGGGGTGGCAGACGTGGCAGCGCCAGCAGTGATGCTCAGTGGGATGGGGAAGCCAGAGGGATCCAGAGATGCTCAAAAGATTTTGCAGGTGCCCAAGGGATCCTGAGATGCCCAAAGAGCTCAGAGGCTTTTGAAGGGCACACACAAACTGGGGGGGGCAGGGATGCTGGAGGGGCCAGGTGTCCCCTGGAGGGAGGTGATGCTGCATTGATGGCTGAACCCCCCCAACCCAAGACAAGGTGGCTGGTCCGTGGGGGAACCCCTTCCTCCATGGGGGACAGGGAAGGGATGGGATTGGGATGAAGTGGAGCTGACTTGGGGGTGTTGTAAAAGAGGACATATGAGGGACAGTGTCTACCTGCAGCACTGCCCCTTACCTGGCACAGCATGAACCTGGGGCACGGTGGACTGATGGAGGGGGGATGTCCACTGGCTGGGAGTGGATCTGCAGGGCAATGGACATGCCAGGGGACCCAGAGATGCTGTCACCCCTGGCCCACACCACCATCCCACCCCACACTCATGCTGCTTTGTGCTCCACAGGCAAAATGGAGTCCTTCTCCTACAGTGGGGATTTCTCCGATCTCTTGTCCCTCTACAACTACACCTATGAATATAGCACGGCCATGCCCGACACCGCTATCTCCTCTGCCCCATGCCGGCCCGATGGCTCCGTCCTCAACAAGTACCTGGTGGTGGTGATCTACTGCCTCGTCTTCATCCTCAGCGTGGTGGGGAATGGGCTGGTGGTGCTGGTGGTGACCTCCAGCCACACCAACCGCTCTGTCACCGATGTCTACCTGCTCAACCTGGCGGTGGCAGACCTGCTCTTCGCCCTTAGCCTGCCACTCTGGGCTGCCTACCGAGCCCATGAGTGGGTCTTTGGCACCGTGATGTGCAAAGCTATCTCCATGCTGCAGGAGGCCAACTTCTACAGCGGCATCCTGCTGCTTGCGTGCATCAGTGTGGACCGCTACCTGGCCATCGTCTATGCCACTCGGGCTGCCACCGAGAAGAGGCACTGGGTGAAGTTTGTCTGCTTGGGCATCTGGGTCTTCTCCGTGCTGCTCTCCCTGCCCGTGCTGCTCTTCCGTGAGGCTTTCCCCTCGCCCAGCAATGGCACTGTGTGCTATGAGCACATTGGTGGTGAGGACACGGCCAAGTGGCGGGTGGTGCTGCGGATCCTGCCGCAGACCTTTGGCTTTGCCCTGCCCCTCCTGGTGATGCTCTTCTGCTATGGTGTCACCATCCACACCCTCCTGCAGACCAAGAACTCCCAGAAGCAGCGGGCCATGAAGGTCATCTTTGCCGTGGTGCTGGTCTTCCTCATCTGCTGGCTGCCTTACAACATCACATTGGTGAGCGACACCCTTATGAGGATACGAGCCATCACTGAGACCTGCGAGAGGAGGAACCGCATAGACACAGCCCTCTCCATCACACAGGTCCTGGGCTTTGCCCACAGCTGCATCAACCCCATTATCTACGCCTTCATCGGGCAGAAGTTTCGCAACAGCTTCCTCAAGATCCTGGCACAGCGTGGGCTCATCAGCAAGGATGCTGTGACCCGCTATGGCCACGCCTCCTACACCTCCACCTCTGGCAACACGTCCACCACCCTCTGAGCCCTGCTGGGACCCGACCCTCGCAGCTCCCAGCAGGTCCCAGCACCCCACATACCCAGCATCCTCACCCAGCCCCCTGGGATGCGGATGGTGATGCCACAGGGATGGGCAGGGCCACCACTGGGTGCTGGACCCCATCTAGAAGGGGGCTTGGGCAGTGAGGGGGTAGGACTCCATTGCCAGGGAAGTGATGCCAAGTGCTGCTCACCCTCCCTGCTCTTTGGGGTAGAGCCTGTGACTTTGGGGACCCCGTGACCCCGCTGTGGGGACAGTGTTGGTGGCTGACGGCCGTCCAGCAATAAAGGAATTGGTGGGTTGGTCACTGTCATGGTTTAACCCCCGCTGGCAACTAGGACCATGAAGCTGTTCACTCATTCTCCCTCCCCCCCAAGTAGGTTAGGGAGAAGAGGGAGAAAAAGGAAAAAAAAATCTCATGGGTTGAGATAAAGACAGTTTAATAGAACAGTAATGTTAGAGAGAAAAAAAATAATGGTAAAAGAATATACAAAATAAGTGATGCGATGCAATTTTCACCACCTAATGATCAATTGCCCAGTCCGTCCCGAGCAGTGATTGTGGATTCCTGCCGCCAGGTCAACCCCCGTTTATATACTGAGCATGATGTTTATGGTATGGAATATTCCTTTGGCCAGCTTCTCCTGCCTGTGCTCCCTCTCAGCTTCTGTGAGAAGCTGAAAAAGTCCTTGACTTAATATAAGCATTACTTAGCAGCAACTAAAACAGTATGTGTTATCTACATTATTCTCATACTAAATCCAAAACACAGCGGCTACTAGGAAGAAAACTAACTTTACCCCAGCTGAAACCAGGACAGTCACCCAGGTCTGTCTCCTCTTTGCCATGGGGAGGGGGATGGCGGAATGGGGCCAGGGCACGTCTCTGGGGACGGTGGGTTCTGGGGTCTCCACCTCGGTGCCAAAGCAGAGGTGCCAGCTGAGCCCGGCAGGGTGTGGGTAAGCCCGCTGCCAGGCCAGGGAAGGGCTGTTACCCAAGAGGCTGTTGCAGAGTGTTCAGCATCGTGTGCATCCCCAGAGAGGACACAAAGGGCTTGGTCCTCACAGCCACCCAACCAGGTCCTGGTACTTCTCCAGTGTGGGGGTCTCCATGTAGCATCTGTCCCACCAGTAGATGAAGTTACTCCCTTCCTGACCCCGATCTGAGCCACATTGGAGCAAACCACTGCAAGGTCCCTGGGAAGCCCCTTGCTGCAACCAAGCAGCCCTGTGACTGCTGCCCTGAAGGGTGCTGTCACCCGGGGCACCTCTTGCCCCCCCTGGTACTGTGGTGCCAGGACATCATTGTGCAAAGGGTTGGGGACCTGTCCCTTACACAACCAGGACATTTCCGCCCCAGCTTGGGCAACTGGGGCTGGCACCAGAGTGGGGCAGAGGTGCTGAAGAGGGGGCTGTGACGCTGCTGGGATCCCCGCTGTGTGCCTGGTACCGGGGTGCCTGTCCCACCATGCCTAAGCAACTCTCCACGGGGGGTGCCGTACCGTTCCTCCACCCCCCCTGCTCCAGGCTCCTCAGGATTCATAACCATGGGGGGCATCAGTGGGTGCCAGCTGTGGGCTGGCTCACGGGTGGCTACGGGGGTCCCTGGCACCCATGTAGGGAGCCCTGGGGACTTGGGGCTGGGCAGGGTCAGCGGGGGGGGCCGGGCAGGGACAGCCCATCACCTTTGCATCTGGGAAACCTCTTGCCCAAGCCGTTCCTCCCAGCCTGGCAGGAAGCCAGGGCTGTTGGCCAAGAACCGTCTCCCCTTCCTGTTGCTGCCTCCCCGCTGCAGGACGGAGCAGACGGCGGGTCAGCGTGGCTGCAGCTGGGACACCCCTTATGGGGATGGTTCCCCCCGGGAGGGCTGACACCCCCATACCAGCATCACCCCACACCCAGCGTGGGGATGAATCCGGCGATGACCGATAGACGACACGGGAGCCACAGGGGTAGCAGGAATAGGTTGTTTTCTTCTCCGTGGACCAGCCACAAGAAAGATACGTCTCAAACCCAAAATGTTGGGCAGCAGGACCTGCCTGAAGGCCCCCAACACCTACATCCCCGGTAAGTCGGAGAGGAGGCAGCCAGGGCAGGGGGTGTCCCAGGTACGGTGCAAGGGCTGTGGTCCCGGCTTATGTACCCTGTGGGTGCCTTTGCTGGTAGCAAAGGAGACAGCAGCGCCCCTGCTTGCCCATGTCCACGGAGCACGCGTGGCACACCTTGCCCTGGCACAGCCTGCCAAGAGAGCAGGCAGTGAGAGCTGTGCCATCCCGGTGCCACCCCCAGTGTCCCCCATAGCCCACCTGCAGTTGTACCGCCGGGAGAGGAGGCGGAAATCCTTGTGGCAGCGGGCGCAGAACCCTGTGTCGTGGGGCGCCGGGCTGGGCATCGGGGTGTCAATGCCCTCTGTCTTCTGCCACAAGGCGTCCTTCTCCCTGTGGGAGGGGACAGGTCAGCCCCAGCAGGAGTATGCCCAGCGGCGTGGGTCTGGAAGCATGCCCTGGCACCCCAGACCCAAGGTGGGCACCCAAGTCTCTCCCCAGGTCTCCCAAGGTGGTGAGCAAAATTCGCCTGGGCTCTGGTGCCCTCCTCTGGGCAAAGGGGTTTGGGTGTTCCCACCTGCACATGGCCCCACACCAGTGGGGTCCCCAGGGCTCTCACCGCAGCAGCTCCAGCAGCCGCCCCTTCATGTCACGGATGAGCTCCTGCTGCCGTGCCTGCTCGGCGCCGCGTGTGGCCTCCCGCTCCAGGGCCTCCCGCTGCGCCCGCTGCAGCGCCGATGCCCAGCGCTCCCCATCCTGCCGGGCCCTGGAGTGGGGCAGCAGGGAGATGGTTCCCTTGTCCCTCAGCTGCCTGTCTCCATCCATCCATCCATCCATCCATCCATCCATCCATCCATCCATCCCTCCCTCCCTCCCTCCCTCCCTCTATCTGCTGCCCATCCATCCCCAAGCTGGCTCCCCATCCTCACAGCCACCTTGCCATCTGCCGGGACAGCCACCCACCCACCTGTTTCCCAGCTGTTCATCTGTCCTTCCCTACACCTACCCCTCTGTCCTTCTGCCCACCCATCCATCTATCTACTCACCCCAAATTCATCCCTCTGTTCCTCCATCCACTTGTCCCAAATTCATCCTTCTATCCCTCTGTGTGCCCACCCATCAGCTTATTCACCCCAAATTCATCCCTCCATCCACCCACCCCTCCATTTATCTCAAATTCACCCCTCCATCCCCCCCTCCATCCCTCCACCCATCTGCTTTCCCCAAGTTCATTCTTCCACCCCTCTGCCCACCCACCCCTCCACCTACCTCTCAGTCCCCAAATTGGTGCCTCCCTCCAGCCCTCCCTCCCCAAACCCTTCCCTCCTTCCCCCTGCCCATCCCCAGGAGCTGCTCCCCTGGATCCAAGCAGGGCACCATGTGGGTCCCATGGGAAACCCTGCATCAGTGGGATGGGGGACAGTGGGAGCGGGGGGTCCCTGCCCAACCTGCTGAGCTGCTCCTGCAGCTGAGCCACCTCCTGCCGCTGGGCCAGGAGCTGCTGCCGGCTCTGCCGGGCTTCCTCCTGTGCTGTGGTGGCCAGGGCGGCCAGGCGCTGTGGGAGAGTGGGAGCTCAGCCCCGGTCCCCTGAACCCCCGGCCCCACCATGGGGTCCCCTTGGGCTTGCCCATACCATGGCCATGCTGGCGGCTGTGCCAGGGTCTCCCTCCACCTGGGGGTCCAGCGGGGGCTCCAGGGGGCCACGGGCAAGCTCCAGTGCCTGCCGCAGCACCTCCTCCACAGTGGCCACCTCCTCGGGGACACTGGCATCCTCCAGTCTGTCCATCGGTCCCACTGCCAGCGCCGCCTGGCATTCCCGCAGGCGTGAGGCCAGGGCTGCTGCCTCCGCCAGCGCCCCGGCCAGCTGGGCACCCCGCTCCTCCGCTGCCTGCCGCCAGCCCTGTGCCTCCTCCTGCGCCTGTGCCAGTGCTCCTGGGCCCCCCGCCGCCACTGCCGCCGCCAGTGCCTGCCCCAGGAAGGTGTTGGTCTCCCGCAGTGCCTCGGCCTCCTGTGCCTGCAGCTGGGCACACCGGGAGCTGGACTCCTCCTGCCGCCGGTGCCGCCGCTGCTCCCGCGCCAGCCGGGAAGCCAGCTCCCGCAACGCCGCCTCCCGCTGCCCCAGCTCGGCCCGCAGCCGGGACACCAGTGCCCACAGGGATGCCTCTGTCCCATCCGGCTGTCCGGGCACTGGCAGTGAGGAGCCCGGCAAGCACCCGGTGCTGGGTGGTGGGGACGTGCCAGGCTCCTCGTCACCATTGGGCTGGGGTGCTTTGCCAACACCATGTGCATCCTCCGTCTCCTTCACATCCACGTTCTCCATCTCCTTCCCATCTTCCTCCAACTCATCTTCACCCTCCTCTTCCATTTTCTTCTCCACCTCCACGTCTTCCTCCACATCTACGTCCACATCCTCCTCCTTCTTCTCCTCTTCCTCCTCCTCCTCCTCATCCTCTTCCTCCTCCTCCTCCATCTCCTCTTCATCCTCTTTTTCCACGTACTTCTTCACTTCCATATCCTCCTTCACCTTCACATCCTCCTCCTCCACCTCTACACTCCCTGTCCGTGGGGCAGTAAAGGTGGGTGGGCACGGGTGGGCTGGCACCCCACGGGGTGATGTGATGGGACGGGCGATTACATCAGGCCATCCATGCGCCTCGATGCTGGTGCCATCTGTCTGCAGGGCCATCTTTGCCGGGCTGCTCCCGGACACAGGGCTGGGCCGTACCAGTGTCCTAGATGGGACACCAGACTCAGGGCCACCAGGTCACCCCCAGGGTGAGCTAGGCACTGCCACCCTCCCCGCAGGGCTCCCTGGGCATGGTCGGCCTTTGAAGATGGAGAGGGCAGCAGGGATGGTGGCACCGGGTGGCACCTGGTGACAGGGGACCAGGGAGGCTAGTACCATCAGCCCAAACACCTGCAGAGCAGGTGGCACCCGGAGACCCCCATGGCGGTGGCAGGGGGGAACTGGGGGCTGCGTGTGTGCTTGTGGCAGTGCGTGCCCAGGAGCGTGCAAGCAGCAGGGCAGGCGTGAGTGCGCGGAGCGTCTGTGTCCACAAGTGCTCCCCGCAAGTGTGCCCAGGGGCAGGGGTGTGCATGCACACGCGCGTGTCCCTGTGTCTCAGATGTCACAGTGGCACGGTGCTGCAGCAGACCTGTGCCTGGGCACGTACTTGTCAGAGGATGGCAGTGTGTGTGTGTCCATGCACATGTGGCACCTTTGCGGGCGCAGGAGGGCCAGGGTGGCAGGGGGACACCCGTGTGATGCTCTGTGACGCTGAGCCCCAGGTGCCCCTGATGCCCCTTGTGTCCCTGGTACCCCTGGCACCCCTGATACCCCAATGCCCCTGATAACCTCCACATCCCCAGGCTCACTCGGAGAACATGGGCCAGGCGATGTCCAGGTCAGCTCTGCGCAGGGCCAGGTGGAAGGTGACACCATCCAGCTCGTAGAGGCTGCCCAGGATCTCTGCCCGGTGCTGGGGGCTCAGGAAGGGGCTGCGGGCGTAGTACCACTCACTGCAACCACAAAACCAGCTCACACACCACTCTGTGCCCCCGGGCAGGCACAAGCACCTGCAGTATCCTTGCCGACCGGGTGCTGCCGGGTGCTGCCCGCCCTGGCTGTGCCTCCCACCGTGGTGAGCATCCCCTCCCTGTGCCCCCCACTCTCACCGCAGGCTCTCGGGGTCGAGGAGGCAGAGCTGCAGGGACTCTGCCAGCTGGCGGTGCACCAGGCAGTACCGCAGGAAGGCTCGGCCCCTGCCCACGGGGGTCTTCAGCTGGGGGGGAGAGGGGGTTATCCAGGCCTGCCACGGAGCCTGCCCCCCCGCCCCCCCTCAGCCCGTGCAGGAGGGAAGGGGGTCCCCAGGGCCAGGGCTGGGAGGCAGTGGGGACCCCGGAGGGGAGAAAGGGCCAGTGGGTGAATCCTCAGTGCCCTGATGAGTGTGTGCCCGTGCCCAAGTGTGTGCGCACCCGCAGACAAGCACAAGCACATGCATGTGTGCCTGCATGAGACCCCAGGTGCCCCACCAGCCCTTGCCCACCTTGTCCAGGGAGGTGACGAAGCGAACACCCTCGTGCTCCTGCCGGCGCCGTGCCAGGCCCTGGCACAAGAAGTCCCAATAGTCCTTGCGCTGCCCAAAGAAGCTCCTCTTCTCCTTGAGGTCGAACTGGCAGAGACAAGGGCTTGGGCTTGCTCATTTGGGGGTGTCCTCTGTCGCCCCAGGCCGTCCCCTTGTGGGGCTGGGATCCAGCCAGCTCCCCCAGCAGGGTGGGTCCTGGTGTCCCCTCCTTGCTGGCTCCATGCCTCAGTTTCCCTTTTGCAGCATGTGCAATTACACATGCGGAAGTGGGTGAGCCTGGTCCCGGGTACTCACATGGCTGGGGATGCTCAGAACTGGGGTCATCCCACCCCCCAAAAGGGCCAGCACGGGGTCCCCTCTGCTCCCAGCTGTGCCCCAGGGGAAACTGAGGCAGGGAGTGGCAGGTATGGAGGAGCAGGGTACCTGGAGGAGGAACTCCAGCTGGGCACAGAGGCTGTGCAGCTCCCGACTCCCATCCGTCACCGGCAAGTTCTGCTCTCGGTAGCCGTGGTTCAGCTCGGCCACAGTCTCTGCGGGATGGCAGGGCTGAGCTGGCACGGGCAGCGGGCACCCTGCCTCATCCCATCCCCCTCCCCACCGCCTCCTGGCTCCCAGCCCTGGGGATTTCTGCTGTCGTGTGAAAGAGGAACCTGCCCCAGGATGGAATGGGGCAGCAGGGGCAGAGAGGGGCACAGGTACCCGCTGGGCACTGCTGGTCCCCTGGGGCTGGCTGGCAGCAAGGACAGGAGCAGGCAGCACTGGTAGGGTTGGCACTGGGATGCTCTGGTGCACCCCTGGCAGTGACACCCCCCTGCTGCCCACGGGCTGGGTGTGAGGAGGGGCCCGGCATGGCCAGGGTGAGATGCGACAGGCTGGCAGGGGACAGGCTGGCACACTTACTCTGCAGATCCTTGATGACGCGGTTGAGCTCCCCGTCCCCTGCCATGGCTGTTCCCAGGGGTCTGCAAAGGCAGGGGCAGCGATGAGAGGTGCCAGGCTGGCACTCACCTGGCATCCCCAAACTCTCTGCCCCGAGGAGATAGTCTGCCCCCCCCCCGCCCCCCAGCTCCAACCCCCAGCTGCCTGCTGTTAAGGTAAGAGGGGGTGGGCTCAGGCACCCCCTTTCCTTACCCACTACATGGAGTAGGAGGTATGGGGTGGGCAAAGGCGCCCCACCCCGTACCCCTTTAGCTGTCCATGTGTCCTATCCTGAAGTGCCCCCAGGCTTTGCCCCTATTCCTCGAGGGGTTCCTGGGCCTGAGCCCCTCCACCCTGGTGTGTCCCTGTCCTTGTCCCTGTCCCCGTCCCCCAGGATTCAGGATGTGGGTTTGGTGCAGGGGAAGCGCTGCCTTTGCTTCTGCTCTCGCTTCCTTTGCTCACAGCACGAACAGTGTGGGGGGCTGCGGGGGGGCGGGGAAAGGGGGCACACAGCCCCCAACACACAGTCCCCCAAACTGAGCTCCCCCCCAAGGCAGAGCCCCCTGGCGCAGCATGCTGCCTGCACGAGGTTTGGGGGTGTTGTGGGCGTGGGGTTGGGGGGCCGGGGGTACAGTGCAGAGGGGTGGTTTTGGGGGGGCAGCGGGTGGCACCCTGGGGACAGGGGGAGGGACAGCACTCATGGAGGTGGCAGGTCGGGGGCTTGTCACTGCAGGTAGTGGCTGGGCACAGGGCTGGGGGAGCACACACTTGGGTGCATGGGGGCACGCACGGCAGGGTGCGTGTGCGCTCACAGGACCGTGTGTGCCCAAGCGTGCCCAAGCGTGCGTGAGCATCCTGTGCCCCTGCCACAGCAGGCAGAGCAGGACACGGGATTGCAGATGACTGGATTTCCGTCACGGTGCCCTTGAGTGACCTTGGACGAGCCATCTTCCTGCCTGCCCATCCTGCCCGTGCCTCAGTTTCCCCCGGGAAGAGGAGCCCCTTACCTGTGGCTGGGAGCTGTGGGGTGCCCCGAGGTGCTCGCTGGGTGCCAGGGGGATGCCGGTGTGTCCCCGCGCCTAAGCTGCTCCCGACCGCTTCTCCTTTTGTACCTTGGCCAGGAGGAAGTGTGGGAGGTCGGGGGGGGCGGCTGCAGGAGCCACCCCCTGCCCGCCCTGCATCACATTGTGAATCATGGTTTGGCCCCTTGGCACCCAGCTCCCTGGTCTGGGGAGTGCCAGTTTTGGGGAGGGGGTCACCGAGGCTGGTCCCCTTGTGCAGCCCCTGGGCGGGGTAAAGACCTGGGGTGGACCCTGATGCCCTCCCATGGGAATGAGGCTTGGGAATGCTTTGAGTTTCCCCCGTCCAGTTTTTGGGGAGGGGGTCCGGGACCCACACACAGACAGCAGCAGCCAACAGCACCCCTGGGGCAGCAGCAGCCCCTGGCACAGAGCCCCCCTTCACATGCACAACAGCCCCCAGAGGCAACAGCCCCTGGGCACAGAGACACCCCGCCGGGAGCTGCAGCCCACCCCAGCAAGGCCCACAGCCCCCCTGGGCATCTGCCCCCACATGGGGTCTATGCCCAGAGCTGGGGGGCAAACTCTTCCCAGGACACCCTGGGCAAGGCTCCCCCCTTGCTCTCTGTGCCTGGGGGGGCTCTCAGCCCCGCAGTGCCCCTCACCCACTGTGCTTCTCCCTGTCCCCCTTTGCTGTGCCAGCCCTGCCCTGCGGGCTCCTTCTAGGGTGGGGACTAAACCCCTGTCGGGGGGCCAGGGGTGACGCCAGCTCAAACCCCCCGGTGCCAGGCATGGGTACCTACTGCCACCCTGCTCCCCGCCACCATCCAGCTTGCTGGATGTCCCCATGGATGCCCAGCTGTCCCCACATCCTTTCCCCCCCTCGCAGCACCCGCTGTCCCTACCTGTGCCACCCCGGGGGGCCTGGGGGGCACCCGCCTCCCCCAGGCCTGGCGTCGGCTCGCACCAAAGTGAAAGTAGGAAGTGATGCTGAGCAGGAGCCTGGGCCTCCCCGCACCCTCCTGGCTCCCGGAGGGGGAGTGTTGGCCCATACACAGGGTGTCCCCAAGCAGCTGGGGGGCATGGGGGAACCGGTGGCAGTGCTTGGGGTAACCCCCTTGCTCTGTGCCACCCTGCAGTGGGTGGCCCTGCGGGCATGGAGACAGCACCCCGCATCGGACGCGGGGGGTGGACAAGGTGTTGGGGGGTGCAGTAGAGCATCACTGCACTGTTTCGGGGGGGGAGGAATGCACATGTGTGTGCACACGTGTGTGTGATTGCATGCGTGTGCAGGCTGCGTGTAGCTGCCAGCCACATACGTGTGGCTGGTGTGGCCGTGGGGCTGAGAGGGCACTCGGGTGTGCGTGCACACACATGCGTGGGTCACACCCCCCCGCCAGCACCGCCTGCCCCCCACCAGGCACCCCACGGGCAGTACACTGACACCCGTGGGGGGGCTGTGCCCCTGCCCACCCCTCACCAGGATGGGTGCCACCCTGGTACCCTGGCTGTGGGGTCCCCTGTCCCTGGCCCAGCCAAGGGCCAGGGAGGGGTTGCTGGGGGCTGGAGGGGGGGTGAGAAGACGCCTGCCTGCCCTTGGCGCGGGTGCAATTCAATTAACGAGGCCTGGCCCTCGTTCAGCGCAGCCAATAAAGCTAATGGCCCTGCACAGGCCTGGCGCTGCCTGGTGGGGGGGGGGTCCGGGGGCCATCTGCTAATTAAATGGAGGTGGGGGACGATGGAGCCAGCGGTGATGTCACCTCCCTGGTGCTTGGGGTGGGGGGGCCATACCCTGGCACCCCCTGCCCGCCAAACCTCTGCCAGCCCAGCAGGGGTGTGGGGGGACAGCTGTGAAGTGTGTGGGACCCCCCCAAAACCCCTGCCCCCTGCACCCCTCCGTGGTGCTGCTGCTCATTAGGAGCCTTCCGGGGGCAAATGCAATTAGTGCCCAGGCCTGGCATGGCTGCTGCCCACGCTTGGCACTGGCAGCTGCCCCATGGGGATGGGTCCTTGCCCCGGCATCACCATGACATTGTGTTGGCATCGGGGGCTGCTGCCACCACCCGCCTTGACACTACCCCGATTGGTGCGGGGGGGTGCGGGGTACCTGGTGCAGCTGCAGGGGGTGCAGCCTGTCCCCCTGCCCTGTGCAAGCCCCATGGTGGGGTGGGGGTGCCCAGGGCCATCTCGGGGTGTCCTGTGGTGAGGGGTTCCCCTGGGTAACACTGTGCCCACAGCATGGGGCATCAGCTGGGCATGGTCTTGAAGAGGGGACCCTGCTGGGGGGGACTGGGGGCAGGGTCCCTGAGTGTGTGCTCAGACTCCTGGGGAGAGGCTCAGTGGGGTGCTGGCGAGGGGCAGAGAGGCAGGGAAGCCCCGCCATGTGCAGTCACTGTCATTTAGGGCTTGGGGTGGGCAGGGGGTGCCGGAGGAAAACTGAGACAGGGTCGGGGGGGGGGCGGGTCGCGGGTTGAGCTGTGATTGAACCCAGGCGTCCGGGTTCCTGCATCCCCAAACCGAAGGGGGCTGGAGGGGGTGGGGGTGGTGGGGCACTGTTAGGGTCCAGCATCCACCCCAGGGGATGCAGTGCCCGGGGGGCAGGCGGGTGAGGCCGGGGGGTGCCGAGCCCCGTGTGCGGGGAGGAGGAGGAGGAGGAGGAGGAGGAGGAGGAGAAGGAGGAGGAGAAGGAGGAGGGGGAGCGTGTCGGAGCTGGCTCCCACCCAAGCACTGCAGGACATGGGCGGGCACGGTGCTCCCTGCCTGGCTGCCAGCGCGCAGGCGACGCTGGGGGGACCGCGGGGGGAAGCGGGGTGGGGGGGACGGGGACAGGACCCGGTGGGACCGCAGCCCCCCGGCCCATCGCCGCACAGCCCCGTGCCCACCGCCGGGCACCTCCTGGGCACTGCCCGGGCACCGGAGCTTGTTGCAGCCGGGGGAGCACGGCTGGGTTTGGCCGCTCCCCCGAGCGTGCTCTGGGCAGGGGTCGGTCCCTGCAGCCCCCCTCCCCGGCCGGGTGACCCCCGGTCGGGGGCACCATGACCCGGTTGAGCTGGTGCTTTGCCACCTTGGTTCGCTGGGGGAAGTCCCTGGTGTCCTGCCTCCTGCCCCTCCGCGCCTGCCGCCACCGGGAGGTAAGCGGGCACCGCCGGGCACGGCGTTAGGGTCAGGGTCTGCGGGGGGTGGGGGGAAGGCACGCAGCTGGGGCGGGCTCCGGGGGTGCCAGGGGGATGGGGGTACGGGCTGGGGCTGGCCCTGCCTGCTGCGGGCAGCGGGGGGTTAAACCGTGCGTATGCATGCCAGGGTGCCGGGCATGTCCTTTGTCCCTCCTTGTGTCCCCCCCAGCGTGGCATTGTGACCCCCCCAGCCTATAACTCGCACCCCCGGGCCCCTGCAGTGCCTGGCTGGAGGGGATCTGCTGTACAGCGTTTCACAGGGAGGGATCTGCTGGGTTCCCTGTGTCCTTACAGAGTCAGTGTAGAGGTGGGGGGTGTCCCAGTGTCCTTACAGCACCCACAACGGGGCGACCCCTGTGTCGAGTGTGAGGGGACCCCTGTGTCCATAAAGCACATGGCAGGAGAGATCCCTGTGCCCATAAAGTGCCCAGCATGGGGGATCCCTGTACCAGTAAGCACCCGGTACTGGGGAGCTCTGTGCCCACAAAGTGCTCAGTCTGTGCGGGATCCCTGTGCCCAAAAAGGTGCCCAGTGTGGGGGACTCCCGTGCCTATAAGCACCCGGCATGGGGCATCCCTGTGCCCATCAGCACCTGGTGTGTGTGGGATCCCTGTGGCAAAGGATTGCCCCGCATGGGGGGGATCCCTGTGCCCATGCAGTGCCCAGTGTGGGGACCCATCCTGTTATGCCGCTCGTGCTGGGGAAACTGAGGCAGGGAGGGGGGAGGCTGGTGGAGGGCATGGGGCTCCACTCACCACCCTCACTTGGTTCCTTAACTTTTGGGAAGCTGCCCCATGCCCGGTGGGGTGGCACAGGCCACTCAGGCTGCACCGTGCCAGCAAAGTGGGTGCCAAAGCCACCACCAGGCAGCGCCTGGGGGAGTGTCACTGCAGGGTGGTGACAGGCCAGTATGTGCCAGGGCAGAGACCCAGTCTGGAGGAGGGAGAGGCCCCTAGCTGCTTGGGGAGCCCAGCGCGTGCCAGGGGCGCAGGACCGTGAGCCGCCGGGGGCACGGGTGGGTGCTCAGGGCTGTGGGTGTGTGGGTGGCACTGGTGAGGTGTGGGGCGGTGGTTGTGCAGTCCCATGTCCATCCCTGTGTCCATGTGACCCTGATGCGGGTGCGAGAACAGGGACTCGTGGGGGTGCGTAACACACGTGTGTGCTTGTGTGTGCGTGTGTTCATGAACGTGCAGATGGGGCTGGGGTGAGAGTGAGCTGCAGCTCGCAGGAGTGTAGGTGCACAGCCGGCCTCGGGGGAGCTGCCATGGGGTGTGTGTCGCTGCGTGGGTGCGTGTCGCTGCGTGGGTGCGTGTACATGCCCCCTAGCACATGCGTGTGCGGTGGGTGCCGTAGCCGTGGGGCTTTACACTGGTGTGAGATGTTAGAGGGGTGTCCCCCAGCCCTTCCTGTGCCCAGACAGGCACCCACACATGCGGGTGCCCACCACCCACGCGTGACGTGGGCTGTATGTGTGGTGTGTGTGAGTGTGCCCCGGCGTGTACGCAGGGGGGGGTGCGTGTGCGACATGTGCGTGTGCCCTGTGCACCCAAGGACAGTGCGGGGACAGCTCTGCTGGAAGCAGGCATGGGGGGCTTGGGGACACCGTGACCCTGGGAGGGGGATGCAGAGGACTCCTGCCAAGGCTGGCCCTGCACTGGGGGTACATGCCTGCACCAGTGGTACCTGGGGAAGGGGTGTCCCTGGGCTAAGTGCCCCCATCTGTGACCCCCTGCTGAGAAAATGAGCCCTAAATGATGCTCACGGGCAGTGTCCCTGCAGCCACCCTGTCCTCATTGCATGACCCTTGTCCCTGCCCTTATGAGGGGCCTGGGCTTGTCTCAGCAGTGAATGGGAGGGGGTGATTTATGGGGGGGTGGGGACACCCCTCTCCATTGGGGCTTTCATTTGTGGGCAGTAACGAGCCTGATTAATGAGGGCTGTAATGCCGGTGTGTGTGTGTGTGTGTGTGTGTGTACACACAGATGGGTGCTCCCCGCCTGTTTGGTGCTGTGAGCAGCATCAGGCCCCCCAGCCTCCCTCTGCCCCTGGCCCTAGCTGGCATGGGGGGTCGGGGGGTGCTGTCCCCATCCTCCCCTGTCCCAGCTGGCACATCCCCAGATATACCTAGAGGTATGTGGTGTACCTCTACCATGGGCCGCGCAGGCACAGCAGAGCAGCGGGGTGGTGGGACACGCATGTTTTGGAGAGAAGGTGCTGCACTTTGCGGGGGTCAGAAGCCACCTCAGCATCTGGGAAGGGCAGACCCCCCTCGATGTCCCACCCTGCCCTTCCTCTCCAGGCTGGTGGCTGCACACAGTGTACAGATGGGAAACTGAGGCACGGGGGGGTGGGGTGGCATTACAGTGCCCGCATCTCCGCCGTGCCCATGTCCCCACGTCCCAGTGCCAGCCGTGGCTCGTCCCGCCAGCGTGTCCTTCCCCCCGGCGCGTCCCCCACCCTGACTCACAGCCTCATGGTCACGGCCAGCTGAGCACAAGTTTCCAGGCCGGAGCCGGAGTCAGCGCTGGCAGGGGCGGGGGGGATGGTGGGAGGGAGCCGGGTGCTGCCCGGCCAGGCACCCCCGGAGGGGCTGGGGCACCCCCTGCCAAATTCATCCCCGCCAGGGCCGCGGGCTGCCAGCCGCTCTCCGTCCCGCCTGGAGGTTGTCCCCCCCTCGCTGAGGCCCCCCAGCTCGGCGCACGGATGTCCGCCGATCCCTCCCCGTCTCCCATCCCGGGACCACCCAGGGGACACGGCTGGGGATGGGGGGGGGACACCCCGCCGCAGGAGCCGCTGGAGGCCGGAGGAGGGATGGGGAAGAGGTGGGTGGCGGGTGCCCCCCGTGTCAGCGGAGGAAATGGATCCCAAATGTTGGGGGGGGGAGGGAGAAGGGGGGGGGTCGGGACGACCCACAGCCTCACTCCGGCCCCTCCAGTCCCGCAGCCCCTCTGCTGGGTGGGGGTCCTGGCCGCCCCCGGAGCCACCGCGGCCGGGTTGTCGGTGGGCGCTGCGGGGTCGGGCCGCCCCCCTTCTCCCCCCGGCTGGGGGGGGCGGTGTGGGCCCGGGGCGGGGCTGGCGGGCGGGCGGAGCGAGGGGGCCGGGGGGGGGGTCGGCCGGCCACGGGGCCGCGCCGCGGGCAGCATGACCGGGCTCTGCCTCTCCTGCCTGCTCTGGGTACGGCCCGCGCCGGGGGGGTACCGGGGGGGCACCGGGGGGAGCGGGACAGCAGCGCGGGGGGGCCCCGCAGCGGGGTCTCCGAGCGGGGCTGGTCCCGGGAGCGGGCGATGGATGGGAGCTGGTGGCGGGGGGGGACCGGACGGAGCGGGGGTTTTTGCATCGGGACAGGGGTACTGGGAGCCGGGGGAGCCGGCGGTGTGGGACCGGCACCGGCTCTAGGGGAACAGAGACACAGCGGAGACCGTCAGGGACGGCTGGACACTGGGGCGGGACTTGGGGGGACCGGACCGGACCGGGAGCGGGGCCGGGAGGAGCCCCGGGGATCGGGGGGCGTGGAGCGGGACCCAGCCCGGGAGAGCTGCGTCGCTGGGCAGCGGGATGGGGGGTGCAGGAAGGGGGGACTGGGATGGGATGCGGGACAGGGACTGAGGGGGGGGATGTGTGTGTACCTATGGAGGGGGTGTGGGGTTGAGGATAGGGAGGGTGGGGACGCCCCCACCATTCCCCACGTCAAGGCTCTGCTGCCCCACTGGAGGGGAGAGAAACTGGGTAGACTGGGGGGGATCTAGTTTATGGGGGGGTTGGGGGCACGGCCTTCCCTCCCGAGTCACCAAGGTGAGCGGTGGGGTGCAAGGCACTGGGTGGCCCTGAGCCCACAGTGCTGGACCCAACTGTCCTGGTCCTGTTGTCGTCGTCCCCCCCCCTCCCCAGCCTAAGCTTTGCAGCCTCAGGGGAACTGGGTGTCCCAGTTCCCCCACCCCCCCGCACCTCTCTGCAGTGCTGGGCAATGAACCCAGGCCTCCCAGCTCCTGATTAATCTGGCATCTCTCCCCGGTGCCTCTTCCAGCCCAGGACACCTGGGTCCCCTTCCAGCCTCCTTTGGTGTGTGTGTTTTGGGGCCCATGGCCAGGGATACCTGTGCCCCCCCCCCCCCGCACTGTGTGTGGGGAGGCCCCTGGAGGTGGGTACCCATGGGTGGGTACCTAGATGGCGTCCCCAAGAGGCCCCCCAGCCCTCCCATGCATCCCCCCAGCAGTTCCCAGCCCTGGGGGCAGGGAGGCTAACTGGGATCCTGCCAGTGTGGAGCTGGGACAGGGTCGTTTCGTGGGAGGGGCTGGTTCCCGGGCTGGCAGGGTGTCACTGTGTGGGCAGGGTGCCCCCCCCCCAGCTAACAGGGAGGTGGGGACATAAAGCCGGGTGCTGCGTTGGCAGCCCCCTGGCATGGGGATGATGTTGGCAACAGCACAAGCAGAGGGGACTCTGTGGGGTGGGAAACAGTGGGGGGGCAGCTCTTACCCTAGTGAGAATAATTGCCGTTAATGAAGCAGGCCCATGCTAACATGTGGGGCCAGGGCAGGGTGGGGGGGGGTGTGTGCGTGGGAGACGTGTCGGCATCCCTGAGCATCCCGGCTGGGTCCCTGGGAGCAGGGGGCAAAGCCTCTTCCCGGGGCACCCCGCAGCAAAGATGCTGCTTTGCATATGCAAACAAGCTCATGGCATCGCTAGGCCTTGCTGTCACCCAGCAACTGCGACGTGGGAGCCCCCAGCCCGGGGGAGCTTTTCCCACGGCTGCCGGATGGGTGACTATATGCCTGTGCACACGCGTGTGCATGTGTGTTTGTACAGCCCCGTCCCTCGAAGGGTGGCACAAACACCGGGGGACCAGCGAGTGGCCTTGTGGGAGCAGGTGCCCAGGGAAGAGGGGCTTGCACACGCGTGTACAGACACACGCGTGCACACAATTGCACATGGACCCGCACGTGGGAACACGGAAATGTGCCCACGCGTCTGCTGCTGCTGTGGCTGGTGGGGATGTGCACGCTCGCAGGCATGCGTGTGCAGGCAGCGACCTGACACACGCGCAGCCTCACGGCCCCGGGGGTGTTTGCACGCACGCAGTGCCCGTGTGCAGCCCTTCTGCCCGTCCATGTGTGCAGCAGGGAAACTGAGGCAGGGAGGGTTTTTTTCGCGGGGGGGGGGGGTACCCGGCACCCCAACACTTTGGCACCCCCCCAGCTCTGTCACAGTGCCGAGGCTGGAGGAGAGCAGGGCGCTCGGGCGAGGCGCAGAGGGGGGGGCCGCCGGGCCTCTGCTTAATCTCATTAGTCTTGGCATGAAAAGGTGGATTTACGGGGGCTCATGTCTTCATCTGGCGGCGGGTGGGTAGGCAGAGCTGGTGCGCTGCCAGGGGTTAGCTTCCCCCCCCACCCCTGCCGAAAACAACCGGGGGGGTGTCAGGAGGGGTGCTGGCTGCCTGCAGCTGTGCCAGGACCCCCCCTCTGCCCTCCACCCCTGTGTGTGAGCACACGCACACGCTTGCACGCTCACACCACGGTGCCTGCATGCGTTTGGATCTGTGGGCTACGCCAGGCAGGGTGGGCATGGCCCCTCATGCTCATGGGGGCACTGCACCCCCGATGCCCCCCACCCCTGCCCTGCCCGCACCCCAAAACACGGTGTGACACTGAGTGACACTCTTCTGGCAGTGCCTGCACGGACCTGGGTGTGTGCATGTGCGTTTGCACACGTATCTGCGTATTCCCACGTGTGCATGCACGCACACGTTCACATATGTGCATTCACGTGTGCTCACATGCACACATGTTTTCACACACATATGGACATACAAGCATGTTGCCCCCCCCCCATGCATGCAGACACACGTGCTTGTGCCTGCGGACACGTGTGCACAGAAACGCTTGTGCATGGGCACGCAGTGACGGGGACACGCGTGCGAATGCACCAGCGCGCCAGGAGGCACAACTGCACACATGTCTGTGCACACACATGCGTGTACATGCACACGTCTGCACACACACGTCTGTGCACGCTCATGCATGTGCATGCACACACATCTGTGCACACACACGTGTACATGCACACACGCATCTGTGCACAGACACGCACGTTGGCGTGCACACACACGCCTCTGTGCACACATACACATCTCTGCACATACACGTGCATGTACACACACACACATTCATCTGTGTGCACACACGTGCATGCGCGCACACGTTTGTGCACATACGCACACGTCTGTGTGCACGCCCCCACACGTCTGTGCACACACACACACACGCGCATGCACACACGCATCTGTGCACAGACACACGCATCTGTGCACACACGCGTCTACGCGCGCACACACACCCCTGTGCGCACATACACGCATATACGTACACACGCATCTGTGCACACACACACACATATACGTACACACGCCTCTGTGCACACACACACACGTACGTGTCCACATGCTCACACCCCTGTGGTCATGTGTGCGCGCACATCGTGTGTATACACACCCCTCCCACATGCCCCCCCGTGCGTCGCACACCGCCAGGGGGCGCCAGAGACTATTTAAAGGGTCCGCCGCGGCGGGGGGTGGGGAGGGGTGGGGGGTGTTGCACCGCCCCCTGCCCAGCCGGGCAGAAGTCGGGGGTCCGTCCCCCCCCACGCCATGCCCGCCTTCCCACGGCCCTGCCACAGAGAGCCACGGCCCCAGCTGATGGGGTGTGTGTGTGGGGGACGCGTGTATCCACGTGGGGAAACTGAGGCAGGGCAGGGCTGGGTGCCCCGCTCTCCCTGCCACCTCGCTCCCGCTGACAAAACCCTGTGTGTGTGTGTCCCCCCTCCCCAGCCCCAGGACCTGGAGGCCCCCCCAGCACACGCTTTCAAGATGACGAGCTTCAAGAAGGTGAAGGCATGCGGGATCTGCCGGCAGGCCATCACGCGCCAGGGCAGCACCTGCCGAGGTGAGCCGGGGGTGTGGGCACACGCGTGTGCCATGGGTTGGGGGGGGGCGGGAGGACGGTGCACGTGCTGGCACGGAGCTGCCCTCCTTGCACCGGTGCTTGTGCAGCAGGCCGCCAGTGAGCGTGCGTGGTCGTGAAGGCGCTTGTGTGTGTACGAGAGGCGTCAAAGCCCGTGAGTGCCCGCGCCTGTGTGTGTGTGTGTGTCAGCGTGTGCAGGCGTGTGTGTCCCTGCGTGCGCACGAGGATGGGGACACGTGCCTGTGCCAGCCTGTGGGTGTGCAGGGGCCTGCGGGGACACCTTTGCGGTGGGGAGGGTGGCTGGGAGGAGGGCGGCACGTGGAGGCAGGCGCCTGTGTGCATGTGGCCGCTTGTCAGCTGCACACGCGTGTGCCACGGTCGCCGCACGCGTGTGCGCAGGCACGCGGGTCTGTGCGCAGGGGCGGGTGCCCACGGTGGCCGGTGGGACACGGGCAATGCCGCGGCCACTCGCACGTGTGCGGCGCTACCCAGCCCCGTGCGAGGGGCGGCGGGCGGAAACGCGGGAACAATGTGGCTTCCTGCACCTCGGGAAACAGCCCCCGGGGCGGGGGGGGGGAAACAGGGCCTGGGGGTGGCCGTGGCCAGGGCCACGCCACATGGGGGACACCCATGTTCCCTGGGGAGGGGACCATGTGGCTTTGCAGGGCTGCCCGGGCAGCATGGCAGTGCCATGTATAAGTGCGTGTTCCCAGCAGCAGCAGACAGTCGGACACATGGATGCGTGTCCTCTGCTGGGGACCGGTGAGCGTGCACCAGGATCGTGTGGGCAGGCGGGGGCATGGGCGCTGGCAGCACCCCAGTGGCACGCTCATGCATGCCAGTGCACGTGCGGGGCCTCATGAGACGTGTCCGTGCGTGGCCTCCCTTCACGCCGAGCAGCCCCGGGCACTGGGGATTGCACGCCTGCACGCTCCCTGGCACGTTGGCACCATTGGGGAACGGCGCGTGTGCGTGGGGCATGTGCCCAAGCCCCGCAGGCGTGTGTACGTGGTGCCGTGCTGTGCCAGTGCCACTCGGTGCGTATGGATGCGCATGTGCCAGGCGTGGACATCCGTGTGCATGTCCCGGCAGCCGAGGTGCTCCATGCTCCGCAGCGCTGGGTGCCACCCTCCATCCTGCCCCCCATGCGGGGTGCTCACGGGCTGCCCCATGCCAATGTCCCCCGTCCTGCCCTCACTAACCCTGTGTCCCCTCTCCCTCCTGCAGGCTGCAAGCTCTCCTGCCACACCAAGTGCCAAGCCAAGGTAAGGCCGGCGCCCTGAGTCGTGCCCATCCCTATCCGGGGGTCACTGGGGACTTGGAGGGTGGATGCCACAGTCTGTGCCAACTGAGCCCACTGGATGGGCACCCAGATGGGCTGTGGGCTGGTCGTGGTGGCACTGCTATCACTGGTGGGTGAGGCTGGCAGTGCCACCCTGCTGCTGGGGTGCACGTGCCTGTCCGGGTACAGGGCTGAGTTTTGGGGGGCAGCCCTGCTCAGAGGGGGCTGGCGGGGGTCAGTGCCCCGCTGCCCAGAGTGGGGTGCCCTTTGCCAGGGTGGGTGCTGCTGCACGTGGGTGCCATGCGCCGCATCCAAGCGCTGCCGGTGGCACACGTGCCAGCTGGGCACCTCTCCCGATACCCAGCACCACCGGGGGCGGATCTGGCTGGCAGGAGGGAGTGGAGCTGAGGATGTCCAGTGGTGATATCCGTCTGTCCGGCTGCCGCGCCAGTGGAGGGGAACCCTACGGCAACCCAGGTTCTCCAGCGAGCTGGAGGTGGGCACGGCGCCCACTGTGGTGCTGCCGGGGCAGGGGAGGTTGCATGTTCCTGAATCCCCGAGGAAGCATGCGTGCCAGCCGGCTCTGGGGCTGGCATCTCCGGTGGGAAGAGGCTGGCACGCCCTAGGCGGGCAGCGTAGGCTGGGACGTGCCCATGCCTGTGCCCGTGCCCATGCCTGGCTGGGCAGGGAGGGAGAGGAAGGGCCTGAGGGGGCCTGTGCCGGGGGCCCGGCACGCGTCGGGCATCGCAGTGTGCCGCAGCGTGGGTGGCATCGTGGGGAAGGCATTGGGAGCAGCCGTGGCATCGGGCCCTGGCCGGAGGGTGGAAGGAGGTGGAGGCTGCAGGGACACCCTGGGGACGTGCCCGGCACCCTGGGCCCTGAGCGGGCAAGGCAGAGGTGGCCGGGGGGCTTGGTGGGGCTGTGCCACCCTGGGAACCCTGTGCCATCCTAGGACCCTGTGCCACCCTGGGAACCCCATGCCGTTGTGGGGACCCTTTGCCATCCCTGTGCCAGCCTCAGGACCCTGTGCCAGCCTCAGAACCCTCTTCCAAAGGCGCCTGGGGGCTGTGGCCAGAGGGGGCGGCTTTGCCTCAATGCCGGGGTGCTGCGGGGAGAGGTGAAGGGGACACGGGGTGAGGGGATGCCCGCAGTACGGCAGGCGGTGGCGGGGAGCATCTGCCAGTGGTTTCCAGGCAGGAGGGAGTGTCGGGAAGCGCGTGTGTTTGGGCGTGTGCCCAGTGGGGATTCTCTGATGTCTGATATGGGGTTGTGCACTAAGGGGGGGTGTGTGTCACACGAGGGTCCCAGCATCTGAGTAGGCTGCGCGCAGGAGCAGCCCGTGGCTCGCTCCCGCAGCCGGCTGCATTTCATTAGCCTCCGTCACCCTTCCCACGCTCGCTGGAAGCTGGAGCCGCCTCAGTGGGGCCGGCTAGCCGAGGGGTGTGCTGCTGGGGGGGTGCGTGCATGGGGCCAGGGCCAGGGGCCTTCTGCAGAGCTCCTTTGGGCCAGCGCCCAGGGAGGGGCTCCTCCGGCCGGGCAAGCGGCCAGCTGACTCACACGCCGGCTTGTTATTGTAGGGTCTACAGGGAGGGCGGCGTGTGGGGAGGGGGCTTGGCACAGAGCAAAAACAGCCTCTTGTTCTACCTGAAGCCCCTCGTGTTTAACCCCTGCACCCCCAGGATACTTTGGAGTGGGAAGATGGGCTCACCCCCAAAATGCTGGCAGCTGCACCCCCCAGCGCTTCCTCCTCCTGCCCTGGAGAGGCTGATGAGGTCCCAGTGTCCCCCCTCTGGTGGCTCCTGTCCCTGGAACCAGTCCCACAGGAGCTATATTGGCAGCATCTTCCCCTTGGTCCCCCTATTTACCCCCTTGGGACCTACTCTGACCCCTTGTTCTGCCCCCCAGGCTGCCTCCCAGCAGAGCCAATTCCTGGCCAGCTGCCTCCTGACCCAGTTGGGGGGGAAAACCCCAGTTAAAACCCCCAAATGGACTGGGTAGGGTGGGAGGGGGGAGAAATAGGGGTGTGGGTAGCGGGGCTGGCAGGGTGTGAAGGGTTGTGCTGAAGGTGATGGATGTGGGGTACCAGGAGATATCATGGATGTGATGGGGATATGGGGGGGGACAACACTGGGGTGTATGTGGGCCTGTCAGGGAGGTGTGGACGTGCTGGGGACTGCCGTGTCCCCAGAGAGGTGGCGAGGTGGTGAGCGGGCAGAGCTGTGCCCTGGCAGTGATCTGCACCCCTCGAGGTCCCCCCCTGCCCTGAGGCACATCGAGGTGCCCCGTGGTGGCAGCGATGCTGGCGGGGTGCCCAGCGCCCGTGGGCGGCTCTGGGGGGGCCGGGGCAGCCGCACACGCATCAGCTAGGAAGCACGACGCCGTTCCCATGCCCATGTAAGGCCCTTCTCGCGCCCGGCCCCTCCGCTCAGGGATTTTTCCTCGCTTAGCAAACCTCCCTCCCTCCCTCCAAGGGGGGATGGACAGATGGATGGACTCTGGTGTGTATCTGACCCCCCCAGCCTCCCCCCTCCCTCCCTCCCTCCTTCCCCACACCAAAACTGATTGCCCAAAGCATGAGGTTGTAGTTTCCTTTGATAAGTGGGGAAACTGAGTCATAGAGCCCTTCACCGGGGGCAGCTGGAGGTGGGGGACATGTCACGGGGTGCAGTGCTTTCTGTGGCAGTGGGGAGCCCGTGTGTTGGCACGTGCCGGTCGTGGCACAGACAGGATCTGGTGGTGACCCTGCCCTCCTCCCCAGGACGGAGGGATGAGCCCGAGGATGCTCTGGGCAGTGGGGCCATGCAGGTGTGTCCCAAATCACGGAGCAAGGGAGATGCTGGGAGCGTCCCCATCCCCGAGATGTGCTCGCTCTGGCTGGGGTTGGATTTTGCCATGATGCTGCTTGGAGAGGCTGAAAAAAGGTGGGAGATGATGCTTCTCCCCATGGCATGAGCCGGCCTGGTGATGGCTGGTTTGGCTGGGGGAAGGAGAGCTCTGCGGCGTTTGGCTGCCGAATCGGCTGGCGATGGCCAGCGGGTGGTTCTGGGAAGTGGCGGCAGCGCCAGCCCCTGGTCCTGGAGAGGCTCCAGCCTGCCCCACTCAACTTGTGCCACACTGGCGCCCACAGGTCCCGGGGGAGTGCGGGGTGCTGGCTTGTGCCAAGAGGGGAAACTGAGGCACGGCACATCACATGGGGCCAAGGTGTCTGGGGGCTGCCTCATTCCCCGCTGACACCCCCTGGGGAGCCGGCAGCGGGCGCTGAAGCCGCGCTGGGCTGTGGGACCCTGTGTGTGAGTACGTGTGTGTCCGTGCATGTGAACACTTGTGTGTGAGTGTGCACCCATGTGCCTGAACACGAGCGTGTTTGCGCGACCATGCGTGTGCCCACGTGTGCGTGATCACGCGTGCACACGGATGCATGCGTGTGCCCGTGAGCCTGCCGGGGAGCGTGCACGCGTGCGAGAACACCCATCCGTGTGCACAAGCGTGCTCGCACACGGGCGGGCGGTCACACGCGTGTGCTCCCAGCTCGGTGCCATCCGTCCCCGCTGGCCTCGCGCCAGGCCCGGCTTGTTTTTCGAGTGCCCCCCTGCGAAGGGACGCCGTGGGGCCGGGGTGGGGGGGGAGTTTGTCCATCATTAAACCAGGGGCTGGAGTGGGGCCAGGGCCGGGCAGCGAGGCGCATCCTGGCCAGAGCAATTGCTCCCAGCACCCGCGGGGCTGACGGGCCTTTGGTGGGGGGGACGCAGTGGGACCTGTGCTGGGGCACACGGTGCTGGTGGAGGGGACGTGCATCTCCTGACCTCAGCTGGTGCTGGGGACCACCCCTGCCGGCAAAGCAAGTCAGGAGGGGAAACTGAGGCAGGGAACCTTCTGGGCAGGCTTGACTCGTGGTGATGGGCACCCCGCAGCTGTACTGTCGCTGGGGGCTCTGAGCAGTGCTGGGGGGCATGGCCAGGCTGTGCATCACGGGCTGCCTGTGGCTGTGCCAGACGTGGTGGCTGCAGGGAGGGGACATCCGTGTCCCAGCTGCTGCAGGCTCATGCTAGGGGACGTGTGGCTCATGCTAGGGGACGTGTGGCTGTCCCGTCCCGGCTCACCGCTCCAGCCACTGCGACCTGCTGCCTCCTCCCTGCGCAGCGGAGGGGATGACGTGCCGGTCACACGGGGAGCTGCCCGTCCCATAACTGTCCCCGATGCCCCATTAAAAGCCACCCCCCACAGTGTTTCGGGACAGCTAATTAACAACACCCCTGTTCTCCACAACAGAGCGGGTGGCGGGGGCTGGGGGGGAAGGAATGCCGCAGGAATGTGTCCTTGGCCCTGGCACGGGCCCAGCCAGGGTGGCGGGACAGGGGGCTGCGGGGGTCAGCCCTGCTCCGGTGCGGTACCAGGTCGTGTTTGTGCAGCATGTTCTGGAGGGGGTTCTGGGTTGTTTTTTTTTCCTCCTCCTTTCCTTTTTCCCCTTCTTTACGTCACCGCCCAAATATTCGTCCTCTCTCAGCTCCTGGGGGGGGGGAGTCGGCTCGGCTGCTTGGAGGAGCTGGGGCCCTTCTCTGCACCCTCCGGGTGCTGCCGCACGCAGGGAGGGTGGGCAGGGCAGCGGGGATGCTGAGACCGCCCACGTTCGCTGCACTGGTGAGGGCTGGCCAGGGGCTGGCCTGGGAGGTGTCAGCCGAGGCAGGGGCGACCACCAGCTTCCCTCCTCGGGGGCTTCCAGGCCTGGATCCAGCCCCCCAGGTCTGCAGAGGGGCTCCTGCGGGGCATCGTTGCCTCATTTCCCATCGATTTTCTCCCTTCCCAGACCACTTTGCATCCCCCATGGCCACCCCTCCTGAGACCTGTCCCAGGAAGGGTGCTGGGTCCTCAGGGACCCCCAGCTCCCTCTGAGGGGTGGCACTGACCCCAAACCAGCTGAACGGTCTGGCTCAAGAGGGGCTCTACAGACCCTACACTGGGGCTTCATCTCCTCCCACATGCTTTGCCCTCTGGAGATGACCCGCCCCAGTGTTTGGTCCCCAGTTCCACTTCTTCCTGTGACATCTGGGGTGGTGATGCTCAAGGGAGCTTGTTTTGGGTCGTGGAGGAGCTGGTTTAGGTGGGGGGTAGTTTCTCAGGGGGGGCTGGGGGGACCCCGCTGTGTGCAGGGGCCACTTGGCCAACGGCTGGGCCCACTCCCACCCACACAGTGACCTGATGGCTCTAGGAGGTATTTGGTGGCTGGAGTTCAGGAGCATTGTCAGGACTTCTGTGTCAATGTCCTGTGAAGGGGACACGTCACCTTCCCAAGGGACAGCTCCCGTCACCTCCCCGGGGACAGGGATGTGGTGTCAGTGCCCTTCCCTCACCCACTCATCCATCCCGCTTGGCTGCTGACGCTTTCCCATCTGGCCCTGGCTCTTCTGCTGCTGGTGTTTCCCAGGATCTGGGAGCCGTCCCACAACCACTTCCTGAGGAGCTGGGGCTGGGGGGTTCGTGTGGGAATCTGTAATGGAGCTGAGCTGGGGTCTGTGCCCAGCTGCCCTGGCACATGGCGTTCATTGCCCCTCCATCCTGGTTTCAGTGCTCCCCTCTTTTTGGGACGCCTGCTTTTTGGGGGCTGTGGTGCTGGGGGTGGTCGTTTGGGGGGGCCAATGGATTCTGGTTGTGGTGGGGTTTGCCCTCTCAGCAGTGGCTGTCGGGGTCCAGCCCTGTGCCCTTGGGTGCCAGGGAGGGCAGTGAGGTTGGCGCTTGCTCATGAGGGGGGCAAGGAGGTGCCCCCAGGGATTTTGGGGCTCCAGTGCTTTGTCCTCGGCAGCGGGCAGGATCTGCCGGTGCCTCTTGATGCTTGGCTGCTGGGGAAACTGAGGCACGGAGGAGCTGGGCAGGATCTGTGGGATCTCAAGTGGGATTGAACTCACAGGGGTGATGCATTTTACAGGGGTCTTGGAGGAATGCAGAGAGAGAGACCCTTGCTGCCACCCCATCCCCGGTGACTTTTGTGGGGGGTGGTGAGGCAGGAGGGGTCCCCGGGGTCCTGCCCTGCGCCGGCAAGAGCCAGCCCCAGCCTTTTGGCTGAGCCCACGGCGTGAGGACGGAAATGCAAACAGGAACGGGGAGGCGTTGGGCGAGAAAATGTCAACAGCACTGGGCCGGGTGCCTGGCTTGCTGCCTCCCCGTCCGGCTTGCCGCTCTGTGGGCCACCACTGGGCAGGCTCCCCCCGTCCCACATTTCTGGGGGCTTCCCCTCTTCATTCCCAGGTCTCCTGGCACTGAGCACTTGCTCAAGCAGCAGGGCCAGGACTGGTCTGTCCCAGGGGTGGCCAGGGAGAGCGGGGCTTCATCCATTGCCACACAGAGCCCCTGAGGAGGAGGAAGGGAGATGGGAGGAAGGTGAGGGAGATGCTGGGCACACCCTGGGTTTGGGACAGGCGGGCGGGGAGGACAGCTGGGGCGTTTCCAGCATTTTGGCTTTGCTTTTTAATTGGGGGGTGGGCTGGTAAATCTTCGCACCCCCCCAACACTGAGGGTGTGGGGCACCCAAGGACCCTTAACGGGGCATCCCGTCCCATGTGTGGCAGGGGGACACCGAGCTGTGCCAGGGGGTGCTGAGGAGATAAAGGCCCCAAGAAGGGCCCCACACCTCGGTCCCTGCCACCCCCCCCCCCCGCCCCCGCCAAGGGCACGGGGACGCCGGTGGCGTCACGCGGGGCGATAAGGCCCCGACCCTGCTGCGCCCCGCCGCCCGCCGCGGCCCCTCGGCACGGGGTGCGAGGTGTTTGCAGGGGGAGGCAGCAGAGGTGGTGGTGGGGGGATTTTTTGGGCGGGGGGGGTGTGTGTCAGCCCACTTGCCAGCACCCCTCGCCCAGGGCCAGCTGCCCGAGCTGGGCTCCTGGTTGCCTTTAAGGGTGTTTTTGGGGGAGGTGAGGGGAGCGGAGCGGGGCTGGACTTGGAGCGCGCAGTGCAGCTGGGGAGAGAGGGAAGAGGAGAAGAAAGAGGGAGAAGGAGCGAGAGGAGGGAGGGGAGCGGTGGAAAAAGCCGCCTGGGACCCCCTTCCTCCCCAGGGCCGGGGCCGGCGCCCCCGGGCTCCCCAGCCCCCGGCCGCCGCGGGGGTGCGGAGGGGAGCGGGGGCCGGCGGGACCCCCCTGCGCCCCGCCATCGCCGGGGTCCCGCTTGCGGGGAGCGAAACCCTTCGGCTCTCCCCCTCCTTCCCTCCCCTCCCTCCTCCCTCCCTCCTTCCTTCCTTCCTTCTCCAGGCTTGGCCCGGGGAGGGAGGGGGGCTCTGCCTGCAGTCTGCCTTCACGCCTGCCCGCCCGGGCGACGCCGGGCTCCCGCCTGCCCCCCTCCCAGCCGCCCCCCAGCCGCTCCCCGGCCGCCCCCCGCGCCCCCCGGGCCAGGTGAGGCTGCGCTGCCGTCCCTTTCGGATGTAGGCAGGCGAGACCCCGGATGGATTTCGGGAGCGTCATGAACCAGGTACGGGCGGGCTGCGAGGGCACGGGGGTCCCCATTCCCCCCACCCACCCTCGAGGAGGGAGTGGGGGGGATGCTGTGGGGGGGTGGCATCTCGTCAGGGGGCCGGGGGCCACGCGTGACATCCGAGCGGTGATGGGGTGGTGCGTGATTGGGGGGGTGTTTCCCCCTGCCCCGTGTTGGGAGGTCCCCAGTCGTCGGTCCCCGTTGGGGGTCTCGGGGTGCAGGAGCGTTTGGAGGGGGCAATGTGGCGCTCACAGGGAGAAGAATTTGGGAAGGGGGTGAAGGCTGGTTTGCTGCCGGCTGGGAGTTGTGAGCAGCTCGAGGGGGGGGGGGCTGTGCCCCCGTGCCCACCTCCCCAAGGCGGTGACCCGCAGGGTGTCCCGGAGGGGGACACAGAGGCGCTGGGGTCTGCGTCCTCTCCGAAGTGCGTAGGGACATGTCCCTGGGGAGCAAGGGCTGCGCGGGAAAGCGGGGTCCTCCCCCGGCACCCCGCTCCCACCCCGCGGCCGGGGGAGGGGGAGATGCCGGGCGGGTGCCTGTCACCCCCGGGGTGGGGGACACGGGAGGGGCAGCCCCTGGGCCCGGGACACCCTGGCAGCCCACGGGTTAACCCCCCCTCCCCGGTCCCGCCGCGGGACCGTCAATGGTTAAACCCCGGGTTAATGAGTGGCGAGGAGCCCGGCAGCCCCGGCGGGTGCCACCCCCACCCCACCAACCCCCCCCTCCCGAGAAGGGACCCCCGGCCCCTCGGAGCCGCCGGGCCCGCAGAGGGTTAAATCCGGCAGGGCAGGTCCCGGCGCAGATGTTTTTGGGCTGTGCTCCTGGGAGAGGAAACGGCCGAGCGAGGCATCAGCCCTCTACGGTTTTAAGGGGAAAACAAGAAAAAAAGAGAACTGCTGCGTTCCCGGGGCACCCGCCGCCGATCGTGCTCGGCATCGGGGTCAGCCCCCGGTGCGGGACCTGTGACCCCGCCCTGGGTGCTGGGGGGTGGCTGGCAGGGACAGGGGGGTGACAGTGGCTGCGCCCCCCTCCAGTCCTTATGGAGGGTGCTGGGGTGGCATCTGCTACACGACGAGTTTGGGCGTGCTGGGGGATGCCCAAGCAGGCACCCCGTGTCCCTACAGCGTGGTGGCAGTGGGAGGGCTGCGTGCGTCCTGCCTGGAGCCTGAAGCCATCCTTCGGGGTGACACCCCCGGGGAGGGTGAGTCAGAAGAAAACGAGCCCCATGCCTGTGCGCTTTTTAACAAAGCTTCTCGATTAGTGATCCCACTGGCCCCTGTTTTGGGAAGGCCAGGGCTGGTGGTACCCAGCAGGGCTGCTGCCCCCTCCTCCCGGGGCAGAGTGCTATGCCTTGGCCCTCCCCACGCCCCCCTTTTGGGGTCCCGAGCAGAGGGGTCTGTTTGCACTCTGGCTTGTTTGTGGGGGGGCTGCCAGAGCAGAGCTGTGCCCTGCCCTGGGCCACCCTCCTGCTTGCTTTGCCACCGTTCTGTGCCTGGCCTCCTGCAGCCCATCCCCGGGGCATCCCGTCACGGTGCTGGCAGCCCCCCATCAGGATGCCGCAGCCCCCCATCAGCACCGGAGCCGCGCCACTGGGTGTTGGGGTGCAGGGAGAAGAGCAGCTCCATGGCACGGCCCTTGGTCATGGAGGAGTGTCTGTGTCCCTGCTCCCCCTCCTGTTCCCCACACCCCCTTGACCTCATAGTTGGGGGACACCAGTTTAGGGGGTGCTGCTTGGTGGTTCAGCTTCACTGCGGTGTCTTCAGCTTCGTCCCATGGGATGATCCTGGTCTCCATCTGCTTGGGGCTTTCCCCCATGAGGGGGTGGGTGCTGGGGGGCACAGACCCCCTGGGGCATCCAGGGTTTATTTTGGCACCTTTACCACCCCTTGAGGTGAGTTATGGCCCCCCTGGGGGCTGATGGTTGCCGCTGATGCCATGGGGCAGCCCAAAGCCGGCAGTGGGATCTCTGTGCTGTGCTGTGCTGGGATGGGGCTTGTTTGGTGGTCCACCAGCATGGGGCAGAGGGTATCTGTGGGGCAGGGTCCCACACAAGGCTTGCTATGGGGCCCAGGCAGCCAAACTGGCGTCTGATGGGCCCCCGTGCTGGCCAGTCCCACAGGAGTACCCATGCTCCAACCGATCCCATGTCACAATCCATTTGTTGACCGGTCCCATGTGAGAATCTGTGCGCTGACCAATCCTGTGCTGGAATCCCTGCTCTGGCCAATCCCATGTGAGAATCACTGCTCTGACCAATCCCATGTCAGAATCCATGTATTGACCAATCCCCTGTGAGAGTCTGTGCACTGACTAATCCCATCTAAGAATCCATGCACTGACCAATCCCAGGTGAGAATCCAGGCACTGACCAATCCCAGGTGGGAATCCAGTTTCTGACCAATCCATGTAAGAATCCATGCACTGACCAATCCCGTGGGAGAACCTGTGCATGGACCAATCCTGGCGAACCCCCCTGCAGCAGACTGTGTCCCAGCCAATCCCAATGTGACTACTCCTGGTGCGGGATCTACTCCCCAGCCAATCCCTGTGGCCGGTTTGGGGCCAGGGGGACCCCCATGCCCTCCCGTGGGGCAGGAGGGCAGTGACTCCATCCCTTTCCTTGGGGCAGGCTGGTTGTGGGGTCCCCGTGGGACTAGGGTATCCCCGCCATGGGGTGGCAGCAGGGCATGGCCGGGACTGTGGGGCTGGTGCCAGGCAGGCGATGGCCCGCAGGGCCGGATCCAGACCCGCTGCCTGCAGATGTTGCCTTTTTAGGCACTGGAGCACTGCATGTCCCTGCCCGTGGCCGGCCCCGTGCCGAGCCAGCGCCTGCTGGCAGAGCGGGGCCAGCCCCTGTCCTGGGCATGTGGAGGCCCTGTCCCCCTCCTGACTCCCAAACCTCCTCTTTTTCCCCCAAACAGGCCTGGAGACCCTACTTTCTCCCCCTTCCCCTAGTCGGCACTTGGTAACCCTGGGGTGATTGCTCAAACCGCCCTGGAGCTAGGACCTGCCCTTATTTGGGTTGAAACCAGGGCTATTTTGGTGCCGCTGCCTCCATCGCAACCCCTTGCAACTTCCCTGTGTGTTGCCTTCTCCATCCCATCCCGTCTCCCCTTGCTGGGGCTGCTGGCCTTGCCAGCCATGGGCTGCTGGGGGCTGTCACCCTCCCGGCCGTGTCGTGGGTCCTGGGGTGTGCTGGGGTGCTGGTGGTGGCCCCCGGGGCTACTGCGGGGTGGAGCGGCTGGTGTCCCCCACGTATCTCAGTCTCAATCTGCAGGGCTGGGCGCACCAGGTGACCTCTGTCCTGGCTCTGCTGCCGCCTTCCTGGCGGGGATGGGTCATAAGGTGGCTCCCTGGGGACAGACCGGTGAGGGAGACAGAGGGGATGGTGTCCATCCTAGCTGGGCGTCATGCCCAGGACAGTGGTAGCTCTTTGTCGTGTGGCACCCTCCCCGGGTACCACCAGCATCTCTTGGGCAATGCAGGGGCAGGATGGCACGCAGCCCGGTGGCCTCTGCCCTGGCACAGGCACTGCCAGGCGTCCCAGCATGGAGGGGACGGCGCAGTGCCGGTCCCCAGCCCAGCTGCAGGGCGGGATGGGGATGCTCAGAGGAAAGCCTGGGAGCGGCGAGACCTCCGTGCCCCGGTGTCAGCCCAGCCTGACTCACCCCGAGCTGCCGGCCAAACCGCTCCCTGGCCCTTCAGCACAGCCCGAGGGGAGAAACCCCAAAAGCAGGAGAGCCCCTGAGCGCTAGCAGGGGCAGAGAGGGGTTGTGTGGTGCCAGGGTGCTGCACCCTCCCAAGGACCCCTGTGCCGGGGCTCCGAGGGGCTGCCCCGTGCCGCTCACACCGGGGCTGTGCCGGGCAGGGTGGAGCTGGGGCGAGGGGGGAGCGGGCGCGGATGGAAACATGCCGTCCTCCTGCCGCGGACTTGTTGCATAAACAGGAGATTTGCCAGAGCTGCGAGAAATGTGAGGGCAGGAGCAGGCAGCACGTGGTGTGGGCAAGGGGGACCTCACCCCCGAGCGGGGCAGGGGGGTGGCCAGAGGAGCACTCTCTGACCTTGGACCCTATAGTCTCTTACAGCTGGCAGGGGGGACGATGCTGTGGCTGATCCCACTGGGAAGGGGGAAACAGGGGTGCTTGGAGAGGGGAAAACCTTCCCCGACATCCCCGGCTTGGTGGCCCCAACTTGTCCCCTTAAAATGCCTTCTGTTGTGGGGTGCCAGAGCAGGGTTTCCTCTCTGTCCCGCACTGTGGCTATGTGGAGGTTTGGCAGGGCTTGGTGGCTGCGGCAGGGCTGGAGGGGCTGGCGAGTAGGGGAAGGGCTCTGGGGCCAGCTGGGGGGTTGCTGTGGCGCGTGGCTGTCCCTGCCCCTCCCTGTGCCTGGGGCTCAGGGCCGTGGGGTGCGTGGGGACGTGATGTGCAGCCCAGCTGGGATGTGGGTGGCACAAAGCTCAGACAGAAGAGGTTCCCCAAGGGGTGACGTGGGACCCCGTGAGGTCCCCCGTGACGTGTGCTGAGCTGGCGTCTCTTCACGTGGCCTCTGTCAGTGCCACCCCAGCGTTGTCCTGTGGGACACCAATCTGGCCACTGAGTCATCATCCTCTTTGGCAACCGCGTTTCCAGCCCACAGGGTGGTTTGGGCAGGGGACCCCCTTCCTGGAGGCTGGAGGGAGTAGAGTTCCTCGCTCCCCTTTTTTTGGGTCTGCATCCTTTTCGGGTGGAAGGGGCTGCGCCTGCCTGATGCTAGTTTGCTGTGGGAGAGGTCCGAGATGCTGAGGGGTCCGTTTTGGCAGTACATCTCCATCTCTGACCACACCAGCCAGGCTGGCTTGCCGGCATCTCAGTGCCTGACTGTGGGAAGCAGCTCCGGCATGCCGGGGTCTGTGTGAGGGTCGGGGTGGCTGGTGCTCCAGCTACTCCCGGCATCGCAAGGGTCAGCACCGGCCCGGATATCAGCCAGCTCGGGAATGTTTATCGGAGCTCCTGGGGAAGGGAAAAACAAAAACCGCCACCCAAAGGAAGGGATATGCGTCAGAGATGGGCCTGCATCGCCCACCGGCAGCCAGGCAGGCTGTGCTGTGGGCTGTGGGCCAGCGCTTGCCTGGCTTCGGCAGCCTGGACAGGGGGGACCCTCCCGCTCCCCGAGCCCACCCTGTTCCCGGTGCTGCACCGACCCAGCCCGCTTCCGAATCACAGGGCCCCTTCATGGAGGTTTGTTTCCCGTCAGCCCTGCTGGGATCCCGTGGGCTCGGGCTACAATCTGTGGGGATGCTCCAGCTGGAGCAGGACCCGGTGATGTTCCTGGGCACCTCCATGGCTGCAGGGGTTATTTTGCTGAGGGAGGAGGAGGAGGGAGAGGAAGGATTTGGGAGGGAGGGAGGTGCAGGTGGTGGCTGCAGCAAAGAGAAGGCTCCAGGGTGTCTTGTCACTGGGTTCGTGGTGGGTGTCCGCATCCCTCCAGCCTCACTCAGTGCTTGTGAACTGGTGTCGAAGTCCTGGCGGGGATCTGGGGTGTGGAGGCCAGTCCCTGAGCTGCAGCCGGTGGGGTTTGGTGGAGGAGGGCTCCCGTGGGCTGTTCTGCCCTGGGGTGATGTGGCCAGGGGCTGCCAGGGGTTTGCCGGCCAGGTGTTTGCTTCTGGGCTTGGACATCTCGAGGGTATTGAGTTTCTCTAGGTATGGTGACAGCTGGTGATGAGCGGGCAAGCCCATCACTGCTGTCCAGAGGAAGGCTACAGGGTGTGCCCAACCCTTTACGAGACATCAGAGAGTCCATGCCGCTCATGGCCGTGGGGCCTCGTTTGCTCGGAAAGTGATTTTGCTGCTTGGCAAAACCTGGGTCTCGAGGCGGTGGCTCGCGGGATGTGGCTGCTGGGAGGGACAGGGCTGCGACCTGTGGGGCCGGGCGGGCAAGTGGGGGGCTGTGGGGGGCTGTCGGGGTGGGCAGCAGCCCCACTGCGCCTCGTTCCTCGCATTCCTGGGCAGGGCTGCCGGGTGGTGGGGTCGCGGCAGCAGGGGCCGGGCGGCAGGAATGCAAACACCGGTGGGGGGGGAGAAGAAAGGCTGCTGTGTCTGCCGTGGCGAGGCGAAGCCTGGACCGGGGGCGTGCAGGTCTCGCCGCCTTTCCCACCCCTCCCTGCACCGGGGGATATGGGGGTCCCTGGGGATGGAGGTGGCGGTGGTCCTAGGGATTGGTGTGGTCCTGTGTGGGGTGATGCTCTCACCGGTCCTGTGGGGCAGGAGGGATGCTCTCACACCCCTGGGCCAGGAGCTGGGCTTCCCTAGGAAGGGATTTGTTGCCCAGGGCAGGATCTTCCCTCTTCTCCTTGAACCTGGGGCATGTTTGAGCCAAACTTGAGAGGGGATGGAAGCTGAAAACAGCTTTACGTTCCTGCAGTCCTCATAAAACTGCCTTTCTGGGGTGAGAGAGTGCCATACAGCCTGGGTTAGTGTCTCCTGTGTATGGGAGGAGTGATGTTGGGTGGGCACAACCCCATATTGGACATCAGAGAATCCACTAGAGCAGGGAAATACAACCACAGGCACCCCAGTTTTCTCCCTTCTCCAGCCAAAGGAGCATTCGTAGCCTGCAAACCTCCTGGTGCCAACAGGAGAGGAAGGGTGGGCATGGACCCTACCTGTCCATGGGACCACTGTGTCCCATGGAGGGGGGGAGCTGCACATCTGCCCCCATCACCGGCCTCGGGAGCTGGGGCTGCGTGGGAGCTGGGGGACCTTGGTTGAGCATCCCTGGGGGAAGAACGTGGTGGTGTGCGGGGTATGGTGCGGGATACGGCGCGGCCCTCGCCGGCCCCGTCCACAGCGGCTTGCTGCCGGAGAACATTCCAGGGAGGCTGGCGCGGGGCCAGCGCCGCGGGGCAGGGAAAGGGGCCTTTTATGGAAGCGTTTCTGCATTAGAATAAAATCATAATAATAATGCGCAGGGGAAGGGAGCTGGGAGGAGGAGGAGGAGGAGGAACTCCTGAAGAAAACAGGGAGGCGGGATGGGAACAGGCCGGTGGCTGGGGAGGGGGAGGCACTGGGTATCACCCTGCAGGGACCGGGATGGGGTGGGATCTGGGTGCTCCGAGTGGGGTGCTTGGGGCAAATCCTGCTTTTTATGGCCGAGATCAAGGGAGGCTGAGTGGGGTGCGGGGGGTCCCCATGTCACCGCAGCGAGGGACCAGCCCCTGAGTGGCATCTGACATGTTGGCTCGATGGTGGGATGAGGCAGGGGCTGGCTGGCTGAGGGGTCACCGCTCCTGGGGACACACGAGGTGCCCCGAATCACACCCTCCCGCTACCATCGGCGTCTCCGGGCCAACGTGGGGCTGGAGCGGCTGTTCCCAATGCCCCCGGCACTGACAAACAAGGCGCTGCCTCTCCCACCCTGGCGTGCTGCTGCTTCCCGGCCGACTGGGGTGCACGCAAAACCCAAGGTTAATTGTCAGTAATTGCCGCTGGTAATTAAGGTAACAATAGCCGGGCTGTTCAGCTGGCGGCTGCAGGAGCGCTCACGAGGCTGGGCTGGGGTTTGTTCCAGGAGCTGCTCTTGGCATCGGGCGGCTGCCCTGTGCCATGCTGTGCCCCAGTGTGCCCCACCGTGCCCCACTGTGTCCCACCTGGGGCTGGAGTTGCCCGGGCTCCCTGGCTGAGGGTGCATGGCACCACTGCCATGTCCCCAAGCCCGCTCCTCTCACCTGGCAGCCCAGCCCTGACTTCGAGATGCTGGGCATGGGCCACCGGTGTCCTCGTCACTCCCTTGGGCAGGCACTGGGTTTGCTTAGAGCTGGGGGGGAGATGCTGCAGCCCAGCCCCTTCCCATGCCCCGTGCTGGGCTGGGGGCTGCGGGGACTAATCCTGGCCCTCTTTCTGCTTCCTTGCAGGCTGTGACCCCCTGCTCCCCCACTGTCAACTATGAGCCGGTAAGTCACCCCCCTGTCCCCCCAGGGTGAGCCATGGATGGCAGGCAGGGCTCTGGGGACGCTGGGTGGGAAGGGACACCCTGTTCTGCACTCGACGTGGGGCTTTCTCTGCCTGGGGGCTTCAGGATGTGAGTCCCGCACCTCCAAAACCACTAGGGTTCTGCGCTGGGGGTAACAGCACCCCCCCGTTTCAATGCTGTTGCTGGTTGAAGGGCATCCCACATCAGAGCAGCACGAGATGGGGCGGCCCAGCCACCACTGGACTCCTGGGGCTGGAGCTTTTGGGGACGAGGGGCTTGCGGGCTTGCTGGGGGGGACAGGCAGAGGGGACGTGACCAGCCTGGGCTCTGGGGTCCCTCGGCGCCGAGGACCTCCCCTCCCTGGCCGAAGCCGGGGCCGGTTTCTTGCATGCCCGGAGATGACTCTACCAGATGTGCCTTTGGCTCGGGGCGCCCAAGGCCGCGCGTTCACGTCCCTTGTTATTGTCACCCCCTTCTTTTGTCCCTCCTGGGGACCTTGAATGAGTGGCTGGGGCGATGCACAGCCCTTCCCACCCTGTCCTCTCTGCACGTCGGGAAAACAGCTGGGCGCCCCATCTCCGGACACCCCGTCCTGGGGGAGGACGGGGGTGGGAGCAGCCATGCTCCCTTGCCACACTGCTCTGGGCCACGGCGGGGCTCTGGGGATGGCAGGGCACCGGGCTGGCACTGGGCGCAGGACCATGCTGGGGGCAGAGGTTTGTGAAGCCATGGTAGTGCCCACCAGGGCAGTATCTTGCTGGCGGAGCAGCCCCCCTGCCCTGTCCCCAGCCTGGCCGTGCCCATGGCGGCGGGCAGAGCGGGCACGTGGCAGCAGGGAGGCTGGCATTGCCCGCGGCTGCCGTGCCCGCCTTTCCTTCTTGCTCCGGACGTGTGCCAAGGCTTGCTGGGGCAGGCGCCGGGGAGAGGAGGCCCTGGCGGGGTTTCAGCTCCAGGCTCGGCAACCTGGCAGTGCCGGGGTGGCCGTGCCCCGCGCGGGGCCCTGGGCTGGTCACCCTGCAGCTGGGCAGGGGGTTTCACCCCCAAAGTAGGGCTTAGGAAATGGCCCCCCCTGGGAGCTCATGAGGAGACGGGTGGGAGCAGAGCGTGCTGCCCGCCCCGGGGCCCCGTGGTGGTTATCTGCCCCGAGTTTAATCTCTGCCTGTACCCCCCGCCCCTGCCAGCCTCCTCGGGCACTTATCACCAGCAAAAACATGTTGGCTTTGAGCTGGGACCGTTACTGCGGCTTGTGGAGGAAATCGAAAGGGGTTTGTTTGCCCTGTCCCATGGCTGGAAATGGCAGCTCCAGGGACCAGAGCAGCCTGGCCTTGGGGGGTCCCCCTGGTCCCGAAACCCCCATGAGCTGCCCAGCTGTGTCCCGTTGCTGCGCCACCCCCAACCAGCTGTCCCCAGGCAGAGAGGGCTGTCCCCAGCTCCCTGTATTTGGGGTCTGGACACTCTTCCCCCACCCTGAGAAGCTAATTCCTGTCTCCAGCCCCATTTCAAAGCTCTCCAGTGTCGTGTCACTGAATTTGCCCCCTTTTTGAGCATCTCGGACCCCTGCTCTGCTCCTGCTGGGGTCCTTTGCTGGCTCCACAGGGCTGGGTTTATCTCGGGGAGCTGGGCTTGCTGGTGGCCAGGCTGGGTGTGGGGCTGCGTCAGGCTTGCCCCGTTGTTTACCTCCTGGCTGTGGGGTCTGAGCATGGAGGATCCAGATGGGATCACAGAGGTGTGGGGGGCACCGGGTGCCCAGCGTTCAGTCAAGTGCTCTCCATCCGTGACAGAGGAGTGCATCCAGTGCAGGAGGAGGCTGCTGGGAGGGGGGATGGCAGCATCCTCAGTACCCAAGCATCACCCCGGCTCCACGCTTGGGTTTCGAGGGATTCCCGACCTTTAGGAAGAGCGGACACATTGGCGGGCAGGGAAGGAAGTGGGACCGCGGCGCATTTCCTAGGAAGGGCCAGAAATAGCCAGGGGGGAACTTTTGACCCCGGCCCCCGCTCTGTGTGTGTGTTTCTTTTCTCTCAATCTCTCTCCTTCTCTCTCGCTTGCTTTTTTCTCACCCTCCCCTTCCTCCTGCCTGCCTGCCTGCAGCCATCCCCCGGGGAGAGCATCACGAAGCAGGTAGATGCCCTGGTAAGTGCTACCAACTGCAGAGGCTGGTCTCTGCCTTGAGACCTTCCAGGGGGTCGCTTGTGCTTGTCCCGTTGCCACAAGCCCCCCCCCAAGCCAAAATCCCTCAATCTGGGATGCCCCTGTGGTCCCCCAGCATCCCTGGGAGTCCCAGGGATCCCCCCCTGCCAGCCAAGGTGATGATGGCCATAACAAAGGCCAAGCGAGATGCCCAGGTTTGGTGGCAGAAGTAGTGGCAGAGCCCAGCAGAGGTGGGGGGGCCAGGGCTTTTGCCACAAAGCCGGCTTTCCTGTCCCGGAGCCGGGGATATTTTATTTAATCTGTGGACATGAAATTGCTAAGACAGTGTAGACAAACGCCCAGCCAAAATCAACGCGGACGGCTTCCCCCTGCCTGCAGCCAGCTCACTGGCCTCCCTGTGCGCCCGGGCTGGGACTCGAGGGATGGAGGCAGAGCAATTCCCACAAGGAAGAGGGTGAAAGCCTTCCTCACCTGGGAGCCAGCTTTGCCCCATCCCTTTGGTTGTCTGGGCTGTGTCTCTAATCCCTCTGCGAACTGGAGAAAGAGCATCCACAGCTGGAAAATTCCAGGAGGGCAGTCAGGAGTCCCCTTTGCCGGCTTTGCTGTGCTTTGTGGAAGTTTCCTGGGATTTCTGCATCCTTTCTTGTGCTTCAGATCACCCTTTCCAGGCAGAAGGGATCTGCGGGTTTTGGATACTGCCTGAGCCTGGGGACGTGCTGAGCCAGCCCGGGGCTGGGAGGCGGGTGCTCGATGGGGCTGGCCGGGGGGTCTTCAACCCAACGTGGCTGGGACCAGCCAGCCCTGTGCTGGGCTGGACTGGGACATACTGGCTTGGATGGGGTCTCTGCTCCAGAGGGGACCTTTGCAGGATCTCCTAGCCCGGCGGTGGGCAGGAGTGTTTAATAATGTGAATGCTTGCTCTTATCAGCTGATTGCGGGCTGACTCTTCCTCGTGTCGGGGCTGGCGGCAGAGACGGCAGTGCGGTTGCGGTTAGACTGGGGCGGGGAGTGGGGCAGAGCCGGGGGGGTCCTGCCAGGGCAGGGGACGCTGGAGGGCCCTGGCCACGGGCACCCGCTCCCCCGGTCCGGGAGGGTACCGGGAGCGGAACCACCATGCCCTGGAAGTGGATTAGCAAGGGTCTCGCTGCAGCCAAGGTATGGAGATGGAGAGGGGCTCTGGTGTCCCCACCTCACTCACCCTCCTGTGCCTCAGTTTCCCCAACTGGGAGCCGGGGGGGTGAGTCCCTGCTGACCCATGTCGGCTCCTCCATTGGGCCAGGCTGGGGTCTGGGAGGCTGTTGCGGTTGGGCAGGGTGGCAGGGGCTGCTGGGGCTCCTCTGACTGGTGGCTGTGGGTGGGGGACCCCACATGTCTCCTGCTATGAAGGCGTGGGGCAGAGCAGAGCCCGCGGTGGGGATCCCCTCCCTGTCACTGGTGGGTGACACAGGGACAAGCCCACGCTTTCAGGTTCAGGCTTGCTCCAGGCATCCTGACTCTGTCCAGGGAAGGTTTTACCTCCCTTTTTGCTACGTTTTAACTCCTCCTTTGCCCCCAGCAATGCTGGGGGGTTTCTGGGGTGAGCAGGAGATCTGGGGCAAGCTGGAGGGGGGGTGGGGGAATGTCACTGCTGCCCATGCACCCCTGGGTGCTCAGACAGGGCTGCTGTCTCCTGCAGTGCCTTTAGCTGGGAGGGAAGACTGTTATCCTCAGGCTGCGGAGCCCGGCTCCGCTCCGCCGGGCAGCCTGACCTTGAAAGGGGGACGCGAGGCCGATGGAGGGTGACACCGGCTGCCGACGAGAGCAGCCCTGGGGCTGCGCTGGGTGGGAGATGGTGGGTGAAGGGCGCAGGGAAAACCTCTTCCACCTCGTCCCTGTCGCCTCTGGTGTGCTGGCTGTGGGATGCCGCAGCCCCGAGGAGGGCGGCAGCAGGTCCCACAGCTCCGAGGACAGAAGGGGCATCCCAGGAGCTGGCTGCAGGGCGCATCTCTTGTTTCTGGATCCTTCCGGGGGCTTGGGATGTGCTGCCTGCGCGAGATGAGTCTTTAAATGACTCCTGCTTGTTAGCTGGAGATACTAAAACTAATGAGGTGTGAGTGTGTTTTTTCTTAGCGGTTTTTTTTGGAAACCCTGCTTTGTTTTTCGGCTGAGGTCACGAAGTCACCGAGCAAACCGGCTGCAGATGAAATTCTTGAGGCCGGAGAACATGCATAAATAGAAGTTTCCTGCTCCGAGAGCTCAAACATTTCCTCCCGGCGTTCGGCTTTGTGGAGCCAGGGCCAAAGCAAACTGTCGTGCCTGGCTGGCTCCTCGCCGCCGCTCGGGCAGTGAACCTGCCCCTGCCTCGGGCAGGGCCAAAGCCACCCTGTCCTGCCAGGTGTGTGCCCAGAGCCCGGCTGAGACCGGAGGGACTCGTGACATGCCTGAGACTGTCCCCCAACCCACAGCATCCTCCTCAAAGGTCCTCTGGGACCCTGTGCCAGGGCACCGGCCCTGCAGTGCATGCGGTGGCTGGTCTCAGCCGTGCTGGGGTTGCGAGAGCTGGGTTTTGCTTGCGGCTGTGGTCGGGGGACGATGGTGCCGTTGGGGCATTCTGTGCCACCAGGATGCTCAGCGGGTGGGATTTGGAGACAGCGATATTTTGGGGGTGTTATGGTGCACAGCGCAGCGTGGTGGGGGTAGGATGCTCTGGCAGCACCATCACACCTGGCTCTAGCAGGACCCTGTGCGGGCTGCGAGTCATGGCAGTAACTCACTTTTCCTCTCTGGTTCTTTAGGATGCCACAAAATCCCCCAGGAGCGGGCAGTCACGCCGCAAAACATCCAGGTAGATGCCTCAGTGTCCCCTTCTGGTGACCATCTCTGCCGTGCCTGTATCTTCCCCCGCCCCGCCAACACTTTGCTTCTCCGGATGTGGTACAGCTGGGAGCTGCTTCCCATGGAGAAGATACAGGCGTTATGACCCACCATCCCCAACTTGGGGTTCCCAAGACACCCCATTGGGGCTGCAGGCAGCCCTGCTGCTGTATCCCCATGTGTCCCAGCCTGCCTCGCTTAACCCCGGGGCCCGTGCAGGGTGGGGAAGGGTCACTGCATCCCCTCCCCACACCACGTCCTGATGGCGGTCCCCTCCCTCACCCAGGAGCATGAGCCTGACTGCAGCCATGGAGAGCAGCTGCGAGCTGGACCTGGTGTACATCACGGAGCGGATCATCGCTGTCTCCTACCCCAGCACGGCTGAGGAGCAGAGCTTCTGCAGCAATCTCCGCGAGGTGGCCCACATGCTGAAGTCCAAGCATGGGGACAACTACGCGGTGAGAGACACAACTGGGTCCCCTCCAGACTGGGGAAGAGGCTGGGGTGCTGCAGGGAATGGGTGCTGCATCCTTGCCTCCGGGTGGGCTCAACTCTGGTGAGGGGGATCTTTGCACCAAGATGGATGGATTTTTTCCTTCCTTGAAGCTTTCCAGTCAGTTTTGGCCTTCCTGGGAGTCTTTGGCCATTGCATTGCACCGTGGCAAGGCGTTACTCTGGTTAATGTGTTTGGGGAAGCCTCTCACGGGGGGATTTGGGGGAGGCTTTGAGGTGAGGAAGAGGTGGGGGGTGGCAGTGAGCGAGGATGGTGTCTCCTCACTCTGTCTTTCCTCTTCCCTGAAGCTTTTCAACCTTTCTGAGCGGAGACATGACATCAGCAAACTTCACCCCAAGGTGGGTTGCAGCTGTGGGTCGCAAAGGGGCTCGGGGCAGGGCTGTCTGTGGGACCAGCCCCCTGCTGCAAGCTGCCTGGGGGAGGAACAGCCACCCTTTCCATCCCACCCAGCTGGTGGAGGAGCAGAGGAGGGAAAGCACCGGGATTTCCCAATGAATTTGTGGGGTCTCAGCTTAACTGCCTTCCTGTTCCCACTGTCCCCAGCCCAAATCTGTTGAGGCCTCTTGGAGACATCCCTAAGGCATTGTCCCCATCCATGTGAACGTGGGGGAGCCCCGGGCACCTTAGCCAAGGGACCCAGAGGGGGCTGAGATCTGGGACTCTGATGGTCCCCCGGGGCAGGGGTGTGAGCAGTGGGGTGCAGGGTTGGGGGAGAGGCTAGGAGGGGCACGTCAGGGCAAGGTGGTGGTGTCCCCCCTGGATACGTGCCCTGGGCTTTGCACGCTGGGAGGCTGGGGACTGCAGAGGGGGCAGAGCCCGGTGTGGATGTGACCCCTGGCTGTCCTCTCCCCACCTCCAGGTGCTGGATTTTGGGTGGCCTGACCTGCACACCCCAGCACTGGAGAAGATCTGCAGCATTTGCAAAGCCATGGACACGTGGCTCAACGCGGCGGCGCACAACGTGGTGGTGCTGCACAACAAGGTTGGCCGGACCCCATCCCTGGGATGCACAGTGACGGGGGGACAGGGGGGGACAGGGGGCTTCAGGGACAGGGCTGGGTAGCCTCGGAGGCCGAGGGATGCAGGGAATGTGGTGGTTTGTGGCTTGGGCTGTGGGTAGCTGTCAGCATGTGTGTAGATTGGTGTGTGTCTATAAGGGCTGGGGTGTGCATGTGGGTCCGTGCAGACATATGGGCACAGGTGTGTGCCTGCCCATGTGCGTGGTGGCCATGCCTGGATGCTCACAGGCACCACTGTCCCCGTGACACCCCTTCTGCTGTGTGCCCGCAGGGGAACCGCGGCCGGCTGGGGGTGGTGGTGGCTGCCTACATGCACTACAGCAACATCTCGGCCAGGTGAGAGGGACACGCAGTCCTGGGGTGGCCCTGGACCCCATTGCCGACCTTCATCCTGGTGGTGCCGGGGTGCTGGTGCCGATGCTTTCCTTCAAACTTGTCTACCCTTTTGCTCCGCAGCGCCGACCAGGCTCTGGACAGGTTTGCCATGAAGCGCTTCTATGAGGACAAGGTAGTGCCAGTGGGGCAGCCATCTCAGAAAAGGTGGGTCCTGGCGTGCGTTTTGCCCCTGTGGTCAGGGTGGTTGGGTGCAGGGGGGCTAATGGGGGTGCTCCACTGTGGGTTCTGCCCCTGACCTGCCTGTCCCCCCTCTAGGTACATCCATTACTTCAGTGGGCTCCTGTCTGGCAGCATCAAGATGAACAACAAGCCCCTCTTCCTCCACCATGTCATCATGCACGGCATCCCCAACTTTGAGTCAAAAGGCGGTAGGTGCCCCCACGCCTCCCCTGAGTCTGCCCCCCCACCCCACCCCACCGCCCCACGCTGCCTGGCCGGGCTTGCTCTCCACAGGGGATATTTTCCACAATTTCCATGGCAAATTGAATTTCCCTTTCTCTCTCGGGGACTGTTTACTCCTATTAGCAGAGATGCCTTCGGGGGGTGTCCCCCCCTCCCCTGCCCATGAGCTGGCACTAGCCTGAGATTGGAGTTGTGGTTTGGGATGCAATACTGGCATGATGCTGGTACCCAGAAGCAGTCCCTCGCTCAGAGACCATCATCCCACCTCCATCTCCAACCCAGCGCTTTGCCCCAGGTCCTACAGGACCCACACTGGGCTATAGAGGCTTGCCCCCTTTCCCACCCCATCCGGAGCATCCCTTTCTGCCCGTCCCAGATGTTGCCCATGGCTGATGTGGGCCGTCTGGGGCGGGGAGCGGCTGTTTGCCTTGGCTCCCTCCCTGTTTGGATTTCTCCCCCGTGACTAATCCCTGCCCCGGCCCCTCCGCCCTGCCAGCTAACAGCAGCGTGCCTTCTCTCCCCGCCTTGATGTCTTCCAGGTTGCCGGCCCTTCCTGAAAATCTACCAGGCCATGCAGCCCGTCTACACCTCGGGAATCTAGTAACTATCTCCTCACCGCGGGGCTGGGGGCTTCCCTCCTCCCCAGCACAGGGGGCTTGGCAGGTGGGGGGGGATGGAGAGGGTCAAGGCCACGTCCCCAGCAGTGCCAGTGCCCTGTGCTTAGTCTATTTGTGGTCCAGGGAACCAAAAAAAGGGAATTCTTTTTCCTTGGAGGTGGTAACTGGCTATACTGGCCATACTGGGCCCTTCTGCTGGGAGGGCTGTAGTGACTCTGCGTATCAGCAGAGGGAGCCCGGGGCTGCACAGAGCCCGGGGCTGGGTGTCCCCAGAGGGAGCGGGGACAGGGATGGGGACACCTCGCCCTCCCTGGGGGATGGAGGCATTTATCCTCTCTCTGCCCAAAGAGCTGCTCCTCCTGCCCAGAGCCGTCCTAAAAGCCCTCTTTCTCCCCCCAGTAAAGAGTTTCCCCCCATTTTAACCTCCCCACCGTTTACCCTGACACCGTTTTCTGACGCTGCTCCCAGAGCAGGCACCGGCAAAGGCAAAGCAGGAGCTGATTTCTCCAGCTGCCCCGATGCTCTGCTGGGGTCACTGGCTCCTGGACCCCCTGGGGGGCGGGCAGAGCCCCCCACCTCGGAGGTATTCTCAGCTCACCCCCCTGAACTGGGATCTCCCTCCCCCGCAGCCGGGCGTCCCCGTTAGCTGAGATTTACTGCCATCCCAGCCTCGCCTTTCAGCTTTTAATAGACTGTTTATGGGACGCCGGTAATAAACTCCAGGTTTATCTTCCCTGTGAAATCCAACTCCCTTCTTCCCTCGTCTCCTGCTGCTGACGCCACCGCCCGGAGGCAGCCCCTCGGCATCCCAGGGAAGGGGAGGGCTTCCGGCAGGGAAACTGAGGCAGGGAGGAGAGCCTTCCCTGAGAGCTCTCCCTCTGTGTGCTGTGCTCTGCTCAACCCACAGGAGCAGGGCGGACAACGCGATAGCCCAGCCCCAACACTCAGGCCCTAGTCAAACCTTCCCACTCAAGAGTTTTTAGCATCCTAATTGAACTGTGCTTCAGTTTCCCCCTCCTGTCTGCCTCCCCCTGGGAATGGGTGCCCTTTAGAGTGGGGGACAGGACCCTCTTCTGTCACCTTAGGGTCAGCTCTGTGCTTTGCACCTTTTGTGGCTGGTTTTGGGTGGAAGGGGCTGGTGGGGGTGGCGCTGGGAGCTCTGGGGGGTACTCTGCACCACAGCTCGTGTCCTCCTGCTCTCTCTCTCTGCAGTAATGTGCAAGGAGACAGCCAGACGGGCATCTGCATCACCATCGAGCCTGGCTTACTCCTCAAGGGCGATATCTTGGTAAGGAGCCTTGGCTCAGCCCTCCGCGCAGGGAGCAGCTGGGGGACGGGTGGTCCTCGTGCCTTGGGACCCCCCAGCTCTCCCTTGCCCTGCCCTGGGGGCTCATCCTGATGGGCGGTTCCCACTCCCCTCCGCAGCTGAAGTGTTACCACAAGAAGTTTCGCAGCCCGACCCGCGACGTGATTTTCCGCGTGCAGTTCCACACGTGCGCTGTGCACGACCTCGACGTTGTCTTTGGCAAGGAGGACCTGGATGAGGCCTTCAGAGGTAACTGCCCCAGCACCTCCCCACCCAAACACCCTCCCTGCCCCTCTGATACTGCTTCCATCAGTGGGATGTCTGGGAACCCACCCCAAATCCAACCCTAGTGAAGCGGGGCACCCCTGATCCACCCATGGTTGGTTGGGAGCTGAGACGTCCTGCCCTGTGCTGGGATATCCCCTACCAGCTCCCATCCTTGTGCAGGCTGGGGCAGGTGCCCTGCACTCCAGGCGTGTTTGAGGTGGCCTCTGGGTGCTGTTGGAAGGATGGATGGAGATGATCCCTTTGCTCTGCTCTCTCCCTGACAGATGACCGCTTCCCCGAGTATGGGAAGGTGGAGTTCGTGTTCTCCTACGGCCCTGAGAAGATCCAAGGTACGGCTGGCTCACCACTGCGGGGGTTCGGAGCTGGGTGCTGGCGCCTTTCCTGCTTCTCAGCTCTCTCCCCTGCTGCTTCCCTCGCGACCTCTCCCTGCCCCATTTGCAGTCGCTTTGTCACCAGGGTGGGATGAAGGGTCCAGACAGTGATGCTTATATAGGAGCACCCATGGGTGCCCTGTCGCTCTCACTCTCTTCTCCAAGAGGTGGCTTTCTGCAGCATTTGCTGGCCTAGGAGGGAGGGAGAGGGTGCTTACGAACGGAAGACCCCCTGCCCAAAAAGCCCAGACCTAGGCATGCTCGCTGTCGGTGCATCTGCCTGTCCCTAGGCAATCCCAAAAGCCCCAGGCAGCCTTGTACACCTTGTTTGTGCATCTTGGTCTATCTCCCATGCTCACCCATGCCTCTCGGTGCCCCCATGTCTATGTGACTCTCCTGCCTTGTCCTATGGCTCCTGCCCTTTTTCCCTTGCCTGCACCTTCTCTCCATCTCCTCCCTCCATCCCACCCATGCTGGGCATCCCACCCATCGTCACCCCGACTGACTGTCCCACCTCTTCCCAGGCATGGAGCACCTGGAGAATGGCCCCAGTGTCTCCGTGGACTACAACACGTCCGACCCACTCATCCGCTGGGATTCCTACGAGAACTTCAACATCCAGCGGGAGGACAGCACGGAAGGCACCTGGGCCGAGCCACCCCTGCCTGGCAAGCACCTGGAGAAAGGTAAGGGCTCACAGGGCGGTCTGTGGCCAAAGTGCCCCTGTGGGAATTCCCATCCCCCTGGGGAGGAGGACACCATTGGGCAGCAAAGCTGTGGGCAGGCAGCCGCTTCTGGAGGAGTGTGGGCCATGGGATTGGAAAGGAAGATCTTGTTGACTTTCCCTCCTGCTGCTGTGCCAGGGAGCTCAGGCTCTTTTTTTTGGCACTTTTGCTTTCAAAGCCCTATTGGCATGGAGCAGGGTCCAGCCCTGGTTCATGCCCCAGAGCTTTGGGAGACCCAAACCCCAGGTCTTTCGGGAGCAGGATGTAATGGGGGAACCATTAGGTCTCCAAGCTCCTTGTTCGTGGTGCAAGTGTGGCCGGATGTAGCCGTGCCTCAGTTTCCCCTGGGGGTTTGGAACACCTCACTGTCTCTGGTGGGTCTTCACCATGGCTTGGAGCTGGGAAAAGCCCCTTGAACACCCGCTTGGATGCGGTGGGTCGGCTGCCCTTGCCCGCTTGGCAGGAACAGGCAGGACGTGTATGTCGAAGGGTGGTGGGCCCCAATCCCAGTGGCAAAGCCACCTGTGGTCGAGCAGATGCCTGAGCTTTCCTGGCCTGATCTGGACAGGCGTCCCTGGAGCGGGGACAGCTGCGGTTCCTGATGTCCCTGAAGGTCACTGGCTGCTCCGAGTGGGAGCTGTGGGCGTCCGGCCTCTCTGGGGAGGGTGGGGACTCTGGGTGCCTGGGGTAGGCCAGGGGTCCGTGCTCGCGGTGGGGACATGGGGCCAGACCCGGGGTGGCTGTGCGGAGCTGGCACAGGCACCTGCCTTGGCACGGGGCAGTAAACAGGCAACTCGTGACACGCGGGCTCAGCTATGTGGCGGGCAGCTGGGGTCTGTGGGTCCGGCCCTGGGGGGAGGGAATGCTTGTCCCCACCGTGAGCTCAGACCACGGCTCTGACCCTGCCCTGAGCTGGCAGGACTGGCTGGCAGCCCCCTCCTGCCTGCAGAGACCTGAGTGCCTCAGTGCACGTGTGTTTTCCCTCTGGCTCCCTCTGCAGAGCCACAGTGTTCCCACCCCCTCGCAGGACTGCAGAGGTACGCCAGGGCTCCTTTCCAATCCCTCCTGGGGGTCTCAGCATGCGTTGGGGCTGTGGAGGTCCCTCCGTCCTCTGTCTGGACTGTCCTCCCTGCAGGGAGGGTGGCAATGGGAAACGAGGGCACCGTGGATTTGCAAACACTGCCCAGGTTTGGGGATGAGCTGGGACGAAGCCGTAGGCAGAAGACTGCCATCCGACCTGTGCCAGCGCGGGCAGCTTCGAGACAGCCCGTCTATGGTGGGATCTCCCCGGCCAGCCCATGGGGCACCTTGAGCAGTGGCGGGGAGAGCCAGCATGGGCTCGGGGGTATCCTGTTTTCTTCCCTCTCTGGTGGCACTTTTCCTCTTCCCCAGCCCGTCCCGGGCTGGGATGGGGACCCCGGTGCCCGGCTGTGCGAGGGGGGTCCCTGTTTATGGTTGTTCTCGCCTTATTTGGTCAGGGAATTGCACGCCACATTTTTGGCACCACCAGGCGCGAGCAAGCGGCATCCGGGGGCGGAGGAGGGTGAGGCTGGCACGGGACCCGCGCCGGGGTGGGATCAGCCGCCGCTCCTCGTCCCTGCCACTGCCCGTCCCCGCTGCTTGGCGAAGGCTCCCCGCAGACTGGTGCCGCAGCCCAGGCCGACGGGATCGGGATCGCCTGCCAAACGGTGGGTCCCCCCCGCGCCGCGTCTCTGCTGGCCGCAGCTGCTCTTGGTTAAGGTAGATGCCCTTTCTCCAGCGGCTTGGGCTCAGTGTGGGGCACCCCTATGGGCTGGGGGGGTGTCTGTCAGGGTGGGGGTGACTGTGAGACCCCAAAGCTGGAGGGGGCAGGTTGATAGCTGGGGATGGTGCCTGTCCTGGTGTCACCCTCGCCTCCGCTGTGCTTATCCGCGGGGGCTTGGGGAAGGGGAAACTGAGTCGCAGCAGGGTCTAGAGCTGACCAACCTCGCCCAGGGCAGGGAGCATGAGAGGGGGATCTGAACCCCCACATCTTGCTCTCTGGCGGAGGGGACCTGGCTGGGACCTGCAGCTGGGGGCTGCTCTGCAAACCGCCCCCACGGCACAGGCTGTCCCCATGGGTGAGCTCACCCTCCTGCCTTACCCAGACAGCTTCCCTGCTGGCCGACGGGCTCAGGCTGCCCTGTGGTCCTTAGGGAGAGTGGGGTGCACTGGGAAACCCCTGTGGACCCATCCCACTGCCTGTCACCCATCCCTGCGCAGCATGGGGGAGGTGAGTGGTGTCCCCATGCGGCTCATGGCTTCTCCTGCCATCGTTCCTCCTCCTTGAAAGGGCTTTGGGATCAGTACCGGCTGTGTTTTGGGTTCCCACTGCGGTCCCCGTAGCCATCAGTTGGCTGAAGGGCGGGGATGGGGTGCTTCTTCCTTTGGTTGTTTTGGGGGTTCAGATGTCCCCTATCCTGGGTGGATGAAGGATGCTTTGCCAGCACCGTGGTGCCTCTCCTTGGGGGCCAGGCTGGCTCCAGGGAAGCAGGAGAAAACCTGAAGCTGGATTCGGCACTGCTGAGTTTGCAGCTGGTTGGAGGACTGCTGCAGAGAAATTTTTGGGGTATCGCAGAGGCAGGTGGGCAAAGCTGGATGGGAAACATCTATGGCCTGCTTTGGTTTTGCTGAGAAAATCAACGCTGATGGAGAACAGGGTGCTAGGGCTGGCACAGGGACGGTGGAGGGATTGTCTCCAGGGTCTGCGTGTGTGACCATGGTCGGTGGGACACAGGGCTCTGCCATCCTGCATGTGCCCCCCTGACCCAGCAGCTCCCTGTACCGGCCCTCCCTTGGACGCGCCCCGGCTGCTCCTGCTGCAGCCAGCCTCCGGTCCCCCTCCCTGCCTCCCACCTCTGTACCATCCCTGTCCCCACCTCAGGCCGGCCCTGCCCGCCCCCACTTTTTGCCGGGGCTGGAAGGGGGATGGCCGGGGCCTGGCCAAATCCAACATCTGCGGGAGACTTGCTAAATCCCCACCTGAGTCATGGTTCTGGCGCAGGGCTCCCCTGCAGCTCAGTCCCGCACGCAGGGCAGGGCTGGCCGAGGTGGGGAGTGGGATGAGCATCCCACCCTTCCAGGGATGGGAAGTTACGGCAGAACCTGAAGCCCCTGCGTGGCAAAAGTCGGAATGTCCCAGAGTCCCCCCAGATAGAGCTGGATGATGGTCCTGCACCTTTCCATGGGGCAGATGGGGTGGCTGTCAGCTGTTTGTCCCGCGGTATTCAGGGTCCCCCAAGAGGGTGGGCATCTCATGGGGGACATCTCCCCTAGTGGGGCTGAATCCTGCCCCACGTATCCAGGGCTGAGGCTGCCCAGCTGGGGCACGCAAAGGAGGGTGAGCCAGGCTGTGCGGAGGCGGAGAGCCAAATGGGCCAGGCCGGAGCTGTTAAAGCCATCGCTGGAGCTGCCGGCAGGCTCCTGCTCTCCCCCCACGGCTGGATCCGTCCCCTGGCCTGGCTCGGCAGGGAGGGGAGCCGCTGGCTCTCCTCTCGCCTCTGCCAGCTGACTAAAGCCCAAGGAATCCGCTTCCCCCTCCCCATCCCGCCCCTCTCCGACGCTCTCCGCTCCGGCCACTGCAAGGTAAGGGCTCGGCGGGATGAGCGTTTTGGGGGGCAGCGGGGACCTGTCTGGGCTGGGTGGGGATCCATGGGGAATGTCTCCCCCTTGCTCCTGGTTATTCCCCGTGGGAGAAATGTTGGAGCATCCACAGGCTTGGCTAGACATTGCGGCTGGAGTGTGGCTGCTCCCAGGGCGGGGTCTGTCCTCTGACCTGGTATTTGGGGTTGTCATATGAGGGGGGTGATGGGGTTTCGTCCCTCTGGGACTGGGAACCAGGCTGGGCTGGGATGCAGGGAGAGAGGGCTGGGCTGGTGGAAGCTCAGCCCCTTCTCTTTCCCCTTTAAACCATCCTTGAAGTCAAAACCTGCTGGACTGTGTGTTTGTGGAGCCGGGGCAGGGGCTGTCCCCAGGCAGCCAGGCTGGAGCGGGAAACCTTCAATCTGCCCCCCCCCCCGCCCTCCGTGGGCTGCCCGCACCTGCACAACTGGGGCAAAAAATACAAAGGCAGAGAAGGAAGCAAACCTCGGAGGTTTTGTGAGGATGCTGACTAGGCGTGTGCCGCTATCTGGAAGCAAACGGGGCTGTGAGTCAGGGGGCCGGCTGGAAACACTGCTCTCATCCCCTGCCGTCACCCGCGGGGGTGTGGGAAATGCACGATTTAGGGGATTAGAGTGGAGGGAGCCTTGCTGAATATGTTGGATCAGTCGAGGAGTGGAGGCTTGAGCACGGGTTCAAGCAGGGGCCTGGACACGCAGTGGGCTCACCTTCACCTGGACCAGTGAATTGTCATCCCCATCCCAGCACGGATTTTGCCTGGGATGGAGAAGCATGGTCGTGGGGGGCTTCAGGACGGACAGGATCCGTGCTGTGCCTCCTGCCACGGGACAGTGCGGCACGTGCCATCCCAAAACCAGTGCTGGTGTGTCTGTGCTGTGCTGCAGCGCTGGCGGGGCAGAGAAAGGGTGTTGTGAAAACGGGTCGGGTTTGGCAGAGAGTGTGGTCGGCGGGTTTGCACTCCTCTTCGGCTGCGTGTTTATTCGAGATGGAGAAACTCAAGTCTCCAGCAAGACGTTGGGGTTTGCAGTCCCGGCTGGGTTACAGCATCACGTGTGGCCTGAAAGGACATCCCCACCCCGAATGTGTCACTGCTTTTTTTTGGGGACAGGTGTGACGCGTGTGCACACAAGAGCCGGGCAGGGCTGGGAGTCTCAAACTGGGGGGGTGATGCTCAGCACCGAGTGCCGGGCGGGGGGATGTCAGGCTGTCCGGCTGTCTGTCCGTCGTGCCTAGGAAACAGTTAACGCGGCGAAGCCCTGCCTGTGGAGGAAGTAGTTAATATTCATAGCTAGGAGCTGCCTGTCCTGCTGTCCTCCCTCCCTGGCTCCCACCCTCCCTGCACCTCGCTGGGGTTAACCCGGGCTGGGGCTCAGCCTTGGGCGGCCCCCAGCTGCCTTCCCCGTCGCCTCTCCCCTTCCCCTCCCGCTCGTCCCTGTGTGGTCCGGGGCGGAGGGGAGCACAACCGCACCTCCTCGCCTCCAACCCATCTCCTGCCTCTGCCGCCTTCCTCTCCTCCATCCTCTCCTCCGGCACCCCGTGTCCTGGGGGTACCCCGTATCCATCCCAGCCCCTCCGGCACCCTGCTGCTGTCAGGGTGCCCCTCTCGCTGGCCCCCTGGGACACGGCGATGGGGAGGGAATAGCTCCTTCCGCGAGAGGGAAAGCAAAGCCAAAGGGACAAACGCCAACCAAAGCCAGCCTCGGGCTGTCGGCTCCTGTCCTGGACAGACACACGGAGCCGGCTGCGGACGCTGCTCGAGCTGCCACTGTGCCAGGTCCCCCTGGAAGGCTCTGGTGCTGGAAGGAGCGAAGGAAAGGGATTTTGCCACCCGCTCCTTCTCTTCGCCTGGGATCTTTTCTTCCCCGTCCCCTTTGGTAAGTCCTGACTTTGCTTTTCTTTGAGCTGGACGGGATGGGGGAAAGAGCTGGGAGTGGGTGGGAAATTCATAGCCATGGTGACCCACGGCTCAGGGGCTGGGGTTACTTCTTGCCGTCATATCTAGGATGAAACCAGAGCTGGGGGGGGGGGCTGAGCTCTTCCCCATGGGACGCAGCCTGTATCCTTCGTCCTACGAAGGGTCCTGGGACCCCAGGATCTTCCTTGCCGGCTGATGCTCCAGAGATGCCCCGAAGCCAGGGCTCTGGATGGTGGGGAGTGGAGGCAGCAAGTGGGCTGCTGCTGGGGGCAGGACCCGGGGAGACATGGTGGTGCCCCAGCCTTATCCTCTACACTGGCTAGGATCTGTGCCGGTGCACGATGCTGTATGGTGCACCCCACTGAGCATCAGGCGGGTGGCTGGGATTTGGGGATGTGACCTGACCCCCCCATCCTGTTGTCACACGTACCCTGGACCAATTTTTCTCCTGGTCTGAGCTGCAGGGTGCTGGGGAGGGAGAGGGCAGAGTGTTGCCCTGCTGGGGCAGCGAGCCTGGCAGCAGGGGTAGGACCAGGCTGGGCTCAGCGTTTCCCCCAGCTGCCTCGGTACAGCCGGAGCGGATAGAGCCGGAGCAGATCTGCGTCCTGGGCTGAGCCCTGGGCAAACCCAACCCACACTGGGATGGCACAGCCTGCCAGGCTGGAGCTGCTCTGACCTTCAGGGATGAAATCTGACCTTGCTGGGAGCTGCAAACACTTTGCAAATGGGGACCTGGGAGCCTGCAAATGGGGATGGCTGCTTCAGCTAAGGCAGCCTGTCCCGCCTTCCTTTGCTCTTTTTTTTCCGGGATTTTATTCAACTTTTCAGGTGACAAGCAATGGACAACCATATGAGTGATACCATGGTCCGGGAGGGGTCCTGGGAGTGGCAGGGAATAGCAGGATTTGGCCCTTGGCATCTGAGCCCAGGGAACATGTTGGGACAAGGAGAGGGTGGGCAGTCAGGTGTGGGGCAGAGCAGCTGTGGGACGAGGACCTAGCTGATGGTGGATGTGTCATGGCCCCTTCCTTGCTTGCTGCCCTGGTATTGCTCTTGGGGTGGGGGCCACCAAACCCCACCATGTCCCTGCCTGGACGGAGGGTCCTGGGAAGGTGGGATGGGGCACTCAGGGCTCTCTGGCTCTGCCATGAGCTGTGTTGTGCCCAATCCCGACCCCGCTTTCGAGATGTTTCTCCCTACTGTAGGGCAGTGCTCAGCCCACAGTCTAATTAAAGCCTTTCCCAGCTATTTTCTCCCTTGGCACCACGTGCTTTCATTTATATTTATTTATTCTCTTTTCCTTTCTATTCCCCTGCCCTATTTATCCCAGCCCCCACACTGGCTCTTGCCCTGTTTCCCGGGACCGGCCAGCACCCATCGCTGCCATCAGACAGGAGGGCTGGGCGACAGCCCGGCTCCAGGCGATGTCTCAGCCTCTCCAGCATTGACGCTGCCCCTGGACACGCTGCTTTTTCCTTTCTTCCTCCGCTGGAAGGGATTCCCTCCCTCTCTCCCCCTTTTCCCCCATATGGGAGGTGTTGCGGAGTCCAATGGTGCCGGTTCCTGGCTACACCATCTGGAAGAAGGAGCTCTGAGTCTCCGGGAGAAATCGTGGACCCCATCCTCATCCTTTCTTGCACCAAGTGCCTGGAGAGGACCTTGCTGCGCGGTCCTGGGGTATCTTCAAGCCGGGGGGGCGCTCTGGTTCTCGGCTACCTCCTTGGGATGCTGCTGGCAGGGATTCAGGAGTGGAAAATCAGCAGCGAGGAGGGGGCCCTGACTTGGTAGGACACATGCTGGGTGTTATTGCCCTCCCTCTGCTTTATGGCGAGGGTGATCAGTGGCACGGGAGCTGCCAGGGCACGGACAGTGTGGCATGGGACTGGTTAAGGCATCCCCGGCTTAGGGCTGGCTTTCGGAAGTGTTTTGCTCACAGATAGGACAGCTCTGATTTCACACTATCGCGTTAGGGCTGTCTTACGTCCCTGAGTCAGCCGCCTGGCCCCCAGCCAGAGAAGAGTCATTTTTTCCTCCAAAAGAAAGTGTTTAACACTGCTCGCAGGCCCTTCCAGGAAACCTCGGTGGGGAGCTGGAAAAACAGGAGTCTGCAGCCTGGCCAGTGCCGTGCATGCTCCGGCAGGGCGGACGGGGGGGGACATGGCTTGGGGGCTGTCCCCATTGCCATCTCGGTGGCTGGGGTCCCCCTGTGCCCCCAAAATCTGGCTGCCCTGTTTGGAAAGGTTTAAAGGGTGCAGCTGGTTGTGGTGTTGGGGGTGTTGGGAGCTGGAGGGGGGCTGGTAGCTGGGATGCAAGGTTGCTGGCGGTGATGCTGCTGTACCTCAGCTGCCCCCCCCAACCTTGCAGGGCCGTGGAGCGGAGCCGGCTGCTGGCACTGGCCTTGAATCGTGGGGTTGGGGTGCTCAGTGCCTCCCCAGGAAGGCGATGCTGCGTGTTCGATGTTGGGCAGAGGCGCTGCCCGTGCGGGAGCTTCGAGGCAGCGTCTGGCTGCGAGGGAAGGTCCGGGGCAGATCCACCCGGGCTGAGAGAGGGAAGGGGAAGGAGAGCAAGGGTGGGAGCCTGACTGTAGCCAGGGAAGAAAATGTCAAGGATGGGCGGTTGGCTGGATCCGTGCATCATCTGGGAGGAGAGCGGGCAGGGAGGGGGAAGGTGGGTCCGTGGTTCATCTGTCCTTCACCCGTGGGCTGAGTACATCCATCCAGCTGGAGACATGCAGAGCTACGAGGCCAGATCCTGACCGCCTCCACCCGTCCTCCTATGGCCTGTGGTGCATCTCCCCTACCCTCCCTGTTCGCCTTCCCGGTGCCATGTGGCCCTTTGGGTCTGGCTGAGCCCTACGGAGCAGTGGGGTGGCAGTGAAGCGACGGCCAGTTGCGTGGGCAGCCTTGTCCCTCACCAGCCATGAAGGGGAATTGCCAGGAACGATGCCTGGAGCCGGGGAGGGATTTTGGTGCACCCCAGCAGAGCAAGTGATGCTTGCAGGGCAGGGCAGGATGGCTTGTAGAGTGGGGGGCTGTGGGGGCATGGGCATGGGGGTGGTCTGGCTCCGGTGTCTCTGCATGGTGGCGCCTGTGGGATTGCGGAGGGTGCCGAGGAGACAGTAATGCTGGTCGTTAAGCATTCCGGCGGCACGGAAGAGATCGAAACCACCGGCTAATGGGACCCATTAGCTCCGTGCAGAGCGCCAGCAATTGATCTGGGGTCTCGTGTTCGTTTCTCCCCTTGCAGAGGTTGGGCACACGCAAGGGCCCCTGGACGGGAGCCTCTACGCTAAAGTGAAGAAGAAAGACTCCCTCCACGGCAGCACCGGTGCCGTCAACGCCGCCCGCCTCCCGCTCTCGGCAGCGCCCAACCACGTCGAGCACACGCTCTCAGTGAGCAGCGACTCGGGCAACTCCACCGCCTCCACCAAGACCGACCGGACCGATGAGCCGGGGGTGCCTGGGGCACCCAGCAGCCAGGCGGTGCTGAGCCCTGAGGAGAAGCGGGAGCTGGATCGTCTCCTGGTGGGCTTCGGCTTGGAGAGCGCGCCGCCGCCCATGCACAACCACACGCCCGGCCCCGTGCCGGCGCGCCTGCCTGCCATGCCAGGCCGCCATGTGGTGCCGGCTCAGGTGCACGTCAACGGGAATGCCGCGGCGCTGGTGGCCGAGCGGGAGACAGATATCTTGGACGACGAACTGCCCAACCAGGATGGGCACAGTGTGGGCAGCCTGGGCACGCTCTCCTCCTTGGATGGCACCACCACTGCCAGCGAGGCCGGCTACCAGGAGGCACCCCGGGTGGGCAGCCTCTCCTCCCTGCCCAATGGCCCCTCCAGCTGTAATGGGGCTGAGAAGCTGCTGAAGGATGGTCTGTACGACGGCGAGTCACTCTCCAACGGCGGGTACCCCTACAACAACCAGAACACCCTGATGGGCCACCACCTACGCGACCCGCTGCCTCCCTTGCGGCCCTCGGCATCTGCTCAGGACCACCTGGCTGGCTACCCACAGCGCCCACCTGGCTCCCATGCCCCGGGCTGGCTCCAGCCCCAGCCGCTGCCTGGCTCCCAGCCCTATCTGTATGGCTACGAACCCCCTGGTGCCTACCGCTCCCGGTCCTTCCCGGCGGTGGACACGGCCAAGTATGACACGACCCCGGTGCTGCCCCAGGCCCCTACTCGCAGCACCAGCAGCCGTGAAGCCGTGCAGAGAGGCTTGAATTCCTGGCAACAGCAAGGAGGGAGCCGGCCGCCTTCCCGGCTGCAGGATGGTGGTGCGGAGAGCCACAGCCCCAGCGTCTCCAGCTGCAGCCCCCAGCCCAGCCCGCTGCAGCCGGTGCCCCCGCACAGCCACAGCATGCCAGAATTCCCACGGGCGCCCTCCCGCCGGGAGATCGAGCAGTCCATCGAAGCGCTTGATGTCCTTATGCTGGACCTCGCGCCCGCTGTCCACAAGTCGCAGAGCGTGCCCACCACCTCCCGCCAGGACAAGCCGGCGGGACCCCTGCACTCCTCCCTCTCAGCTCAGCCCATCGCTGGTCTCTACGCCCGGCCGGCTCCGCAAGTGGCCCAGCCGAGGTCCTTTGGCACTTCCGTGAGCCCCGTGATGTCCGAGCCTGGGGGCAAAGCCTATTCTCCCGGGGAGCCGGACTATGGGGTGCATGAGTACCGGGAAACCTATTCGCCTTACAGCTACCAGCTGGCACCGGTGCCGGAGCCGAGGAGCTACAGCCATGCCCCGGCCGGAGCACCAATGAGCATCCTCCCGCTCAGCACCTCCTACAGCCCCGTGGGGTCTCAGCAGCTCCTTGTGTCCTCCCCGCCTTCCCCCACCGTCCCACCACAAACCCAGATGCCCCCTAAAGGACCGGAGAGCTATGAAGACCTGTCGAGGTCGGCAGAAGAGCCCTTGAATCTGGAGGGCCTGGTGGCCCACAGGGTGGCAGGTAGGACCCTTTGATTCCTTGGGGGGACGGGGAAGACTGCATGTCCCAAGAAGCCGGAGCCTGCGGGGGTGGCATGCATGGTGGAGCCGGGGATGGGAGATGCGGAGATTCCTCGTCCGTGCTGGATCTGGGCTTGGGACTGAGCCACCCGCTGTGGGGCACGCCAGGCAGAGGTGCAGCCTGTGCTCCTCTCCTTCACCGCAATCTCCTCCGAGATCTTGCAGCCCGTCGTCTGCAGCAGCATCTCCCAGAGGTGGGGAGAAAGGGTGGCCAAAGGGCTTGGGCCCCACCCCCATCCTGACCCCTTTGGGGTGTGGGGCTGGTCTGTCCCCTGTGGCAGGACCACTCGCTGCGTCCTGGGGGGATTTCTCCCTTTCAGGAAGAATATGTCTGAGTTTGGGAAGATGTTTTCAGCTCTGGCTGAGGGTGTCCTGCCTGGATCCCGCCTTGGACGTGATGCTCTCTCTGCCTGGAGCGTGCTCTGCTGTAAGGTCCCAGCAGAGCACATGCCTTGTGTTTAACGTAGCTGGGCTCCTCCTTGATTTCAGCCCCCGCTTTCCCCCGCAGCGTGCTGGGCTTGGTGCTCAGACCTCCTCCCCAGGCAGCCAGGGGGCTGCTGGAGCCGGGTAGGCCAGGGTGTGGGCTGGCAGCAGCCTTTCTGCCCAGGTGGCCCAGCCATCTTGGCCCTGGGTGGACTGAAGCTTGACCTGGCCTTGGGGCGATGGTGAGGGGCTGGGAAGGCATTTCCCAGCCCTGCCAGAGGGGTTTGGTGCAACGCTTGGCCGGGTGAGCGCCGAGCATTGATGCCATGGCTGGATGAAGGCGTTTGCTCCGTACCGCAGAGGGGAAACTGCGTCCTTCAACTCCCAGCTCGGGGGCTTTGGGGATGCAGAGGGTCCCAGCCCCCCGGGAAGGAGGTGCCGTGTCCCTGTGGCCATGTCCCTCCCTCCCCTGTTGCTTCGGCTGCCGTTGTTGAATTGCGGAGCGAGACTTGGGAAGGGTTCGGGGCTGCGGCCAGGCTGGGGGCCAGCTCGTGATGCTGGGGCTTGGCAGCTCCGTCCCTTCCAGCTCTGCGCTCAGTCCAGAAACTCGCCCGGCATTAGAGGGAGAGGGGAAAAGGCTTGGCTGGAAAAATCCAACAGCACCAGCCTCCCAGGCGCGGGGGCTGAGTCACTGGGGCACCGGGGCGGGGGGCAGGAGGGGTGCCAGCGGCACGGAGGGGGACAGGGCTGGGTGGCAGAGGTGTTTGGGGCAGTTTGCATCCATCCGAACCCGCCCTCAGTGATCCGGGCCAGATCTACAGAGGGACCCAGGGCTTGTGCAGAAGGTTTAAGCAAACCCAAGGACCTGCGGATGCCCAAACTGCGCTGTATGTCTGGTCTGATAAAAAGCAGATCTTCCCCAAAACTATGGAGGGAAAAAAAATGGGGTGGAAAAGAGGAGAGCCCTTGGGAGAGGAGGAACAGTATTTGCTGGGTGGGAAATGGACATTTGATGGTGTCTACCAAAAAATCAATCCCCTCTAACCCTGGGATCAGGTCCTCAACGCTGGGCTGGGGGTCGTTCCCATTCCCCTGCAGCTGCTGGTCTTCCCGGGGAGGAGGGCTGTCCCAGGGACGGTCCCCAGCCTGTGGCCACCTGTCCCTGCTGGAGCCTGGCCGTCTGTGCCGAGGCGGGGACAGTGCGGGCGGGCAGCTTGACCTCCGGCAGGAACGAGGTGTCCCAAAGCCAGCGCTGGGAGGGGATGGCTGATGGGGACGGTGGGGCATGGATGGGTTTGTTTACATTCCCCGCTGCTATAAATTGCCTGCGTGTTCCAGCACAGCAACGAAGAGCATCTCACACCTCCTCTGTGCCTGGCGGGGGAGTGCTCCCGTTCCCGCTTCCTGCTGGTGATGGTGGGAAAGAGATGGGATGGGTCAGCGCTGGCATACCCAGCTCCTCCTTGCAGAGAGGAGCCAGTCCTGCCATACTTCAAGTTCCCCTCATCTCCCAGCGAGGCATCTGGGGTCATCCCTTCTTGTCCCACCCCTGGGTATCCCATGATGGAGAAGACCTGCATGGTGCTACCCCCAAGGGAACGGTGATGGGGCTTTTGTGGTGTTGCACAAGGCCATGTGTGGCTGGGAGCCACCATTGATTTCCCATATGGGTTTCAGTGGTGCCTGGAGCCAGGCAGTTTAGGTGATGGGGAAAGCAGCTCCAAGCAGGGTCTGAGCTCACTCAGACCCCAAGCAACCCTGGGCTCATCTGTTGCAGCCCAACTAATATTTTCTCTTGTTTTCTCTCTCTGTCTCCCTATTGTATCTCGTGACATTTGTCCTGTGTCTGCCCCTTCCTCTCCCCATGGGGAACTGTGTCTGTCCCCTGTGACCTCCCACCCTCCTTGCACCCCCTGTCCTGGTACGCTGGCAGAGTACAACGCCAAGCTCAGGGAACTCAACAAGAGCACCAAAGTCCCCCGTCTTCCTCTGAACCAGCAACGGCCCTTCTCCGGTTTGTTCATTCCACCTCCCTCCTTCTTTGTCCTCCAACCTTCCCATCCTTCTCCTTCCCTCCTCTCCGTTCTTCCCTCTCATCCTTCCTTCCTTTTCCCTTTTTCTCTCTCCTCCATTCTCCCCCCCTAATCCCTCCTTCCTCCCCTATCCTTGCATGCTGAGTGCTCCGTGTGTTGCATGGATGTGGTATGGAGGGAGGCTCGATACCCTTTCTCAGCAAGTCGATGCTCAGGGCCCCCCTCGACCTCCTCTGGTGATGGGGGAGCACATGGCCCTGGGTACAGACTGCCCTGCCTGTGCTCGGTTTTGCATCTCATCCAAGCTTGACGCTGCTCCCTGGTGGGATTTCATCGCTGGGACAGATCTGGGCCCTTGCTCCAGCCCCTCTGAGCTTTGTCCTGGCCATGGCTCACCCCTCCAGGAGGCAAGGGCTGAAGTGCAGCTCCACAGACCCCATGTTCAGCCGGTTCCTGGCCCAGCAGGGTCTCACCTGCCTCAGTTTGGGGGTTTCTCCCATGGGTCTGTCTGCAGTTGGGGGTAGGTGAGGGAGGGCCCATGGCTGCGCTCGTTTTGGGGTGAAACGTGGATTTCCATATCAATGAAGTGCCCTGGAAGGAGAGGAGCAGCAGATGTATCTGTGCCTGGTGGGATGGGGCGAGCTGGGCTCTGGCAGAGAGCGGTACAGGATGACATCTACTGCTGTTCTTCGTGCGGGGAGGGACCAAGTTTGCATCTGTTTTCCCTGGGCATCGTGTGCCCTGTCTGGCTTTAATCGCTGGGTTCCGTATACTGAAGGCCATGGGATGCTGCTTTGCCCTCTCCTCTCCACTGTGGGGGCATCCCCCAGCTCTTGCCTGGCAGTAGCTCCAGCATCTCATGCCCAAAAAGCAGCTGCCTCCTGATTTGGCCCAGAAACCTGGCTCCCAAGCCACAAAACCACCTGGATTTAAATCCCCCTTGTTTCCTCCTCCCCTGGCTGTTGTGCTCCTGCCCTTCCCCAGCCCTAGAGCTGTGTTTAGTTCAAGGGCAGGACTTCGCTGGGAGAAGGTTGCTGCCAGGTTAGGGAGTTAAATGGGCAGCAGAAGGGGTGTCAGTGCCAGAGGTGATGGAGGGGCAGGGGTGGGCAGTGGGGTGCAGGCTGCTGTTCCCCCCTTTCAACTGTGAGAGGGAACCCCAACTCCTGCAGCCGGGCAGGGTGTCCTTGGGGAGTGGCTGCCGAGGCCATGGCTAAGGGAGGCTGTACCTCTGCCGAGGGGCACAGCGAGCGGGCGAAAGGAGAGTTTGTTTTTCAAGCGTAGTTTCCAGCCCATAAATCACCTGGGGGGTCGAGGGAGCCGTGCTCAGAGCCTGGGTTTCCTCCAGGTTTTGCTCCGGGCGGCCCGTGAAGTTTCCCACTCTCGGCTCCCGAACAATGAGTCCCTTTTTTCCCTTCTCCTCCCTCCCCTCCCCGCAGACCCGGCTGCTTTCCATGTCTGAGGAGTGGAGCAGCCAAAGCCTGGTGAGCTCCTGGGTGTCCCAATGGGCCAGATCCAGCACCCTGCCTCCAGGTGACATGCAGCCCCGGGATGGAGCAGGGGGTCCATCCCAGATGTGTGATGTGCAGATGTGTGATGTGCACTGACAGCCGGGCTCCGGCGAGCTGCTGTTTGTGCTTCCCAAATAGAAGACGCAAAGCGAGGCAGGCGTGCGCGACTCGAGGAGCCCAGTCCTTGCCTCTCTGCAGCGCTTGGTTGCTGCAGCTCGCTTTGGGATGGGCCAAGGGATGCTCCTGGTGATGCTCCTGCAGCGTGCAGGACACCCCCCAGTGCACAAAGTGGAAGAGCGAAAATAAAATATAAGGGTTTGCTTTAGTTTTCCTCCCCCATTTTGTTTCTCTCTCTGCTCACAACTCAGGGCTTTGTTCCCTTAAAGCAGGGAAAAAGATACAGGGTGACCCTATAAGAAGCTATCCGTGGCCACCGCGCCTGCAGGGCGGCTTCCCAGAGACCTTCTCTGTCCCCCTGTCCCCACCATGGGCCTTTTTAATGGCCGTCCCCCGCGCCGGCGAGCACCTGCAGAAGGGATCGGGGAGTTGTGTTTCAAAGCTGCTCTTAGTGGAATTTTCCAGGCCGCCTCCGCGGCTGGAGCCGGCCCCGTTGGCTCACGTCCCCCGCCTCGCAGCCCGGCCGCCTCTCCCCCCCCCCGAGCTGCGATTTTATTGTTGTTGCCATTCACTGGACTGATTATTTAGAAATGCACCCAGGCCACCTCCCTCCCTCCCGCACTCCCAGCCCTTTCCCTGCTCCTAGCCCTTTCTCCGGGGTCGGGAAAGCTCTGGTGTGGGTGCCGGAGCGGTGAAGAGGGGAGGTCAGCGGGCGTGAGGCGTGGGTCCCGCACGGAGCCCCGGGGAGCGAGGGGAAGCAGCTGATGGCTGGTTTTCCTCCGCCAGCCCGTGGGAAAGGAGTTGGTGTTTGAAAAGTGCATTTCCTGGAGCGTGATGCTGGCCTCTTGGGTTTTTTTTCTCTCTTTTCCTTTTTCTCTTTTTTCCCCTGCCCCGCAATGTGCTGGGCCAAGAGGAGCGTGAGCACTTCCCGGCTCTGCGGGAAATGTGGAGGGGACGCTTCTGTCACCTCTGCTAGCCTGACTGAGACCGGGGGTCACCCTGCTGCTGTGTGGGTCCCGGGGAGGAGTGGGAGTCCCTGGGGCTCTGAGCTGCACCCGTGATGCTCTGTGCAGTTCCCCTGCACCGAACCCAGCACCATCATCCCTGAGCCCTAATTAACCTCTTCGTCAGGCGAGATGGAGCAGAGGTTGTGTTTGGGCCCTGCTGGGTGCTGGGAGAGGTCGCACCCCTCATCCCAGCCATCCAAGTCCCCCTGCCCTGCGCTGGCTTTGTCCCCATTCCTAGGCTTTCTCCCAGCTCACTGACAGGCTCTTACCCAGACGCCGACAGCCCAAGACACCCGTTCTCCCGCGGTGACTTGCTCGCTCCCTTCTTCTTCCCAGGGTCTTGGAGCCCCTTGGTGCTGCCCCAGGCTTTGGGCACTTGTGGTGTCCACTGCTGGTGTCTTGTGGTGCTGGGATGTGGGAGGGGGATCTGGGTGGAGACAGTGCAGAGATGCCAATCTTCCCTGTTAGGAAAGTGTCATGCTGGGGGTAGGAGATCAGCAGTAGTTTTGGGGGTTCCCTGCACCACTCCTCTGGCTGGGGTCCTTCCTCCTGCCCTGGTGCTCCTTCTGCCTTTAGACTCATAAAAAGAGGCCTTTACCTCTGCTGTGGTTGGAGCCGTATCCAGCTGTGGGAACAGGGATACAGCCGAATGCTGCTGCCCCGGTGCTGGGGGATTCGTCCCTTTCCCACCATGGTGCTGTTGAGAGGTCCCAGCCCTTCCCAGCTCTGTAGAGCGGAGGCTGGCTGGGGGGCTTACAGGATCCTTATGCCCCTCAACACCCACTGCCAGGGGATGCTGTGCCTAAGTGCAGGACTCGAGGTGCTTGGGAGGGCTAATGCAGCGACCCAGCCACTAGCTGCAGCCCTGCCTTGCTTTGTCGCTTGGCCCAGGGCCAGTGCTGTAGGGTTTATCTGCTCCAGCTCACAACTGCCTGTGCTGGTCGGGGGGTTAGATGCAGGTGAGTGCTGAAGCTGCCATCTCTGCCAGGCAGAGCCCCCTCTGCAGCACATGGCCCCGGCGAGACCTCTCAGATCAGCCCCAGAGCATCTCCTGCTGGTCCCCATCTCAGCCAGCACCTCCTCACCCATCTCCCCACCCTGTGCTTGCCCCACAGGGGTACAGTCCCGAGAGAAGCCCACAGAGGAGATCGCCGTCCCTGCCCGCAAGCGGACCCCCAGCGACAGCCACTATGAGAAGAGCTCACCGGAGCCCAGCTCACCCCGTAGCCCCACTGTCCTCTCGCCCGAGGTGGTCAGCACCATCGCGGCCAACCCTGGAGGGAGGCCCAAAGAGGTGTGCTGGGGCTTGGTGGAGTGCCGGGGGAGGGCTGGTGGGGTGCAACAACCTCTGGGGAGAGAGAAGGTTCGGAGGGCTCCCTTAACCCTCAAATTCAACTCTCCAGGATGCTGTGGATGCTAAAAGTCCCATCCTGGAGGGTTGAGGGTTAATGTTGCCTTTTGTGGTGATGGTGTCCTGGAGGTTTGCACTGTAGGGACTAACCCTTTCTCCTGCTCTCCCCCAGCCTCACCTCCACAGCTACAAGGAAGCCTTTGAAGAGATGGAGGGTGCCTCCCCCAGCAGCCCACCCTCCAGCGGCGGTGAGATTTCTCCCCCCACCCCAGCTTTCCCCGTCTCGCCACAAACCCCTTACTCCAACTCCTGTAAGTGCTGCGGCTCCGGGAGGCGGAGGGGCTCGGTGGGTGGCTCTCGGCAAGCCAGAAATTCGCCAAGGGTCAGACAGCTCCGGGCTCCAGACACCCACCGCCACGTTAATCACTTCTCCTCTCCTTTCTCCTCGCTCCTCTGCATCCCACCACTCCATGCTGCCATCAGCATCCTGCTGCCATCAGCATCTCGGCTCTCAGCACCTCCCTGTCGGCTTTTGCCTACCTTTCACTTGCTGTGGTGTTTCTCTGATGGGATCCCGAGGCGGGATAAGGAGAGAGGCAGGGTCTAAAAGACAGCATCCTTGCAGCCCGTCCTGGTCCTGCACCTCTCCATCTTTCCTACTGGCATGGCAAGAAAGGCAGTGAGGCTGCAGTAGCAGGCGTGCAGGGGGGAGGCAGGAGGCACTGAAGACTGGGAGGGGGGCTCAGGGCAGACCCTTGCACTCTGTACCACTTCTCGCTTGCTGTTTCCAGGGCAGGAGGTGGAAAAGGCTGGGAGCTGCCAGCCCTTTGCATGCAGCCTGTCTCTGCTCCTCTAGCACAGCATGCCTCCCTTCTGACTAACCCCGACCGCGCAGTCGCGGTGGTTTTGTGTGGACTGGGTTTGTGTGATCAGCTTGAGCGATGAACCCCAATGAACAGCCTCACGTTGTCACAGCATGACTCGGGCTGGACCAGTGCAACAGAGCAGCCGGTCAACTGGGAAACCCATCAGAAAGACGGCAGCCCCGCCTTTACCCCCTCAAAACACTTTTGTAGGCTGGATGCTGAGGGGTGCTCTAGGGCTGGGGATGCTCGTGCTGGGTGCAGCCCCCTCTGATGCCACGTCCTGGTCGTAATGGGGTCACCTGCCCCCACTGTAGCTCAACCCATAGGGCTTGAGGCTGTTTCCTCCTGCGCTGTTGCTGTTCCTTCCCTGCAACCCGCTGGCCTTTGAGCCCTGTCTCATGGGATGCAGTGACTGGAGTGTGGGAGCGTCCCTGGGGCGTTTGGCAGCTTGGAAATGGCCCCGTTGTTCAGGGGACCAGAGAGCTTGTCCCCAGGGCAGCAGCTCCTTGGCAGTGGGACAGTGGCTTGTTTTGGGGGATGAGTCACTCGCAGAGGTGACAGGAACAGCCTGGCTGGGGACGTGGCCGAGAGGCAGTGTTTCCTAGCCAGCGCCAACTGGGGAGGCCTGGGAAGCGTGAAGCTGCAGCTTGCAGGCTTTGCCAAAGTGCCCCCCAGGGGGACATAGGAGCGATTCCCCTCCATGGGGAGACGACGGTCCCAGGGGAATTCCCGGCCCCGGGAGGACCCCGCCGTTCGTCAGCCAACGGAAGCACAAGCTGACATCATGGCTTGTGGCCGACCAGATTTGGGGAAATCAGACACCCGCTGGGGAAGGCGCCGCCATCTCGGTTTCCCAGGGACTCGGCTGCTCGGCTGCTCCAGCCCCAGGCTGCTGGGGGGACCTGGCCTCGGGGCGAGGGTCTGGCTTTCCTCCGGAGCTCCCACCACCCACCGCCTCCCGGCCTCGCCGTGGAACCTGCGCCCGTGCTGCCAGCTGGGGACATTCAAACGCTGATGGAGGGATGTGCCCCTCTGGCCCCTCTGGCTGGACATGAGACTTGGAGGTCTCCCCACAGGAGATGCAGCATCAGGGAGATGGGTCAAACCTGGGGGGGCAGGAGGGAAGAGGAGGTGCAGTCGCCTCGGGGTGGTCCAACCTGCTCCATGAAACCCTGCCACCCCGCACAGCTGGTCCATCCATATCATAGCTGTACATACATACGCAGCTCCTCCTGGTATGTATGTATGGGCCCAGGGGTACAGACCTCACGTGTCCATTGCCACCCCTTGGGGAACATGCTCTGTGTGAACATCCTCACCTGCCCGTTGAGCTGATCTGGGGGTGGGGGTGTTTTGGTAGTCCTGCTGTCCTTTTTGTGGGAGGGTTGAGCTGCTCCGGGACAGCCCGGTCCCAGCTCAGCCAGACGTGGGGATCGGCAGAGGGGAATTAAGGTTTGGAATCTCTGGACTGGGGGGCAGCTGCTTGCACAGGGGCAATAAAAGGCTTCATGTCTATGGTGGGACCATTCCCTTGTGAGGACGCTGCTGTGAGATGGGGTCTGGGCCTGCCCTGGTGGGAATTGCCCCCTTTCTCCATCCTGACAGCCCCACAGTGGGGCAGACTGCTTGTTCCCGGGCACCTCCCGTCCCATGCGCATCCCCAAATGGAGAGGGGGATCGGTGCCCTTCCCTGGGGGTGCTGCTGCACACAAGGGCATCTCCTCTTCCTGGCAGTGCCCAGTTGCAGCCGGTGGGTGGGATGTGTCATGGGGACTCTGAACCCCTGGGCACTGACAGCTCCAGCCTTTCTGAAGCTTCACCTCCCACCCTTCCACTAACGCTCTTGTTTCCCCCATGCCAACAGTGCGTTCTCCCCCCGGCCTGGCCAAGACCCCGCTCTCAGCATTGGGGCTGAAACCCCACAACCCAGCTGAGATCCTGCTGCATCCAGTGGGAGGTGAGTGCAGGCATGGGGGCTGTGGGTGGTTTTGGGGGGTGGCATATGCGAGGATACCCCTGGAAGGGTCCCCTGGCTGAAGAAGGCACTTCTGCCTATCTTTTGGGGCCGGGTGGTCCTGGGGTCCTTGTCACCTCCCATCGGGACTCTGGGACTGTGTGAGGGTGGGGGATGTTGGTGCTGCCCTGGGCCCTGCAGGGTCTTCAGTGGTGGAGGCTGGAAAACCCCGGGGTCCTGCCTCCTGCCCAGCCCCACATTCTTTCCTCCCCCACCCTGCTCCATCCCTTCTCCTTCCACGCACAGCTGGAGAGGGTTCGCTCTCCGAGAGCCGAGCCTGTCAGCCTGAACAGTATCCAGAGCTCTCTCCATCCTGGAGAGAGGTCTCCGGGTGCAAAGGCCGTGCTGTTCCAGGGACGTGTCCCAGAGCTGCCTGCCAGTCCAGACCTCGCTGTTCCCCAGCACCCGGGGCCCCTTCCTGGGCCATTTCAGGGCTGAGTGTCACCTCCCCAAAACCCGGCTAAGGCCGGGGGAAACAGCTTGGCTGAGCCCACCCAGCAGGACTCTTCTTGCTCTGCCCCCAAGAGTGAGCTGATGCTTTTTTGGTGCTTGCTGGGCTTCTCGGAGCAGCCCTTCGTGGTGGCTCCCTGCTGGGCTGTTCCCTCTTCCCTACCAGCTTCCTGGGTTTTGGACATCATCTCTGGGATGACCAGGTGGACCCTGGGGGTGTCTGAGGCTGGGGTCCTGGTTTGGAGTGCAGTGTCGGGCAGGTGTGGGGCTCTCCTTTGCGCTCTGTGTGCCTCTGTCTAAGCAAGGCAATGCTGCTTAACTCGGATTTCTCTTTCTTTCTGTCTCGCACGTCTCTTCTTCCTCCTCTTCCTGCTCCCATCACTCCCCTGCCCCTCCATCTCTCAGAGCTAGAAGGGGAGGCAGGCGGTGACTCTGAAGAAGGTAAGAAAGGCTTTTCTTTCTCTGTCTCTCTCTTCCCCGCTCATCCCCACTGTCAGGACTGTTGCTCAGAGAAGGCTCCGGCTGCCTGAGCCAGCAGCCTTCCCTCCCACTGGCCCCCAGGGACGTAGGAGCCTGAGTCTTGCCCATCCCGCTCACTTTCGAGGAGGGGAACATCGTGCCTTATGTCATGGTTGCATTCCCCGATGGAGCTGGAGGTCTGTCACATCGGGTGGCGATCGTCCATGGGGGCTGAGAGCTCTTTGTCAGTGCGTGGCATCCTTGTCGGTGGCACGTGGGGGATGCTGGCACATCACGGCCAACTTCAGGCGAGCCTGGTGGGGGGCTGGGAGCAGCAGCCCCGGTTTTGGGCTCCTGCCCTCCCCTTCTGGCTTTTCCGCTGCTGTTCAGAGCGAAAATAAACCAAAGTGCAGCACAAAAGGTCACCAGGCGCAGAGGCCACCAGCGTGTGCTGGCTCAGCTGGCTGGGCAGCAGCACAGCGCCGGCAGCCGGTGTGCATCCTCTGCCGGCCGGGAGGCTTCCCAAAGTCCCCCCACCTCTCCCATCCTGGGGCTGCGCCTCTTCTGGGATGCCAAGTACTGGGGCGGCAACTGGGGGGGTGGCTCTGCCGATGGTGGGGGCTCTGGGGTGGCATGTCTTCCAGGGGGATGGAGGCTTCGGGAGCAGCTCTGATTCCCTGGAGTGCTGCCTGCTATCTAACGGTTGTTGGGTGGTTTTGCTTTCTTCTTTAATGAAACTTTGGGCCCTCGGGGCCTGGATGGGGAACTATGTGTTCAAGATGGGTTTTGGGGAGAGGATGTCTCTTCTCAGCGAGTTTGCAATGCTTCCCCCGGCCCTGGGAGCCATCAGCATTTCTCCCTGGGAGTTCCTCAAAATGCACGTAGCCCAAATCTGAATGTTGTGTAATAGTGGAGAAAGTGTTTGCTTGAAGAAAATGTTCTGCTTCCAGAGCTGATTTTTCAGCGATGGCTTCTTGGGTACATTAAAGGAAGAAAAGCTGGGATAAGATCAGGCTTTTCCTTCCTAAGTCTCCCGCAGCTTTACCATTTCTGTCCAGCTTTAAGTCTCCAAAGACCCAAACATTCCCTCTCCTTCCCACCAGATGCCAAGGAGCTCAAGCTCTGCTGCCTCTCTGTTCCTGTGGTAGTTCAGCAGCTTGCATGATGGTTGGCCCAGAGCAAGGATGTCCAGTGACGCCATGCTGTCTGGGCTGAGTGGCAACCACTGGCCTCTTGCCCTGCTTTTGTCCTTCTTCATCCTCTCAGATAACGTGATCATAGAATCATAGAATAGTTTGGGTTGGAAGGGATCCTTAAAGGTCATCTAGTCCAACCTCCCCTGCAAAGAGCAGGGACATCTTCAACTAGACCAGGTTGCTCAGAGCCCCGTCCAACCTGACCGTGAATGTTTCCAGGAATGGGGCATCTACCACCTCTCTGGGAAACCTGTGCCAGTGTTTCACCACCCTCAGCATAAAAAAATTCTTCCTTATATCTAGTCTAAATCTTCCATCTTTTAGTTTAAAGCCATTGCCCCTTGTCTTGTTGCAACAGACCCTGCTAAAAAGTTTGTCCCCATCTTTCCTGTAGGCCCCCTTTAAGTACTGAAAGGCTGCAATAAGGTCTCCCTGGAACCTTCTCTTCTCCAGGCTGAACAACCCCAACCCTCTCAGCCTGTCCTCATAGCAGAGGTGCTCCAGCCCTCTCATCATTTTTCTGGCCCTCCTCTGGACCCACTCCGACAGGTCCATGTCTTTCCTGTACTGAGGGCTCCAGAGCTGGACTAGTACTGCAGGTGGGGTCTCAGGAGAGTGGAGTGATGGGTTTGACGGGATTGAATCTGCAATCCTGAGAAGGGACTGTTTTTTTGGCTTAAGAAAGCTTTGGCTTAGCACCCTCTGCACCCAGCTGCGCACCCCACAAGGGTCCCTGCCCCACTGGGCTCTGCTCAGCTGCACCTGGGGCAGGAAGATGCTCTGGCAGCGCAGGAGCTCAGGGCCTGGCTGCCACCTCCGAGGAAGCTTTAAAACAGCCTGGTGCAGTCGCAGCACTGGGTGTTCCTGGCCAGAGCGCAGCCCTGCCTGGATTCAGGATTCAGGATTCCCGATTACTGCCCCCCGGCCTCCACAATGACTCAAGGCCTTTCTATTCTCCCACTGTCTTCCCATCTCCGGAGCCTCTTCCAAGAAAACACTAGGAGGCAAGAAACTTCCCAGGTTTTTTTTCTTTCTTTTTTTCCCCGTATTGAACCAAACGACTCAAACTCGTGCCCGCAGTCACACACCTCGCTGTGGTACATGTATGCTGTTCCCAGTCCCCGAGCCCCTGGCTTGCTTCAGCCCCCACCTTTGCAGGGGGGGCTGGCATTTTCGCAGACGTTTGGTCTTAACCTCTTGCAGGCTGACTCATATGTACTGTCTGGCTAATTTTAGTCTGGGGTGGGGAGCTGGGGCAGAAAAGTGAGTAGCTGTGAAATTAATTTAATTACCTAAGCGGCAGTGAGTTTCTTGCAGCTGCCCTGGGCGTCCCCCTGGGCAGCGCCTCGTCCCTGTCGCTCAGAGCCACGTGTCCTGCCTCGGATGCTGGTACCCAGCCCGTGTTGAAGTCCTCGGTCTGGTTTTGATTCAGATCTTTCCTGAGGTGATTGAGTAGGGCTGGGCAGGGAGATCAGCCCAAGGGATGGACAAATCCTCCCCTGTCTACAGGTGGATGGAGCATGGAGACACTGGGGAGGAAGGAGGGGGACCCATGACAGTCTTTTTCCTTGCAACCCCTTGGTCCGGCACTGAACATGGAGCTGTGCATCGGCATCGCTGGCTGTGAGCAGGCTGGATTGCCAGCAGGCTTAGCTCTAGCCCGGCTGTTATGACTAATAACAATAATAATGTTTGTCATGCTAATTGCTACTGTGGAGCTGCCTCGGGCATGGCCAGCCTGGAGCCAGGGATCTGCAAGGATGCCCGGCCCACAGCGTTTGACGCCAGCCGGGTCTCGCTTAGGGTGTTGTGCCCCAGCACGGAGGTGGTCGGTGGCACGTGCCAGCCGAGGTATGACATAGCTGCGGGGAGGTGGGGGATGGGGTCCTTCATCCAGTGTGGCTTTTGGGGGGATACTAGGGGGTTTTGTAGGGATGGGGACCAACCTGGATGGAGCAGGAGGCAGGAGGGAGGGCTGGGTCTGGCGGCTGCCTTGGCTGGTGATGGCCAGCACAGCCCTCTGCTCCTGGCACGGGACAGCTCGGCGACTCCAAAGGAAAATTGCTTTTCTTGGTCTTGCACATGAGCTCTGGTTTCAAGCTGGGCTGGGAGTGAGAGTGTTGGATCCTGCAGTGGAAATAGCTGGAGCTGCTCTCTGGTCTGCTGCTGGAGGTGGCTGGCAGAGGTGGGCCGTGCGGGGCAGGGACCTCTGGGCATCGTCGTCAGTCCCGCGTGAGTCAGCGCAGGCTGGGCAGAGTCACCGGCTCTATTTTTAGGGGCAGGGGATGAGCAGGGAGCACGACGTGAGCTGTGTGGCATCCCGGGTGGGGAGGGACGCTGACTCAGAGCAGGGCGGAGGGGCTGTGGAGCGGGAAGGGACTGTGGTCCCACATGCTCCGGTTCCTTCGAGAAAAGGGGTGGGCATGACCCCCCTTCCTGTGCCCTGGCTGGGGTCTTCAGCATCCCTTGGAGTAACCTAAAGGTCCAGATGAGCCAGATGTGGTTTTGCACAATCCCTTGCATGGGGGAAGAGAGACAGGGAAAACGTGCAGCTGGAGGAGCTCAGATCAAGCGCCTTCACTGGCTGAAACAGGGATACCAGGAAGGGCATGGACCCCTTCCCATGGGAGCTGTGGGCTCATCCATTTCCCTTCCTCTTTTGCTGCAGAGCCCAGGAGCTACGTTGAATCGGTGGCCCGCACGGCCACGACGGGCAGAGGAGGGAGCCTGCCCACCACCCAGCCCGGGGGCCTGGAGGTGCCCGCCAGGAACGGCACCTTCACCAACTCCTTCAACGCCCCCAGCCCCGTCTCCACCAGCAGCCCCATTCACAGCGTGGACGGGTAAGGCAGTGGGTGCAGGTCCTGGGGGCTGGTGGGGCCAGGGCTGAACCCTGCCTGGTGCACAGACTTGCTCCCACTTTGAAATTGCCTTTGCAAGGAACCCCGTCTCCCCACACAGGGCTTAAGGGTCCTGGATAACCATGCGGCTTGCTGCCTTGAGGACACAAAGCTGGGTCACTGGTGGTCACTGGTGGCCACTGGTCCTCAGCAGCATCTCGCTGATAACCTGTCCCTCTGGGCAGGAGGAGGGATGGGGTCTGTACCAACGCCTAGCCCTGGGTTGGGCTGAGCATTGGTGCCCTGTGGTGTGATGGAGACGTCATCCTTGTCTCCTCTCCACCCTGCCCATGGGGTGTCCTGTACCAGCTCGCTTGGCGAGGCTGGCAGGGAGGAGCGAACCGGGAGCTTTACTGGGAGAGGAACTGGAAAAAGGCTCTGTCTCCCAGAAAACCATATTTTGAGAGGGAATTGGGATGCATGGGGGAACCAAAGCTGCCTCCAGTTGCTTTCATGCAGCTGGCAGGACCCAGCCTACCGTTGCCTCTGAGCACCCAAGCAGCTTGCTGGCGCCATGCCTCAGTTTCCCTGTGCACCACTCACAGGAGGGTGCCAGACAGCAGCAGGAATAAGGGATGGAGCTGAATCCTCCTTCTTCTCATCTCTCCTCAGGGCCTCCCTCCGCAGCTACCCATCGGAGGGCAGCCCCCACGGCACGGTTACACCTCCCCACGCCTCGGCTGAGCCTGTTTACCGGTCGCCCGTCAGCTCACAGATGCCCTCTGCTCACAGCAGCTACCAAAACTCGTCTCCATCTTCTTTTGCAATGGTCCAAGGTGGGGTCCCAGGCTCGGCATACTCCAGCCCTGACTACCCCGATGGCCGAGCCACCCTCCAGGCAGATCCCCAAGCTCGGCCGCAGACGCAGGTCAATGTGGTGGGGGTCCATGTCCTGCCGGGGAGCCCCCGCACCCTGCACCGGACAGTGGCTACCAACACACCGCCCAGCCCCGGCTTTGGGCGAAGAGCCGTCAACCCCGGTGTGAGCGGTGCTCCAGGTAGCCCCGGGCTGGGCAGGCACACCACGGCAGCCCACGGCAACCTGGTGGCGCCACCGGGGAGTCCCAGCCTGGCCAGGCATCAAGCCATGACAGCCGTCCCCCCTGGCAGCCCCCTGTATGGCTACCCCAGCCTGGAGGAAAGGCACCCGACACTGTCTCGGCAGAGCAGCTCCTCTGGCTACCAGCCTCCCTCCACGCCGTCCTTCCCTGTCTCGCCGGCATACTACCCCGGCACGAGCACGCCGCACTCCTCCTCCCCGGACTCAGCTGCTTATCGCCAGGGCAGCCCCACGCTGCAGCCCGCGCTGCCTGAGAAGCGGCGGATGTCGGCTGGGGACCGCTCCAACAGCCTGCCCAACTATGCCACCATCAACGGCAAGGTGTCCTCGCCCCTCTCCAGTGGCATGTCCAGCCCCAGCGGTGGGAGCGCCGTCGCCTTCTCCCACACCCTACCGGACTTCTCCAAGTTCTCCATGCCAGGTAAGGGATGCTGTGGGAGGTCCCCGTGTCCCCCTGCCTTGTCCAGGGCTCTCCCTTCCTCCTCCTCGCTGGCCGGTGGGAAAGGCGTTGCAGCCGCGTCCTGATTTACCCCTCCTGCTCATCCGCAAACCGGCGGCACTGCTGGGGCTCGGGCCATTTCCGGCGCTTTCTGCCAAATCCAAACAGGAAAAGCACCGACCCGCCATCACTGGCATAAACAGCGCCCGGAGTTGTGTATGGAGAGATCAAAGCGCCCGGAGGCAGCTTTTCTCTTCCGTGGGGATGTGCTGACCTCCTGGCCCCCTTCCCAGTGGGCTTTACCCTGCCGAGACCCCGCTGCGGTGCTGCCTCCTCATTTCAAATGGTGTGCCGTGCCCCGGGTGCTGCCGCGCCTGGAACGCCTTCGCTGGCTCCCATTACGGGACACCTCGGTGACGCCAAGATCAGGCTGATAGGACAAGGGGAATAAAGCCATGGGGCAGCGGTGGCTCCGGCTGCTGGGCCGGTTTCGCTGCCGAGCGGGCAGCCCTTTGTGGGCATGCTGGCGCCCACCCCGGCCCTGTGACTCGTTGTGGCTGGAGACATTTCCCAGCGGGGAAGCGTGAGCAATTAAAACCCGTAACAATTAGCAAGCGGGCTGGGGAGGAGAGAGAGCCCCCCGCCTCTCCAAAGGAGACCAGATTGCAGAGGGCTGATAACACGTCTCCAGCAGAGATGCTATCTGGCCTGCCGGGTTGTTTGCTCAGTTGTCTTTGGAAAGCAGGTGGTTGGAAACACTGCACGGGCAAAGTGGTGGCTTCATGGCCAGAGGACTGGGTCCCACTGGGACCATGTCACTGATGGACACCGAGTGAGGCAGGGTCGGGCTGGGACTGGGGGCTGCATTTCCAAGGGTAGGTTGACCTGTCCAGTTCCTCTGCATGGAGCAAAGATAAGGGAAGGAATTTATTTTTACGATGGATGAACCAAATCTTGAACATTAGAGAGCAATAAAGGCCCTCTGAATTTAGGGGATCTCTCCACCACCCTCTGGACATATCTCTTTCCTCCGACAGCTTTAATTTCACCTGGCCAGCTCCCTTTTAAATGATGAATTCCTATTTTGTCTCTGGCTCTGTGGCCAGGAGGCTCATCCCACACACAGCCCTTCAAGGGCCCTTGTGCCTGGGTTTAGCTTTAGATGGCCATAATCTCCAGGTGATGATTACCCTGCCTGGGTGTGGAGGATTGCGTTGAAGTTAAATCAATGGGCTGGGAGGACGTGAAGGTATTAAGGCTTTAGCGGGATTTGCTAAAAACTCATGCGGAGTTTTAGCTACAACATCTTTTAACTTTTTTCTTGTCTTCTCCTCTTCCCTTCCTTGCAGACATCAGCCCCGAGACTCGTGCCAACGTCAAGTTTGTGCAGGACACTTCCAAGTACTGGTACAAACCGGACATCTCCAGGGAGCAAGGTGGGCAGATGGCACAGGGTGAAGGATACAGTCAAGTGAGCCATGGTTGGGAGTTGGCATGTATCTGGGATCACATGGATTAGCGAGGATTTCTCTTACGGGCTGGGTTAGCAGTGAATGTAGATTATGGATGCACAGACCATGGCAGAGGGGGGTTGAAGCCCAGCTCAGCTGCAGGCTTGCATGTTGTGGGCTCCCCAAACTGTCCCCTTGGTGGAGGAACACTGGTCCCCACAGCGTGCAGTGGATCTATGTAGTTTGGGGTGCAGAGCACCCAGAGAGAGCTTAGAAGGATCTCGGAGACATGGCTAAAATAGGGGAGGGGAGAAAAGGAGAGGGCAAGGTGCCTTCAGGGCCAAGGTCCCAGCATTTGGCCGCTGGTCCCTGCCTGTCCTCCAGTGCTTGATTGCTCAGAGCTGGGCTGGGTGGGAATGGGTGCTCTGAGATGTTGATGCAAGGGCAGTGGAGGCCAGGGGAAGATGAGCCGCTGCCTGGCCGCAGACCCACTCGAGACCCCCATCCAGCCGTGCAGGGGGGACAGTGACGCTGTGGTGCCCGGCTGTGACGCCACAGAGCCAGGGGATCCCATCCCAACCCACACTTGCTGGTTTTGGAGGGCTCATCAGCTCTCACTGTGCCAGCTCTGAGGTCTGTTGTTCTCTCCTGCAGCCATTGCACTGCTGAAGGACAGGGAGCCGGGGGCTTTCATCATCCGAGACAGCCACTCCTTCCGGGGAGCCTACGGCCTCGCCATGAAAGTAGCTTCTCCGCCTCCCACGGTCATGCAGCAGAACAAGAAAGGTATTGTGTGCCCTTCTCCATCCCACGCCGAGATACTTTCCATCGTTTGTCTGGGGCAAGCAGGCAGCTGGGTCTGCTGAGCCAGTCATGCCCTTGGGTATGTGCTGATGTGGCAGGATCCCTCCCTCCCAGCCCTCCCCTCCCAGGGCACAAGGAAGCACCAGACGTCCTCTGCCCTGAGCTGCGGAGGGCTCAGGGGCATCTGCATCTTGTGCTTTGGCGTGGCAAAAGGGGGACAGCCTCCCCGGCCCACCAACACCATGGGAGAGCCTGGCTTGGGGTTGACCCTGTGCAAAGGAGGAGGGTGGGCAGAGTGGCAGGGACCCCTCCCTTGGGCTGGCCACTGGTTTCCCCGTGGGACTGCAGAGTGGGAGGAGGAGAGGGGTGGCTCTGTTGTAAGAACATTCCCATCTCTTCCCAGGAGACATCACCAACGAGCTGGTGAGGCACTTCCTCATCGAGACCAGCCCGCGGGGTGTGAAACTAAAAGGATGCCCCAACGAGCCAAATTTTGGTGAGTGCCCCCAGTGTGCTTCTCCCATGCGGGGTTGGGTTGGGAGAGCCTTGCCTTTGCTGGACTATCAAAGCAGACTATCTGGGAGAGCCCCCACCTCTCGTACTGCCTCTTGTCCCTGCACATGTGTAGGACACATGATGCTGCTGGGCAGGGTGGAGGGCAGGGGCTCCCCTTGTTCCAGATATCCCATGGCTAATGTGCTCTGAGGTGCTGCATGAGGACCTCTGCCTGATGTGTTGTTCCGAAGGTGGTCTTGGCTTCTCTGCCCCCTCCCTGAGCCCTCCATGGGCACGGTGGTTTCATCAAGAGGAAATGCTACACGGGGCATTAAAACAACAGTGAAGAACCACACCAAAAATCCTGTTCCCATCCACGCAGATCAGGAATGACCTAACACCGGGGAAAACCCATGTCCCCAGCCCTGTGCTGACCATTTTCCCTCCCTCTCCAGGCTGTCTCTCGGCGCTGGTGTACCAGCACTCCATCATGCCTCTGGCCCTGCCCTGCAAGCTGGTCATTCCTGACCGAGGTAAGTCAGGGCCAGAAAGGAGCAGTGGGACATCTTGCCCTCTGCTGCTTGGGATGGGGTATGGGTTCCCAGCCTCAAGGCTGTATACGCCGAACAGAGCCAGCCCTGGGGATATACCTCTCTCATCTCCATCCTGGATGCTGTACCTCCTTGCTAGTCCCTTCATCCCTGTTCTCAGACAACTCGGAGCCAGACTGGGCTTTACCCTTCATCCTCAGTGCCACATCTACACTGGGATCTGATGCTCGGCAGTTGGAAAGGGGATAGTGCATCCGCCCCCACAGCCTGCAGGGACGGGGTGGGTTTCCAAGCAGGGAGCAGCAATAACACCCTCTCTCTTCTAGATCCCATGGAGGAAAAGAAAGACACTGCGTCGGCCAGCAACTCGGCCACCGACCTCCTCAAACAGGGTGCGGGTGAGTAGAGAGGGCTGCCGCAGGGTGAACGTGGCCCAGGGCAGTGGCTGACCCCATGTCTGCTGTCTCCCCTTCCAGCCTGCAACGTCCTCTTCATCAATTCGGTGGAGATGGAGTCATTGACGGGCCCTCAGGCCATTGCGAAGGCCGTTGCTGAGACACTGGTGGCTGACCCCACACCCACCGCTACCATCGTCCACTTCAAAGTCTCCGCACAAGGCATCACCTTAACGGACAACCAGAGGAAGTAAGACCTTCCGTGGCCATGTCCCCGTGTCCCCAAAGCCAACAGGGCTGTGATCCAGGGAGCATGTTGATGAAGGATGTCCCTGGAGTGGCATGAGCCTTGTCATGGGCAGGACTGGGCTTTGTCCTTGGGTCCTGGAGCATCCTAGGGGAGACCTATGGGTCAGAGACAGTGGGACTGGGCTGTGGTGGGGGCTCCCTGGCCCTGACGCTCCCTGCCTTGTGTTTCAGGTTGTTCTTCCGACGACACTACCCGCTCAACACCGTCACCTTCTGCGACCTGGACCCCCAGGAAAGAAAGTGAGTGCCCTAACCTTGGGGGAGCACATGTCCCCTGCCCCTTGCCCTCCCCCAGGCTCCTGGACTGCTTGGAGCAGGGTCTTTATTTGCTCTGTCCTCCTTGCTCCTGCAGAGAGCAGGGATGGAATGCACCCTTGAATACCGTGGGGCAACACCAGCTTCTCCTGGTGCCTTCTTGGTGTCTCCAAGCATCTTCATGCTGGGGAAGAGGCGCATCAGTCTTTTTTCCATAGAGCCAAGCCTGTGCAAAGCCAGGCTGGCCCTCTAGCATTGCTGTGGTCGCCCCCATCACAGCGTTGTCTCTCTGTGGGGTGCAAGAGGCACCATCCCTCACACCTCCTCTTCTCCTTGCAGGTGGACTAAAACTGACGGCAGCGGCCCAGCCAAGTAAGTAGTTTCTGTCCTTGATTCCTCCCAGCCGCTGTTGGGGTGGCTCCTGCTTGTGTTTGAGCATTGGCTGGGAGATGCCCCATGCGGAGCAGCCTGAGATAGGCTCAGGTCCTTGCTGCAGGGACATTTCACCCAAGCATGAGACCATGGGTCTGGGGATTCGGGAAACATCTTTCAATCTCGGATTCCTGGTCAGAGCAGGCATGGCCCTTGCTGAACTGGCCATACTGGAAACTGTCCTAGTGGAATCAGCGAGAGCCAGCTCATGAAGCAGACCTGGGGGTTATGTTTGTGGCCTATGAGCTCTTCTCTTTCCTCCTGTCCTCCCTAGCGCAGAGCTGCCGGCTGAGCCCATTTCCAGGGGCCAATTCCCACTAATTTTAGCCATTGTGTTAGCAAAGGGGTTTTTATTAGGACGTCCAGCTGCTGGGATATTTCCCCTCTCCAATTAGAAATGCCATGGCCTGGGCCTGTCTCACATTCTGTTCCCCCGTATTTATAACTTGAGTTTGCACGTTCTAATTAAAAAAAAAAGAGGGGGGACATTTTATTTATCAGAGAAGAGACAGACAGAAATAACCCCATCGTCTCACCCAGCTCCCCGTGTCCCCAGTCGGCCTTCACAATGTTATGGGATCTTTCATATGGAGTCTACCCCAATGACCAGCCCATCACGCCTCCGTGGTTTTAAGGGCCATCACCCAAACTGAGGCAGTGCTGTGATCATCTGGAAGGTCCCTTCCTGGGGATGGTCTAGGGGAGGGTGGAAGGGATGGTCAGAGCGAGGGGGGTTTGGCCAAGAGATGATGGAAACACAGTGCTGACCTTGAAAGAAATTGCAGCAAAGGGAAATATTAGACTGGTCTTCATGCAGGTTGTGATGTCTCATGTGATGTCCTCCTCTGTGTCATGCAAGGTGGATGTTAAAGAGGGGGAGGTGGACAAGACCATGCTGGAAGAGGGTGGTGGTGTTCCATGGGTGAGCAATGATGGCAGACCTCTCTGAGCCTCTCGCCTTCTCCCCACCCAGGCTCTTCGGCTTTGTGGCCAGGAAGCAAGGGAGCACCACAGACAACGTCTGCCATCTCTTTGCCGAGCTGGACCCAGACCAGCCAGCTGCAGCCATCGTCAACTTTGTCTCCAGGGTCATGCTTGGCTCCGGCCAGAAAAGATGAGCCGGCGCTTGCGGGTGATTCTTGAATTTTGGAGAAGGACTTGGAGCTGATCCGAGAAGGAGTGTGAGGAAGTGCATTGTGGGAGAGGGAAGTGAATTGGGGGGGAAAAAGGGTTGGAATTTTGGAGGAAAACAGCAAACAACAAAAAAACCCCAACGAAACCCCTAAAAACTCAACACAAGCCAAACACACACATAGAGGAACCAAAACCACGCACCTACGTAAGAGAGCCACAAAGTCACGCCAGACAGGATGCATGTCCCATCGCAGGAAAGGTGACCAAAGCGAAGGCGGCAGTGAGAGGTGTGTTCCCAGCTTTCGGCATCACAGTCCTGAGCAGTTACGTCCACTCGGGACCAAACGTGGGACCATGAATGATGTTCTCCATCTGGAAAAAAGGACACAACCGGCAAAACCCATGGAAGAAGCTCCATCCCAGCAGCTCCATCATGAACGTCTGCTGTGTGTTTGAAACGACCCGTAGGAGATAACACCTTGGGCTGGGTCTGTGGGACACGGGAGGAGATGCCCTCGGAAACCTTCCCTTGCCCAGCTGTAGTGGAGGGTCCTTACTGGTCCCTACGCTTCTCCCGAAACCTGCCAGCTGCCTGGCGACTTGCTGGGGGCACGGGGGGGCTTGGTCCTGAGCCCTCCCATCCGCAGGGAGCTTGGCTGTGGGCTGACATCCATTGCTGACCCAGAGCCCAGCGCCGGTCACAGGTGAGCCGCCGTGAGTCCATCTGGAGATGGGGGGTGAAAGCATTTCCCCACCTCCCCTGGGGGTGCTTGTGCCCCCCAGCACATGGGGAGGTGTGGGGGGGCTCCTGCCATCCCACGCCTGGGGAAGGCAGAGGCCCCCCGGGAAGCCCCTGGGAGGATGCAGAAAATCGCCTCCTCTCCCGTCTTCCCCTTTTCCCTCCCATCACTAGTCCTCTTTGGCAGTTTTCTACTGCAGCCTGTCACACGTTCTCTTAACACACACACACACAAAAACAAAAAAGAAAGGAAAGAAAAACATTTTAATAATAATAATAATAATTATAATAATAGCGGATGCTGGCACAGGTGGCTTCCCTGTGCGAAGCAGCGGACCCGTGGCTACCCCTATCTTGCTCTTCGGAGACGCGCAAGCGGTTTTTTACATTGCATGGATGTTCAAGTTGCACGAAAGGCGAATGACTACAAGTAACTCAGGCGCTTTTTTCTCCTTTTATTTTGGAGGCCACGTTAAAAAAAAAAAAGAAAAAGAAGGAAGAAAATATTAAAAAAAAAATTATATATATTAAAGGAAAGGACCTGCAGTCGCTGGGCAGCTTTGGCTCGGTGGGGAGGTAACAGGTCCTCCGAGAGCCGCCCTGCTCAGCACGCATGTACCCCCAGAACCGGCTGGCTGGAGGCTCATGCCCCCCCGAATGCACCGTAGTTTCGCCGCGGCTTCAGTGCTGTTGGCTCTTCCCTTTGCTTCGGGAGGTGAGGAGGGCCAGCCGGGGGGGGCGAGAAGGGCAAAGGGCCCCCGTGCCACTGCGGCCGGGGGTCGGGGGGCGAGACATGGTTGGGGGGCAGCAGGCAGAGGTCCCAGCCCCACGGCGCTGTGGTGGGGCAGAGGATGTTTTGGTCACACGTGCAGGTTCGGGACTGGGGGGCACGGTCCTTGCCGAGCCCTCTGCTGCAAATTTCCCCCTGAGAACCTTCTGGGTGAAGTTTTCAGTGCAAAGTGGCCCAGATCGATTGTTGGGGGCAAAAATTAGAAACGTAGCACTGCAGCCCCCCCATCCCCAAAAGCTCGCCTCCCTTGGACCGCCTTTGCCTTGATAGCTATAATATATATACGAGCTATACTGACGAAATACTGTAAGCTAACGAAATTTTAAGGAGGAAAAACAGGTTAAATTTACACTCCGAAAATATTTATTTTTGCCATATTGCTTTCCGCGCATCATATCTCCCCCATCATATCCGTCCTGTTCCCTTCAACCCCCTTCCCCTGCCCCGGGGAAACACCTGCACGTTAGAAGAAAATCCAGAGCAAGGGAAAAATAGGGATGGGGGAAGAGGCGCGGGGGTTGTGTCCCCCCACCCCGTGTCGGGACGGTGTGCGTGTGACCGGCGTGCGTGTGCGTGCGTGTGTGTGTGTGTGCGTGGGGGGGAGCGAGCGGCGTGGGCGCCCGGAGGCTGTACCGAGGTACCGAAGCGAGCGTTGAAAGGATGCGTAGCGGGGAGTTGGTTGCGAGATGGCGGCGGCGGGACGACGGGGGGGTTTCTGGGGAGGATGGGGGGCTTTCCCCTCTCCCCGGCTCCCCGGCCGCATGGATGCGGAGACCTTTTCATTTTTGATGTTTCCAAAAAAAAAAAGCGATTCCCTCCTTCTGCGAAATTCAAGCGAGATGAGAGACGATCTCACCCGTAATCTCCTCACCCTGCCGTTCACCGATTAGAGGAAACACTGTGTTTATAGATATATAAAGATATATTTTTGAAAGCCTCTATTTTTCAGACTTGGTTTTTCTCACTGCTAAGAAAAAAGATGATAATAATGTAATTTTATTTTAATCTGCTGCCTCGGAAACCGGTGCTTGAAACCCCCATTCCTCTTTTTCTCCCCATGCAAACGAAGCAGACCTAAGCACCCCGGAGATGTCGCGTAGAAGCTGACCCCAGCAGATACCTGCCCATAGCATCACGCCTGCTTCGGGCCCTGAGCCGCCCACGGCTTCCCCACTAACCCACTAGCTGAAGAGTTAGACCGTATCCAAATCTCGAACACTAACAAAATTGTCCGATGATTATATTATTTTTTTAACACAGAGCTAATCACCTTCCAATGATGTAGCCGGGTGTTTGTCAGCTCCCTTTAAAGGCACTTTTTTTTTTTTTTCCTTTTATCTCCTTTTTAAAGTTACAGTTTTAGGTGTAACTACCCTTTCTGTTCCCCGGGAGAGACTGTCAGCCGGCGTTGCGGATCACCCAGCTCCTGGGGCTGGCGGGGACCTAGTGTTGATATTTTTTTCCTTACGAAAGGAACAGAAAAGACTCTTTGGGATTTTTTTTTTTGGGTTTTTTTTGTTTTTTTTTTCTTTGGTTTTTAAATGCAGTCATGGTATTTGAGATTCGAGCTTGCGCGAGTTAAGCCCAGCATATGTTTCGTTGTAATCACACTGCCGTTCTCAGCAGCCGGATGGTATCTCTCTCTCTCTCACACACACACACACAAACACATCCCTCCTTCCTGCACAAAGAACTGCATATATTCTTGCCAAAGATATCCTTAAAAACGCACTTTTCCCCACATATATATATATATATTTTTTTTTTTTTTTTTTTTGCGTGTGTAAATTTATTGTGCGTGCCCTTTTTTTGTGTCGGTTTGTTCTTCGGAGAAGCCCCTTCCCGCCCGTCCTCCCTTTGCTGTCGATGTTGCTGTCTGTTGGGAAACACTCCCCGGGGCGGGGGGGTGTGTGTGTGTTCGTTTGCTGCCTGTCCCGAACGGTAGTGCCTACAGGGTGCAAAATGTGGGGTTCCCATTCAATGGGGCTACCTCCCTCTGGAGCTGTTCTGGGGGATGATCCCTGTCATCATCTCCCGATGGGATGCGCCCATCTCGTGGCCTTTGCCAGCCCCCCCCGCCATCGCCAGTGGAGATGGGGGGGGGGGGTCTCATGGGGTTAAGCAGATAAATTGAGCGAAGTTTGGGGTTCCTCTGGCTTGCAGCATTTGCTGGCTGCCCCTTGGTCAAACCACACATGGTAAACAAACCAGGTAGGGGGAAAAAAAAATAAACCCAACCCAGCCTCTGGGCATCGATTTTTCTAGCGAGCGAGTTCAACCGCCTGAACCCAAGCGCAAAGTAAATGCCCACCCAGCAGGTCGGGCAGGTAAAGAAACCAGTCGCCCCAAAAACCCCAGACAGCAGCATCAACAAAAGGCAACCCTTCCCGTTGGAGCAGGCAGGAGGATCAGACAGCAAAGGAGCCCGCAGGGGCTTGTTTCATTTCGTTCGTTTGTTTTGCAAATTGCGAGGTTGGTTTGGGGTTACTCTTTTTTTTTCTTTTTTTTTTTTTTTCTTTTCCTTAAAAAGGGAAGGGAAAAAAAAAAAGAAAAAAAGGAAGTAACCCAACGTTTCCGTTGGCGGATCCCGTGCCGCCGTGTTATGCGTGGGGTTTTTATTTTGTTGTTATTGTTGTTGTCTTTGTTACTTTGGGAACGTTACAGATTTATTTGCTAATCAGTGTTAATGAACAGTTTAAAACTTTTAGACTCGCCCCTTTCTGTGTATTTATATAGATGGAAAAAAAAAATACGTTATATTTTGTATCTTCGTGCCCACAACGTTGTCGCGCGTGTAAGGATGACTTCGGTCGCACCATGTCCGTGTGTGAATGTGACTCCGCTGTTGTCTTCCCGTTGTACAGATGTCGGATACTTTGCAGTTCATTGTATGGCTTTATAAAGTGGTAAAAACAACAAAAAAAAATAATCAGTTATATAAAATATACTGTTGCTTGGAATGCCAGCTTGGTGTCTGGATCGCTGGAAACGTACCTTGAAATTTAAGGGAGCGCAGGAATAAATGCTCTGTTCTTTTTGCACAGGGGAAAAAAAAAAAATCAAAAACCAACCTAAACCCCAGCAGGTGCTGTGTTTTCTCCGGGCTGTCGTCCCCCCCCACAAAACGATCCTCGAGGGCAGACTGGGGCCCCCAGACAGACGCGGGGCGGTGGGCGTGGGAAGAAGGGGGGGTTGCGCGGCTGCCTGTCAGCCTCCAGCCGCAGCTTGTGTTCGCCAGATGCCGGCTAACCAGACAGCCCCAAAAACTTCCGACATGGCTCCGGCTTGGGCTTTTGTTTACCAGGAGGGATCTCTCCGGCTTGCCCTGCAGACGCTGGGTGCCCTTCAAATCCCACTGCTTTCTCCCAGGTTGCCTTTAGGTGCCTTTTGCCCAGCTCTGGGCATCCCCTTTGAGTCCCTCTCCCGTAGGGGAGCGGGACGGGATGATGCTGATACGGGGTCTTTTGCCTTTGCGAAGGTCTGCCCCCATTAAATCCCACTCCCTGCCCCATTTGGAGCCATCTTGCTCCCCTGTGCCTTGCAAAACTCCCCCTCCCAGAGTCTCAGGCCTGGCTTTTTCAGCATTCACGGAGCAATTCCCAGCATCCGTCAGAGCCCTCAGCCCCCGGCTCTCTGGCTCCGCTCCTTCCCCTCCTTGCTGAGTTGGTGGCCAAGACCCGGCCCCCGGGATGGATTGAGTTTAATTATACGAGAAATATCAGCCAGAGCAGCGGCAGTTTCTCTGGCGCCAGCGCTGCTGCGGCTCAGAGGCTCAGAGCTTCTCCCGGGAGCCGGCAGCACTAAAAATACCTCCTGCCTTTCTTTAAAATAGCTGCAGGCCGAGGGGCGGATTGAGGGGGCTGCTTGCGCGGGGGGGACCCCATGCTGTGGGGCTTGTGCTGGGAGGCGAAGGCAAGAGGGGTAAAAAAAAAGAAAGGGGAGGAGATGGGCTGGTTTCTGTCACCCCCTCCAGAAATAGCTGTGGGCTCGTGGGTGGGCACCCAAGCGAGGTGCCCTCCGAGCCAGGCTGCACCACGGGACTTCGGGACGTACCTGGTGTCTGCCAGCCTTGGCCTCGGCTGTCCCCCGTCTACCCACCGGCAAGACGGGACCTGCAGCCTCCTCTCCCTGTCCCACACAGCGGGGATGGTATTTTCTTGCCAACTGCTCTTGGTTTTGTTTCTTCCCCAGTTCCTGCTGGAATCGCCACCCCCTGGCCCAGGAGCTGGCACCAGCAGTCTGTCCGTTCCCAGTGATCCTGCCTGGCTGGGCTGGACATGGCTGGGCGTCCCCCAGGCAGGAGGGAGAGGCGGCGAGTGCCTGGCGAGGTGGCACGGACAGACTATTCATTGCGAGCCATAAACTGCTGAGCATTCCCCCCTCCTCTTCCCCATCCCTTTTCTGCAGATAATTCCCCATTTCCTTTCCAAAATTCCTTGGGAGCTTCTGGTTTGTGTTTTTCCTCGACATGTTCTTATCTGCCACCCGCTTCCCCTCGCTGGCTGTCACAGCGCAGGCTTTTCATGGTCTCCCTCTTTGCAGCCTGCTGCTGTCTCCAAGCCAGGCTGGTGGCTCTGCTGTGACCATCAGGCAAGGCAGGTCCCACCAGCTCCACGCCAGGAAACTTTGCCCCCATCGCATCTCCCCGTGCCTATCAGGTCCCCCCACCTTCAGATTCCCAAAACAGCCATTTTTTTGATACTTTCAGCCCCTGCTCTGGAGACTCTGGGCCACCCGCGCAATTTTTCTGGTGGGACTGTGAAAAGTGGTGAAGTTGCCTAGTCCTCTCTGCCTCCTGCTCCTGGAGAAAAGGGTGGGCATGCTGTTGGACAGTCAGGAAACCGTGGGTTGGGGCATCAAGCCTTCACCGAGGGCAAGTATCCCTATAGCCAGCTCCCGTGCAAATGTAGTCAGACTCCCAGCAACCTTTATTTAACAGATTTTAAAGCCCAGGCCCCGGGATCCAGAGGCTTATTGGGTTGTGGGGGGCTGTTGGCAGATAAAAGCTATCTGGAAAGCCATGGCCTGAGTCCAGGGGGGAGCACCTTGAGGGATGCTCCTGGGAGAAACCCGGGAGGTGGGTCTGTCCCCCCACCACCATCATTTTCCATTGGCTAAGCTAGAAACAATCCTCAGATCTGGAGCGAAACTGGGGTCACAGTGGTAGGGATGGGGCAGTTTCATCTTCCTTTACTTTTACTCTTTCCCAGGCTTCTCAGCAGTGCTGATCTCCCCCCAGAAATGCCCCCAAGGGACAGAAAGCGTGACACAACCTGGCTTTTCCCGGGTACGGTGTCTGGGCACAGGCCAGGAGCCAGCCAGCCTCCCCCAGGTGCGAAGGGTGGAGCAGACCTGATGTGGGCAGAAGTCACCCTGGGGCTGGAGTGACCTGTGCTCACGTCTGCACCTTATTCAGCAAAGAGTGTCCCCGTCCCCTGTCCTACTGCAACAACCGATGTCAAACCACCCCAGCCATGTCCTCCCTGCCAGTCTGAACCTGCCTTCGCCCCATCACCACACAGGGGAGGGACTCGTCCACGTGGAGCTGGGTCTGACCGATGCTGCATCGCTGCCTGCCGAGCACCCACATCCCATTTCCCAGCCCAGTTCACACTCTGCGGTGTTATGGGCAGGATGGACTGGGACCTGACGTGAAAAACAGCCTCTGGGTGTTGGAGTCACTCAAGCGTGCTAGAAGGTTTGATAGATGCTCCTCTCATGCCTGCACGCACGCACGCATCCCTGTGCAACACCACGCACAGATGAAGGTGGGCACACACATGATCCTGCCTGGGGGGGCTGCACACGTGGGAATGGCAGTGGCTCCCTGCAGGCTGCAAATCCCTCTGTGGTGTCTGGGATGCTGCTGCTGAGTTAGCGCATCCCTGAGCTGCTCGGCCACTGCGTGTGACAGTGACATCCCAAGCTATTGGCGGAGGCTTGGGCTCCTGTTGACACACAGCCTGTGGCTGGGCAGCACCAAACCAGGAGCTTTAGAGGTAAAAGAGAGGGGTCAACCAGCTTCCCTCACCCCAGCAGACCCCTTGGAGCTCCCTCTGTTCCCTGGGCCAGACCCTCAGCCCTTCCCTGGGAGGGGACCAAGCCAGTTGTAGGGGACACAATGTGTGAGTGCCTCCATCCAACCCAGCAGGGTCTGGGGAAGTCCGTCTGGATGGTGGTGAGAAAAGCCATCCCAAAAATGGCTATAGAGGCTTCATCATCATCCCAGTGGGATGTTACTGCTTGGAGTGCGGCATAAACATACAGCCTGTGGTGCAGAAGTTACCCACTCTCCATGGCCATGGTGGACAAGGAAAAGCAACAGAAGGGGATTTGGGTTAACTATTGAATAAAGAGGGACAATGTGACACTCTGGAATGGTTTACCTGGAGAAGGAGTGGAATTGAAACCCTGGAGGTGTTTGAGGACAGGGAGGAGAGGGGCTGGGCTAGTCCTTCTTCAGAGCAGAGCCATCTGTAGGAGGTCTGGGCTGTCCCTTGGAGAAGGGCGATGGGTAGGACTGGGCTGTCCTTCTGCCTTGTGAGGTTCTGGCTCCATCTACAGGGATGTGCCTCCAAGTGATGGAGGCTTTCGACAGACGCACGCCCAAAGCAGGCTGGGCAGGAGGTGATGCAGCCAGCTTCTCCTGTGGCTCTTCTGCACAGCCTCTGCCAGGCCCTGCCAGCCTTTCACATGAGCACAGCCCAAAGGTGACCCTGTGCAGCCCTTTGGTGCCGGAGACTCTTTCCACCTCCCCAGCAGTACCGTGCAGCCTTGCCTCCCAAGGGACCATGTAGTCCAAGCTAAATCAGGCAGCAGCCTAAATTCAAAAGCTCAGGTGAGTAAAAGCAACATTAGCCAGGTCTCTTCTCCCTGAGTTGATGCTCACCATGTCACTGTCCTTCCTTGGATGTCCCTTATGCCAGCAATTTTAGGCAGGTATGAAGTAGTGACAAGAAAGAATCCAGACCATTCCAGCATGCAGAACAGGTCTGCGTGCGGCCAGGCTAAAGAAAGCAATGGAGGTTAGAGAAGGAATCGTTAGGGTTCTCTAACCCTTGAAGCACCTTGTTCATAACCTCTCTGCCCCAGACCAGGACAAGGATGTTCTTCTAACGCACTCGATGGTCCTTCATTTCTTACCTTCATTTCTCACCTCTTTCATGCTCTGCCTTTTGTCTACTTCAAACTACAACACCCGATGGCCTCCAGCTGGCTCTACCCACGTATCCTTGTGGTGGGATAACCTGAGTGGAACTGGCCTCTGCCTCCTCGTGTCTTGATGATCTCAGGGTGACTCACGCCTGCCTACCTCTTGGCTGCCACCCCATATTTGCACTGTCCCATTGCTTGTCCCTCTCATCCCTACCTGGGGCTCAGGCAGTGCCCAGCAGAAATAGGCATGCAATTCATCTCCAGTCAAAACCAAGCCTTTCCAACATGGAAGCATCCCTGGGACATCAATATGTCGTGGTGGCATCTAGTCCCAGCAGAAAATTCCTAGTTAATGTCAGGGAAGAGAGCGTTTGGCCCCAAAATGGGAGTCATCCTTTTGGACTCCAAGCTCCCTCCTCTCCACGTCTCTGCCTGCCAGCCTGAAGGCACGGAGGGATGTCTCTCTGTTCTGGTGACACTGGAACAGTGGTGTGGCCTTGGCATGTGGCATCTTTCTGGTGGTGGTGATAAAGGTCCTGCTCTGAGCTTTCCTGTCTGTGTCAGGGCGACCTACACGTGCAGTTGGTAATGGTGCCAGACAGCCGGGACCATCCTCTGGGAGGGCAGGTGTGAGGCGCACACACACACGTACGTGCATGCTCACACTGTGGGTGTATTCACAACAGGACAGAAATACAACAGAAATACAACAGAAATACCTTTCTGATCTTTTTTTTCTCATCATTCCTAACTCAAGCTCGAGTGCTATCTGCTATGGATCTCCCCCTCTCGCCTCAAAAAAAAAAACAAAAACAAGCCAGAAAGAAAGAAAGAAGGAAAGAAAGACAAAGCGCAGGGAGGAATGCAATATTTGCAATCTCATTGTTTTAGGCCTCCAACGACTGGATGAAACAAGCCACCAGCGAACAGCTTCTCGTGACTGTGCACAGCGCCCTTGCCAGAAGAGCCGGCCTCTAATGAGAACAGCATGTGGGAGGGGAGGCTGCGTTGAATCAAAGCAGAGAGCAGCAGCGACCTCAGCCCTGGTGTAGGGGAGCTCTGCTGGGATGCACTGCAGCCGCTCGAGAGGGCCGGGGAGGAGAGGGGAAGAGAGGTTTATTGCTGAAGCACCTCGTTGCCTTGGCTGTCTGTGGGGCTGCTTGTGTGAGAGCAATCTATCCTGACAGAAGATGCTTCGCAAACACCTTTGGCTTTACTGAGCTCTCAGTTTTTCCCAGCCCTTCTGGGTATCTTTTCTGAGCCACCCTTGCCTGTTTCTCCATCTGGGAGAACAGGGGGAAACCCCTCACCCACCAGCCTGAGGGTAATCTTGAAAGGCTTGTGCCCATGTGGGCTCCCTCTCCAGGCTGGGATTTTGCAAGCACACTAGGCTGAGAAGGGCAAAACCAAGGAGGAAAGCCTGTGTGGTGTGGGAGAAAATGGTTATGGTGACTTGCGTTATAGTCTTCTCCCTTTGAGACAGCTTGGATTGAGCCAGTATCTCAGGACAGCGTGAGGGGACTCTGTCTGGTTCCTGTACGGTCTCGACCGGAGGTGGCTCCATGGTTTACGTGCATGGAGCAGTTTCCAAAATGCCACAGCTTTGCCAGCCCCTGGCTCCTCATGACCTTTCAGAGACCTGGGACCCCTATGGCCATGATCTCCTTAGCTGAAATCTCTTCTTCCTCTTATACCAGAAAGTTCACTCCCATCAGCTTTGCCTCATGCCCCTTGGTTCTCCATGGATCCCTTGTGCTCAAGCAGAGGAGAGGGAAAAAGAGTGTCTCTGCACGCAGTTTGCCCAACACTGTCTTCAGGGACCTTTTCCTGCGTGTCCTCAGCCTTTGTTTCTGTCACTTCAGGAAGACTCTTGCTCCTCAGCTGGGGATATGGTGCTCAGGGGCCACCGGGACCCTCCACAGCTGAGAGGAGAGAGGAGAGGCTGTTTGTGGAGGCAGTGATCTCCCTGGGAGGACCGGAAAGGTTTGTAGGACATGCCTGGGATGCCTGGGACATGTGGAGCAGCCAAGCTGACATTTTGGCTGAGTGCCACTCAGTAAGACGTGAGGAGAAGCAGGAACCTGTGCCAAGGTTCTATTTTAAAGCAGCCCCCCTTGAACCTTTTGATATGGATAGCACTGGGGATAGGGTTTCGCACGTCTTTATAGCTCACACTTCCACGTGAGAGAAATCTCAGCCTTGTTCAGGCAGGCTGCTATCCTCCTCGGCTTGCTGGGTTGCAAGCGATGGCTGTCCTTCATTCCCAAGGGCCCCCAGCTCCAGCCTCATCCCGATGCAGAGGGAGATCCTTGATACCCTCCACTGAGGAGAAAGTGCTTGGCTGTGAGCTTTCTCGTGGCCTGGTGCTCATTCCTGGCTTTCCTCCCCTTCACTGGGAAACAGGGAGACACTGCATCTGTAGATACTTCAGGAACTGCTGCATGAGGGAAGGAAAAATGGCCGTGCAGAGCATGGAGGATGAACCCAGGGACCCTCACCACCCTGCTATCAGCACCCTGGTATCCCATCTCTGACTCTCCCTCTACCTCCTTTTGACCAAGTGTCCTCTCAGAGCCACCAGCTCAGGTGGAGATGCTGAAGGGATTGGTAGCGCAAGTCCCGAGGCAATGCTGGGCATCTGAGCTCCTGTGGCTTTTTCCCTCTGGCCCCTCAGATGCCCTCCCATCCTTTTTCTCCCTTTCTGGTTTCTCCAGTCATGTGGGACCTTTTGTTATCCAGGACAGGCACCCATGCACAGGTAAGATGCTCTGCTCGGTGTAGGCTTCCTCCCGGCCCGGGGAGAGTCTGGTTACTCACACTGTGGGCTCACACCACTAGAGGTCGGCCGGTCCCTACTGATGGCACCGCTGAAAGCGGGAGAAGGCAGCAGCAGGCCAAAGACGACTTCAAATAGCTTGGCTGGTGGAGCCCTGTGTGTGTCTGTGACAAACACTTCCTCTCGTATTGACATTTCTCCCGGCCCCGGGCCAGCTTTCCAGGCTTGGTGCTGCTCCTCTTATAGATCGGTGTCTTTGACATGCAAGAAAAAGAAATCATGTCTTTAAGGGCAGCGGAGCGCTGGAATAGCTGGAGTGCTAGCTTTTCCTGGAAAAGAATAAGATTCAAGCAGGCAGCCGGTGCACACAGAGCTCTGGCAGCCTCAGAGGCAGCCCCGGCCACCGGAAAGGTGAAGAGAGTCACCCTCAGCCTCATGGAGAGGGGTCTTGGCGCTGGTTGCACTCCCCTATTGCTCAGTGACCTGCAGGAACTCAGGACCTGGTCGTGCCCTCGGCACCTTTCATTGAGAGTGAAACCCTTATAACCACCAGGTCTGGGTCCCACCCCCTGTCACTGCAATTAGGATTAGGGATTCACAGCAGGGGAAAAACCAGGGGCTTTGATGAATATCCAGCTCCTGGTTTGCTCAGTTCTGTCCATCTATAGAGCAAGGGAAGAGGCTGTCCTGGAGTACCTGGAGAGAGAAGGCCGGTTGCAATTAAACTGCATTGCTCTGTGAGAGCCAGAGATTAAAGTATCCCGAGGCAGAAAACACCAGCAATATTGCAAGTGGCTTCTTGCGTCAGGAACCAGTCACCTTCCAAGGTGCTGGAGGTGGGCTACTGACCATGCCATAGGTAGCCCAGACCCACACTGCTTTGCTTATGTGGGCACCACCACAATCTTTCTCACCAGTTTTTAAAATCCAAGGGGCCTCTTCCCTTTCTGAAACATGACCACCAAACGTCTGCAACAGAAGCTTTCCTGTACTGTCTGCCCACAGCTAGATTGAGCTTAGAGAAGTCTGGTTATACTTTTATTTCTTCACAGGTTGCTTGTTTGCTCACATGTCTGAGGTTGTATCTATTACAGTCATCGGTTTCTCAGTTGTCTTGCAGGATGCTGTACACCCGCAGTGTCGATGAACCACAGTTCCATGAAGAGCCCACTGGAGGAAGTTTCACCAGATTTTCAGGTCTCAGGGAGTTGTTGAAAGGGGATGTAATTCCCTCATTTACCTGTCCAAGTTTTAGGTCACTGCAGGAGTGAACCACTCAGAGGATGTGCCTCAGTCCCCTGCGTAGCAGCCAGACCTGATTCCATCCAGATGCTCTCCAAATGGCTTTCAGATGTCTCTCCTTTAGGAGAACAGCTTGGTACCTAACATCCAGTTTGATGCGTGGCTCAGACAGGCTGCTCCCTGTCCAGTGCTTCCAAGAACTCAGTGATCCAGCGGCTTCCTCAAGTCGCCAGGTGCTCAGTCCTGCCAAGCCTTCTCCGAGGAGACGGTGATGACAGAGTTTTCTTTACGGAAGGGGAGAAGCAAGTGTACCTCCAAGGGTCGTCCCTGCCAGCTGTAGAGAAGTGGGTGAAAGAAACTGCGAAATACTGGAAAATCAGACCTCTGAACTGGTCATGACAATCCCAGCAGCAGAGGGAACCTCGCTGGATGGAAGTCAGCCTTCTGCTGCTGGACTCGGCTCTTAACTTCAAAAGGGGCTGAGCCTTAGCTGGTTTGAACTCAGTATCTCAGTTCTTCCATTTGTTACCTAAAGCAGGCCAATTTTTGTAATTTTTGGAAACTCATTTCATGTAATCATAACCCTACGGTACAAGAAAAAAATACTTTAAATAAATACCGGCGTGTTTTGTGACACAAAAACCAGATACAGTGTATGGAAAATATAACCTCCTTCCATCTGGAAATGGCTTGGGATTATCTACTTTTTCTTGTAACTCATTTTCTGCATGTCTCTGCTTCAAGGGTGATTTACTGCAAACATCTCTGTGTTCCCTTTGCTGTATTGATTCATAAGAAATCCTTTCACAATGAAATCATATTTTCCATGCACCAAAAAAAAAAGTCAGATAGAAGATGAAGAATATTATTGTAACAGGAAAATGGTTAGGACAAAGAAAGCTTATAATTTTGTAAACAGAGGTTGGGAGGAGGCTTTTGGGATTGAGTTTCTGGGCAGCGAGTCAGAGGGTTTTTCTTTTCTTATTTTGAAGACTCTACTGGCAATGTCTACAACCCAGAAAGAAATAAATATAACCAATTCTCCCCTGCAACACAACTTTGATAGCTCAATTAGCAAAACTGAGAATTTGATGAAGGATGCGCCAAGGAACCTTTGCTGTCTTGGAGAAGTCTTATAAATGTAGAGGTCTTGTCCCATCACTGACAGTTTGCCAGAGAGGACTTAGCTAGATGCTGTCTTCTACTGCTGAATGTTTAAGTGACCAAAGCCAAAGCATTTCATGCCACAGATGCAATGGTGTCACCCATCCTGGGGGGCAAAGAGGAGGCGAGGAGAGCACTTTCCAACTAAAATGAAAGTTTTCTGAGTTAAAATCCATTGGAAAAAAAGGCGACAACCTCTTTTCCCTCCCATTAGTCACAGTGAGTAACTGGGAGAAGGGGGTGATGGTTGTGGAAAGGAATTACGTTTGGCTAAGAGCAACAGTTTATGGTATTTGCAAACACTTAGCAAAGCAGGTGATTACTGTTGTTTTGCTTGCTAAAACCATTCTTCTCTTTTGCATAACCCAACATTTTCGTGTGGAACAATCAGAAAAAAATGTGCAGGAAATTGTGAAATTTTTTTCTGCTATTTTTGTCCATTTCTACAATTGCCAGCGATGACCAATTTGGTTTCTAAACATTGCCACTCTGCTGGGACAGCTTATTGGGAAGGCATGTGTGGAACGGCTCCTCCGAAGGGAACCGTTCTGCATTGCCTGTGAATCCACAGCTTCAATGTGTTTTGGCAACAAGGAACAGGGAGAGAGAGAGAGAGACTACCAAGCAGCTTCTGGGCAGCTCCAACCAGCTCACCTGGAACTGATTTTCAAGGGACCCATCTTCATCTGATGTAAATCAGCATGGTCTTTGCTTGCTTGGGTATTTTCCAAAAGTCTTGTGTCTGGGAAGGCAAAAAGTTTGCATGTCATGGATGGTCTTTCTGTCTCACTGTTCTGTCCGTACCCCCAGAGGCTACGTCCTTCAGTAGGGTTGGAGATGCTTATGAGTTCTAAGCTTCTATTTCACATCTCTACACCAGTGTGGGAGACAGGTACTTGGCTGGGAGATTTTATTTCTGTGCAGAAAAATTCCGTTTGGGCAGAACCAGGGAAATTCCTTTCTGGGGCACACGGCCCTTCTAGGTTCAGTGCCAGTGACACATTTGGAGCTCCTGATCTGGGGATCTGGGGCCTTGTAGGCTCCGGCTCTGGTTTCACAGCTTTTGTGAGCTGCCTTAGAAAAGCCTCCAACCCTCTCATCCAGGTTCACCACCTCCTTTCCCAGCTGTAAAAATAACCCAGGGTGGGAAGGAGAGCTACACCCTCTCCCCTTCCCGTGGACCTCAGCAGATGTCGTGATGGATGGTGAAAGCCAACTCTGTGGAGGTGTCAATGGAATTTGGCTGCAGAAGGAACTTGGTTTATTCTGTCATTCATCAGGGCTGTGATTGCTGCCTGACAACTGGCAAAATCAGCTCATTTCATTCAACCAACAGTGAAACTCTAGATCTTTCCCTGAGCTCTGCTTGGAGGTCTTTCCAACTGTCTGAATGCCCCTGTCCTCTGTCTGGCTCCAGCCACCCAGGGGTGGCCAGCAAGTGAGATTTCAAACTGGTGATGAGGTTTAGCTCTGGCTCAGGCAGACACAGGGACAGTTAGTCTTAGATCAGTTAGGCAAAGTTGACAAATCAAATTATTCCTTCTCCTTTGCCTCCTTCCCTCAGATGATATTTGTTGCTGTCAACTGTGATTCAGAAGGATGTGGATGTTCCAGGACTGATTGGAGAAAGATTTGGAGCAATGGAAGTAAAATTCTCACATCCATACTTTCTTGGACCGTGGGTCTTGGCTGTTACCTGCAGAGCAGCAATGGGGAAGAAAGTGTTCACCCCAGGCATCGAGATGTCCGTGATCTCTTGAAATCACTGGTCATCTGAAAACATGGGACAGAGTTCCCTACACATTTGGATTGAGCCTGAAAAAAAATGGGATTTATCTGCCACTTTTTCTCATTTCTTCTGTTATTTTTCTGACCTTCCCAGATGTGTAAGCAGGAACGTGGAAGAGCATCTTGAGAGTGGGATACGGGGGGACTGGTTCCATGTGACGCTGTCATTTTATCTTCTGTGGAAGAGTCTCTGAATTAACCCGGAATATCTCTCTTTCATTTCCAGTGCAGGATCCATGCTCAGGAAGAGGACTGGAAGTCACATAATCACAGAATGATAGGGGTTGGAAGGGACCTCTGGAGATCATCTAGTCCAACGCCCCTGTCAAAGCGGGGTCATCTAGAGCAGGTTGCACAGGAACGCATCTAGGTGGGTTTTGAATGTCTCCAGAGAAGGAGACTCCACCACCTCTCTGGGCAGCCTGTTCCAGTGCTCTGCCACCCTCAAAGTAAAAAAGAGTCCTGAACTGCGGTAGGAGCAGCATGTTTCTTCTAGCATGGATGTCATTGTTAACTGCGGGAGGAAACAGTGCTTCCCATGGTCACTTGTCAGGACTCTTCGAGACAGCTTTCAGATTCTTCTGCCCTCTTCATCCATCTCAAATCACAGCTGATACACCGGACTTTGGCCTGATGAGACAGTTACAGCTGCAGTGGGCAATCCAACAGAGAGCTTGGGGCAGCTGCCTAAGTCCTGTGCATTGACAAAGTCTTCATGGGTTTTGTCCTTCAGCTCCTTTTCCAGTTGTAGGCCCTGTTCCTGACATGTCCAAGTTTCTGCATCCCACCTTAGTCCCAATGAGATTGCATGGGTCACTAAGCTAAGATGTTACAGAACAGTGAAGCAAAATACAGTGTTGTAAGGGTTTTCAATTCCTTAGCTCGTCCTAGTGTCTTATTTCATCTTTCACTTGGTACGTCCTTGAAAATGGTGATATTTTGCTCTGTGAGGCCAGAATGCCTAGCCTACTTCCCACAGCTCGTAGTCTCAAGCTCCAAGTTGATGGTTATCCATGCCCACTCTCCTGTCATCACTTGTAATCAACACCCAGGGCTTCTGAGAGAGAGATAAAAATACCATAATGCATATAATTGAGCAGCACCATAATATAGGTATAGGGAAATCCCATGATGCTGCATCTTGAGCCCAGGCTAGTGGTTTGGAAAAGGTTCGTCAGCTTTGGATGGCTTTCAGGGTCTGTTCTGCTAACAAGATCCCTGTACATGTCAGAAGATGTGTCTCTTAGTGGAAGTGACAGGCAGCGTGGGCTCGTGGTCAGAGCACTTCCTCGTAATTGCCTTGACTCTACCCATGACCCCATCCAGGCCTGAGCCGCTCACTGAACTCCGTATTTCCTGAAGCATCTCCTCGACTCAGCTGCCTCCAGCTCTGAGAAATGGGTCTGCGCGAGTGATGTGGTTTCTTCGTCTGCATGGCAAGGGCTGAAATGACCTGGCATTTGGCAATGTGGGAGAAGTTTCGGTTGTCCTGTCCGTTATGAACGTGATGGCTGGGATGGCAGAAGAAGAGCACTCCTGTGCTAGCTGGGTAGTTCTGCCAGACCTGCTTGTGCACCTTACTTGTGAAGACTTGCTGAACTTTGCTTGTTCATCTGAAACGGTTCCCTTCAATCTTTTCCCAGTCACTCCAGTCCTGCTCTCCCCCCATTTCCCATCCCAACATGTGCCTGTCAGTCTCACTGTCTGCACAGGTGTTCCTGGGCATCTGAGTGAGCAGCATGTTCCTGCCTGCACAACGCAGACCCACAGCTGTATTGCAAAGAGCTGGCTGGGGGGTAGTGCCTGACTGGGGGATTTCTCTCTGTGTTGAACGACATTTCAAACACAGACCCCTCTCCTGACCTGGGGTAGGACTGAGTGGGGAAAGAAGGGTCAGATATGGGGGATTTGCACAGGTGATGGGTGGGAACCTCCAGGCCCAGGACACAAGCATGCGGGGCTGAAAACACTATGGCACCAGACTGATGCTCTTGAGCTTCACCCAGGATAGGGTTGGGGTGAGCAAACTTGAGAGGTTTTGCCAGGGTTTCAGTGGGACCAGGATTTCACTGAGATTGAAAGTCCTCATTCTGTCACCACTACTTTCTGTTTCCTCCCCCAGATACTTCTGTGCCCCTTTCTCTTGAGAATAGTTCCTTCCCTTCAGCAGCGACTTTCCATTAAGTATTAGCAAACTTGTTGAGATATGTCAAATATACTTTTGGAGATCTCCATTAATTCAGAACTGACTTTGACTCTAGACACAAACTCCTGGTCACCTGCAGAAAGCCCTAAAAACATCACATGGAAGGAGGAGTCCCTCACAGGAGGACCTCCTGAACACTGAGATGTGTCCTCAACCCCCACCAAAGTCTTTGAGCATTGTAATTGTATAGTGGCAAAGCTAAGAGTTGGATGAATCTCTCAAGGGGTGAGGATTCAAGCTATTAATGCCAAAGGTATTGGAATTTCTTGGACTCTTCATCTGATTGCATGGCCAAGCCCAAGTGTGAGCCCTTCAAAGGACAGGTGCTAAGCACAGCCCATTCATCCTGAGTGCAGCAGGCTCCAGGCAGGTCCTCTTGGGAGTCAAGTAGTATAAAGTGCTTGCAAGGTGAAGAAACTTATAGTGTTCAAATAGCTGAAGAAAATCATGTCTCCATCACCCTCTTAGGCATTGCTGGAAGCTGCACTATAAATTAAGGAAGGACCACTAGAGGTACATGGATGGGTGAAGATACAGAGGTCACGGGTGAAAGAAACCTTTTCAGGGCACAGCACAGTGTAAAGGACAACTGGCAGTCAAGAAATGATAGAAAGATCAGTGACGGAGGAGGGACAGAAGGATGGGTGCAAAGCTGTGGATAGGAAAAGAGAGAGTGAGAGGTGGGGAACAGCTTTAGGGAAGGGCAAGGATGGCTAGTGAAAGCAGGGGGATAGAGGAATGTGAGAGTAGCAATTGTGTTCAGAGTAAAGGAGGAGTACATGGAATCCTCACCCTTGCAGCCAATACGAGAAAACAGCAGCCACTGGGTTTGGGAGACCTTCAATCTCCTCCAGGGATGCTTGAGATAGTAGAGGTGGCACATTATGTGGACCTCTTTGCTTTCAGGCCCCATCCCATTCCCCACATGGGACAAAGTGGAACCTGCTGATTCCCAGCTGCAGAGATGGGCACCCTAGCCAAGAAGCACCTGGGAAGCTGGCAATGTCACGGCTGGGAAATGTCTCCCAGGAGCAGATGTCTTTAAAAAAAAAAAAAAACAACCAAAATCCTACGGGTTGGAGGAGGAAAGCAGAGAAGTCCCTTCAGCTGTTGAAATTGCCTTGTCAGCATCCGTGAGCGGTTGGCTGGCTTGCTGGCTCTGACAAAAATTGATGGGGACCATGTGGCAGTCAACACGGGAGAGGGTGGGAAGGTGCCAAATTTTCCTACGTATGTGTGTGTGTGTATATATGTGAGTGTGTATTTATTATCCCATCTCTTCTGCAGTTGCCTGTGTGACTTGTGCCAGCAAGCTGTGGAGATGTGGCCTTTCCCTGGAATGAGGAATGCGTCAAGGAAAGTGCGGTTGCATATACTTATGAACATATGGAGGCCTTGGAGTCACGCCACACAGTTTGCCGCTAATTGAAATAGGCTGGCTAACCTCTTATTGTGGCCACCAGGAGCAACCGTGGGGGAGGGATGGCAGAGGGGGAGGGGAATGCTGTGCATGGGCACAGTACATCTTCCAAAGCATGACTAGGAGATGAAAACACCTCCCCTTTCTCCTCCACCTCTTCCAGGATGGAGAGAGGAAGCTGCAGGGATACAGTGGAACCAGAAGCAGAAAGGAAAAGCTGTGCCCAAAGTGTCAAACATGGATTGGGGGCTGCCCCAAAGTAAGGTCCTTTTGCAGTTGGATTATATCCGTGTTCCACTGACCCCATGTCTGGCCACCTCCCTCAAAGGTGAAGTGCTGAGTGGGCAGTAAGAGATGGAAAGAGGTTCCCAGTGGAAGGTAAAGGAACAGAAAGAGGGCAAATAGGAGGCAATTTTCAGAAGCAACTTGTGTAGTTTGTGAAAAGGAGTGTCATGGGAGAAGAGGAGGACCAGCAACACCTGGGCTGTTCTATGGGCATGGCAAAAAAACAGTCACAGAGACAGATAACTTCTGGCTGCTTTTGTACTGCTGAATTTCTGGTGTATGTTCATGTATGGACAAATGTTGACTGTCCTCCTTGGGCCCACACAATCTATGAAGTGAGCTTGGAAGATTAAGGCCTACTTCTAGTATGGGCTCAAAGACATCTTGATGCATCATGGACAGGTTACACAATCTGGGTCTGGGCTGAGGGACTTCTACACTTGAGTAGTGTAGAAGTACCTCTTCCTCGAGGTACCCTCCCTTCAGATTCCAGTGCACCTGAGCATCTCTTCTTCTCTTCACTGCTTTTCTATCAGTCTCTCTTCTGCCTGCTCTTTCGCAAAGGTGCCCACAGACTCCTGAGTCCTCAGACACATCCAGGTTGAGGTGCTCCAGTGGCTGTTAAAAGGTCAACTGCTTTGTTTCTTGCATATTTTGCAAGAGGCGGCATTTGAATTGGTGGAGGTTTTGCTTGACCTGTCCTTGGGCTATATTGGTGATGTGGAATCTTGGAGTGAAGACTGCCAGAGAGAAATACGTCTGTGTATTTTTACCTAGAGACTTCTGGATTGCCCTGGACCCTGCATCACCCTGTTCAGTTTTCTCCCAACTATGGGAGTGGAGTACACCCTTGGACAGCTATTACCATCTCCTGACTGTGGACTTCCCCTGAAGCTGTCTTGCACCTCAGCCCTCAGAGGTTCGGTCTACATCTCTTGGCCATGTGGAGATTTGAGTATGCCAGAAGGCTGGCTGCCTTGGGGAAAAGTCTTCCAACTGGTGGTATGTCGATCACAGTGAAATACAGCTCATGTCACACCTACTTCATAACTGTGTTGAGGGGTGAATTCCCACCAGCTTGTCTGCTATGTTTCTTTTCCCATCTCTTGCGTTCATTTCAGAAGAATTTAGTCTGTCCTTCAGGAACAACTGTGGGAAAATGTGGAGAGGAGAACTATCTTGTCTTTTTGTGTGATTTTGTCATATCCTTTGTTTCAGAATGGGAGAGCTCTGATGAATACCTCAGGCCAGCTAAGCCTGTCCAGGTTCAAGGCATCTCCAAAACCAAGTCTATGATTTTTTTTTCTTTAGAAATGAAATAGAGATAATAAGCTAAAATTGAGACAAGTTCTGAATTACCTGTGCAGTGAGGACATAATGTGCAAGGAAGCAAAGAAAGATGGCATGTTTTTCTAGAAACAAAATTCATAGAATCATAGAATCATAGAATGGTTTGGGTTGGAAGGGACCTTAAAGATCGTCTAGTTCCAGCCCCCCTGACATGGACAGAGACACCTCCCACTAGACCAGGTTGCTCAAAACCCCATCCAGCCTGGGATATATTCCCTATATATATATTCACAGGAATATAGGGAACTTACATAGGGAATTTCCAGCAATAAAATGGGATGCCACTGTTATTAAGGGAAACTAGACTTTTAAAAATAAATTTTCAGGAAAAAAATGTTCACAAGATGACCTCAAGAATATACTGCTCTTGTATCATCAATTTCTCTAATGGAGAAATCCATGAAAACTCCCCCATGTCGTTACTTGGGTGTAAAGGGAAACAACATGCAGTATGCTTTTCTATCATATTTATAGTTCTTGTAACAAGCTGAATGAATATTTTCCTTGAATTGCTCTAGGAATTTACTTACTGAAAAAGAATAACGTCTGATTTTGATGTATAACATTGTTAGAATATTTTAATGAAGGTTCAAAGGGTTTTCTAAAACATATGCAGTCTGATCCATTCATCATCAGACACTCAAGATGTGCCCAAAATAACTCAGGGTATGTCATTGCTGATGGTGTGAATCTGTACTTTACAGTTCCTTAACTCCGTATTTCTTGGGCTGTGGAAGCTTGGGTAGATCTCTAACTTTCTGTTTATGTATATCAGCATATGAAGTCAAGTCTGACAGTGCCTTTGAATGGAAACGAGCATGTAAATATCATTACAAATATGTATGTTATGAGGCAGCTGAAGACTCCTACATGGCTGTAACCATCCTAATTGAATCTTCATGTCCCAGAGATCCAAAAGAGGAGAGACAGCAGCTGGACGATGGGATAAATAGGAAGGAGGAGGTGACAGAGGATGGGTGACCAATAAATACGATAGGAGATGTGCAATTCCCAGCTGGCTGAAGACAGTAACCACAACTCACTGTCTGTTCATGGCTAACCCTACACTACACTTCATTGTCAGAGTTTTTTTCATCATTGAAATCTTTAGATGATACAAAAAAAAGGAAAGGAAAAATAATAATAATAAAAAAGTATCTCCATCCCTCCCTTTGCTTCCACACATTTACACCAGGTCCAGAAGGAGATCAGGAAAGGAAAAGGCTTTTTGCACTTAACATAGCAGGGCAAAGAAGCCCAGGATAAAGTAGCAGAGGTGGCATACCAGACGTTAATACGTGAGGAGTATCGGGTGTGTGATGAGAAGCAGCAGGTGGGGCGAGGAGATCAAGTCCTCTGCTGTATATGGCCACATGCTATCTCTGGTGTGTCTCCTCTTGCATCAGCCTCTGGAGGAAAACTGGGGAAACCTGTCCTCCAAACCAAGGATGTGATCAGTGGAAAGAGCGGTGCTAAGAAGGGGAGAAAGAGGATTGTGTCTGTTTTAAAAACAAGAAGAGAGTTGTTTGGCATCGGTGGGTTCGTCCCCAGGCGCGTAGTGCCAGATGCTGCCATGAGAGTTGTGCTTTAGTGTCCCGGCGTTAGCACCAGCTACAGTAATTAGCACCACGATGACCCCTTGGGCGCTGGGGTCTGCAGCGTTTGCTCACCTTTCCGTGTTTCCTTCCTCACCCCCCAGAGCACCATTTACACCAACGAGCGTGTGCCGGTGTGCATGCCTGCGCGCGTGTGCTCGTGGCAGGGTGGCACGGTGGTTCTGCAAATGGTGGTCTGCAGCACCCATTTTGGGAGCCCTTTTCAACCTTATTTAGATTGCTTCTTTTTTAACCACTGCTTTTTGTTCCAAAGGAAATTGCACTGAATGTGTAAGTACATGTTTTTTAGGCAAATAGATTCCTTTACATTAGAGCTTGTGGGACGAAAAGAAAACAAAGTTCAAACACAAAAATGAGATGAGTGTGCCCAAATCTACATCATTCTTTTGGGGTTTAAGAATTATATGGATTTTTCCCTTGCTGCTTTCTGAACACAAGTCCCACAAGCCTTACCTGCTTATGACCTTATATGTCCTGCATTGCAACATCTTTTGAGCAGGCCTGATCCACCTCTGTCCTGAGCTGAACAGACAGATGCATTGCATGATAAAAGGGACAAGGGCACCCATTTATTCAGCACCTGAAGCATAAAGATGTCCTAAATCACCGTGTGAACAGCAAAACCAAGGAAGCTTTGTTTCTCATGCGACTTGAAGGTGAGCACCTCTGTGGATTCTCTGAAAACTTGTAAAGGGTTGAGCTCATGCAGCAGTGGGTGTTTTTATTAGACCTGTACTTTTTTTTTCTTCCACTTGGCCAATAATTTTCACAAAACTCATAGAAAGTTCCTATTTTGGAGACTTATACTCTTCTGTTATATTTTCTTAAAACTGACCTGTGAGTTAAAAAGCTATTAGGAAGGACCCAGACAAATGTATTGGCAGACTAAAAGACACTGTGATCTCACATGCCTGGTTTCCTAAGTAAACCTGTCTAAAAGCCCCAAGGATCATTAGTACATCATCTGTTACTTCCATCAGCATTTTTTGAATGTAGGACTGTGATTTCTCCCAGAGCAGATGGGACCTGGCATCTCGTTAGAAAGATTTCTTTGTAGTGACCTGTGCAATATTCGTTTATCCCAAGGGAAACAGGGAACAGGAAAGGCAGCTCTATTTTCCACATGTCCAGCTACTTTAAACCCAATGATATAGTCAGCTAAGGTGGCTTGCAGAGCCAGCCTACATGAAAACTGCTGCCTACTGCTGCAGCTCACTGCCGCTCCTATGGCTTCACGGTAGCCCAGCAGCCACAGGACACATTTCTTTGACTGTCATGACACCAGTAAGCCAGCCCTCTGGCACTCTCTTGTGTCTGGAGATTTTCCCCATCAGGCATATTTTGGAGCTCTGTGGATTCCTTTGCAGGAAAAGTCCCTGTAGAAACAGTTCAACAAGTGGCAAAGGTAAGGCTGGCTGACAGGTGCCCCTGTAGGGAATTCTGCCTTGGATGCAACTCCAAGAAAAACCATCTCTAACAGCTGTGAGACATGTTAGGCTGCATTAAAATTGCTCAGTCTCTCTCCGAGCAGGGGGCTCACATGGCTCCAGCCTAAAGTAGGCAACTTTCCGCTGATCTCAATAGGAACCAGTGTAGCCCCTGTCACATAAAACACACAGGAGGCCCAATGGTGGCAAAAGAATTGAAAAGGAAATATTTCCAATGGCTTTTGCTGAGGTTTGAGTTGTGTTGTGGGCAAAGCTTGTTTCTGATTTTCGGATTGTTTTTGTCCCTGCCTGATGACCACATTACAGAGCAAAGCCAAATCCTCAGCCCTCTGGCCTGACACTTCTCCTCTTCACCTCTTGTTTCTTCATACGCAGATCGCCGCAGTTCCCAGCCAAACACACCCTGGTCCAAGCTTGCTCAGGAGGTACTTTCTGCCAGAAACTTCCCCTGGGAGATTTAAGAAACAAACAAACAAACCAAGCATCCCTCACAACATCCCGATGACAAACAAACAAACAAACAAACAAACAAGCACGCACACCCCATGTTCCTGAAATGGCATCTGACCCTGCTCTCCAGAGCCCGGGGGCAGGAGGCGTACCTTGGCGATAAACACAGACCACTTGTGTCAGGGTGAATACTTGGAGCAAACTGCAAATCACTGACTTTTTCCCTGGTGAAGTAAGAGGAAAACTCCAGCAAAACCTGTTTCCTGGGTCCAGCCCCTCTAAAACGGAATGGGGTCAGGATGTTGTTCCTGCAGTTGTCATTTCCTACCAAATCAGAGCCTGTTTTCTTCACCTCCTTTTACTTCCTTCTCTGTGAGCAAGCCGAAAGCCATTTCTCCAACAGTGTTTTCTGCCTTTTGGAAACTTGTCTCTACACCACTTCAGGTGGGATTGACATGTGGTGTGTCCCAGGGCTCACAAGCTCACACGCCATGACTGTGGGCTACTTGTGTGTTCCTCCCGGTCAGAATTGCCCGTGCTTTATATTGAAAGTGCTGAGAGTCTGCCAAATGGTTCCTCTGAACCTTGCCTCTTGGAAAAAGCCCCATCCTTGGGCATGGAAATATGGTTTGGACATTCAGAGTGGTCCTGTCTCTGCTTCTTGAGCCCAAGGTCCATGAGTGGAGGAGTCCCCATTGGTTTGGTCCTGTGTATGCTGGATAGATAAATGTACTACACCAGAAAAGTGTGGTCCCACATATTCTGGATGGAGGAATATGCTAGCTGGATGCTGTGGGGAGGGTCAGACAAGGCAGGCTCTAGTGACACGTCAAGCAAGAGGTTGTCTATGTCAGGGAGTTGCGCAGAACAGAAATGCCAGGCTGGCTGAGTCTGCAGAAAGAACAAGGTTTCTGTGCTCGAGACTGCTCTGCAGCCTGCAGCCCATTTCTTCCCAGAAGGGCAGTCACTGTCCCTACCTTCCACCTCCCAGGACAACAAGAGCAACAGAGCCATTTCTCTATGGTTTGCCCCAACTTCCGCAATCTGTCTCTGCATGTCTCCACACCTCCTCTTTCAGCAGAAGCAGCCAAGTCCTTGGAGTAGTGACAAGCAGCCATGCCCGTGCTCCTGAAATGTTTGGAGCCAACTGTGAGTTCAGAGAAACCAGGTGGAAGGACACAGTTGTTCTCACTGTTGTGTTTGAAGGCTAGGAAGACACTATGGGCAGGAAATCATTCTGCATCAAGTAAACTGACTGTCTAGATGAGGCAGGTTGATGGAGAAGGGAGTGGAGAAAGTGAAAAGTAAACCTCACGAGGTCACCAGTGCTATTAAAGTACAGTTTCCTGCAGTGGAAGACGCTAGTCCTGTTTGGTTTGGTTTTGGTTTTTTTTTTTTTTTGTGGTGTTGATCCCTTTTATTTTCTATGCAGAAAGTCTTTTTTGGGGGGGCATATTTGGAGGATTTCCTGTGTTGGAATGGGATTTCCTGTAATATTTTTGATGCCTCTGCACATAGGTTTGGTATCGACAACGCGGTTATTATTCCCCTGGGGCTGCCCTGGGGCAAGGAATCCCTAGTGGATTCTGTGCTTGGTAGCTAGACACCATGTATGAGTCCAGCACCTCCAGGAAATGTTAGACTTATCAGGCCAGTGTTTACTGGGGATGGGTTCTTGTCTTTTGTCTTCCTTCTGTGGTGCTGATACCCTCCGTGCTTTTGCAGTGCAGGCAGTCTGGGGGTGCAGCATAGGGCACTGGTCTTGGGATCTCCCCGTTGTGGCTTGGGGTGAAAGAGCCTGGAGTCCCTGGTCCAACAGGGGTTGCTAGCTGTGTGTGCTGTAGGTGTGCTCTGGGCACTGGGCAAGGCTGAAAGTAAGGATGAGGTAGAAAGATGCGTGGTTTATGTTGGGAGACAGACAAAGAAAGTGAGTGCTGCAACAGAAATACCATGCAGGGGCGGATAGAAGGCATGGGGATAAACAAAAGAACAAGGGGGTGCATGGGCAGATGGGTGATGTGGGAAGAGCTGATCACTATCACCTAGAAATCCTACACCAGCATACACCCCCTACGCCTCCCCCAGACCATGCCCCTTCCAGACTTTGAGTCCCAGCCGATGTTGCCCTTTTAGGGGCAGGCAGGAGATAAACAGATGTGGAGCACACAGTGGATTTTATAATAACACGGTGGTTATAGACAATTGCCTAATGAAGACCAGATGGTCAGTTTTATTTTAAGTTGCCCTTTAACAACATTCCCATCTAAGCTGTGTTTTTTAAGTAATAGGCTTTTAATGAGATGCCCATAAGATCTTACAACACATCGGGTTTTAATCACGCCGACCTATTTAAATGGCAGTGTATGTCTTTAGCACTCCTTCTACGTTTTTATGGTGTTTAATTCCTTCCCACCACCGTTCCTCACTCCAAACCTCAAATGGGCTGTGTCAAAGGGACCATTCCTCCCAGCCCTGGATGCTGCCCCTGCTGAACTTATCTGTGCCATTCCAGACTGAGACTGAGGACAAACCTCCTTCCAGGAGAAAGGAGGCATCTTCTCCTTCCCCTCTCAGAGGTCAGGGTGCAGCTCTGTTTGACAAAATAAAAGCTCTGATTATAAATGCTGCTTTTGGATGGGGAAGGCAGGGAGCGGTGTGATTTGTCTTGCAAAGATACTATTATGAAGCCAAGCAAGCATTTGCTTTGGAATGATGCCTCTAAATCCCCTGGGCAGCACCATGTGGCCAAGCTGCAGAAGATGTCTGAGACCCCAGACAGTGGACATTTTGATCGTGATAAGCCATGAGGAATCACTGAGAAAATATGCAAAATGCTCACTGTATTTTCACTTCAGGCGTGAGATGTAACTGCACAGGATGTCAGCAGATCATCCACACTTCTTGGGAGGGGACACTGAGGTGAGCTGCCTGCCTACTGTGTATGAACAGAGCAGAACCCCAGGTTTCTTGCTTCTCTACCCCTTATCTACCAAGTTAGGTCCTGGATAGCACAGGCAGCTCACCTCATCTCTGGGACCTGTCTTACAGTAGCCCCATGTCCCTTTACCCCTTGGATGGACTGTCCTGGCTCAGTCTCATCTGGACAGGGAGAGAACAGATGTAGAAAGAATTGGGAAACATGGCTTGATGGCAATCCTAGGTGAGCAGAGCTGGACCAGACTGCAGCTCCCCACTTCTCATCTCAGTGTGAGGCACACGGGTTCCTGTTGTTCACCTTTATGATCTGGGTCAGCCCTCCAGACAGCCAAGCATTCCATGGCCTTCCCAGTAGAGGCCAACATGACTTGTGCTTCCCTTTGCTGGTGCTCAGCCCAATATTGAAAAAATATCCTGCTCTAAGAAACCAGTTTGCAGCCAGGCAGAGCAAAAAGCTTGCTGTCAGGACTTAAAATATTCTTTTTTTTTTTTCAACAAGGTATTCCTCATATAATATCAGTGGGGTCCTTTCCTGCCTGTCCCACTCTTACAGACATCAGCAAACACTGGACGAAGCAATGCATGACTTTCACCTCTCGCCCCTCTGGGGATTTCATTTTTCCTGTTGATGTCAGAGGGTCTGTGAAATTGCAGATGAGATCAAGCTCTGCTTTCCTTCCTGGGGTTGGTTGCCCTTTGGTGGAGCTTACACTGAGACTGAGACTGTGTTGGTTAAATGACATCAGCATGTTTCAAAACGTTATTTGTTTTTTGTTTGGGTTTTTTTCAGGGTATTTTGCGTGTTTACCCAGTCACCTTCCAGCAGATCCAAACTCAGACACTTTCCACTCATCGATGGGTGGGGAGGGCACGCTGGTCAATGACACTAAGGTTTGCGGGGCATTCTCAGCCTTTCCTCTGTTTGAAGCAGTTCACTCAAAGTCAGCTCCAGCAAAATATATCTTCCTCTTGCACCAGACTCAGCCCTGTTTCCCCAGCAGTTCTGTTTTTAAGAACTCTTGTGGGTAGACACTGGGAGGCACCAAGGAGCCCATGTTGTATAAGGCATAAAACAAAAGGAGCAGAGAAGAGGCTGAGGTTTGTTTAGGGAGGAGTTTAAGCCCAAATGTGACCTTGGTCACACTAACAAGTGTGGTTCAGGTGGACACTGTGAAGAAGACTTCGCTTCTCAAGTCTCAGCTTAGAACCAATGTTATTAGGTGTTTTCCTGGAGAAACCTGGAGGAACCCAGGCTTTGCTGATTCGGCTCTGGTGTAGCGTGAACAGGAGTGGAAGATACAACAATCCAGGCAGGAAGAGCTGGGGTGTGAATCCAACTAGTAAAGGTCTGCTTAACGCCAGCCTTGACTACCCTGGGCTGGGCTCGACAGCAGTACATACATAAAAGGTTTCAGTGGTTTTGGGGGGAAATACTGGCTTTTGCATTTTATCTATTTTGAAGGAGGCCATGAGCACACTAAAAACATAGATCTCTTGAGAGCTCTCCTAGCATCTCTCCTCGTGCCAAACTTATGGGCAAGACATTTCACCTCGTTCCTCACAGCAGGAAGGAAGGGAGTCTGGAGTCACCAATGTGGCTCTGTTTTAGCCGACGAATAGGATAAGCACCCCAGATCTTCCCAGATAACCTCTGGAAGAATAGACTAGACAGTGTTTCTGGCAAATTAGTCCCTGACGACTAATGGTCTTTGTCTTTCTAAGGCTCCCAGCTGAAGCCTCTGCCCTCAGCCTGAATTCCAGTGACATTTGTTTAAGGAAACAGCAGAGAAGAAAATCTCCAAGCTCTGAATCTTCTCCCAGCTCTTTGGTGAAGGAGGAGCTCCATCCTAGAGAAGCCGACAGATGCCTGCAGTCCCAGGAAAGGGCTGATGGGCTTCAAGCAGGTTGCAGAGTTGTCCCAGGGAAAGAGAAGGAAAAAGAAACATTGGCAGTGATTGAAAATTGCTCTGCAGCTAGTGCAGGGAGGTAAACCGGCTGCAGACGGAGGTTTGTTCTTGAATCACACCATCAGTGAGATGGTGAGAGGTGTCCACCGTGGAGGCACCTTGACGTGCAGCCCTGCTCCTTGCTGAAAGGTGAGCTCAGCCCCGAGGGGCTGCTTGCCATGGAGCAAAGAGCAGTCCCTCCCGCTTCCTTTGTGGCCTCCCCTTTGGAGGTTTGCTGACTCCTGCAGCCTGGTCTTGGGTTAGCTAAGCAGCATCTGTGTGAAGTGGAAAGTGTGTGTGCGAGCGCAGGGGCTGGGGCACAGAGCCACGGCTGGGCTTAGGCCCCTGAAGCCGTGTTGTCTAAGCTGGTAGTTGCTCTGTGGGTTCAGGGAGCTTTCCTTGGAGCCGTAGCAGCCTTGCAGGGAAAGCAACGGCAGCTGGAGGGAGCGCGGCGCGTGCGTGTTTGGCACAGAGCTAACACCCCCTTCTCCTCTTCCCGCCCACCCCCCAATGATGGGGCATGCTTCCTGCAGACACACGGAGACAGTAATTTGTGGTGAGCTCCACCGCCTTGACAGCGGATGGAGGAGCCTCAGCACAGCTGGGAACGGGGCAGAGGCAGGAGAAAGAGGCAGCTGGGGAGATGGAGTGGGGCTGGCAGAGAGGCAGCAGTGGGAAAACCTTGGGATGCCATCCCGCTGCGGGGTACCCCTTGCCAAGAAGTTGGCTTCTCTGAATCATGGAGAGCTGCTTCAGGCCCACAGCACCCACTCCTGGGGTGGCGCCAAGAAAAGGAACGGGTGGCTCAGGTTTGCGCTCCCATGGTGGTTTGAGACAGGGCCGATGGGCTCAGCCCCTTCCCTGAAGCCAAGGCCTCCTCATCTGGCTTCTTGCTGCTGCAAGAGGGGGTGACAGCTTGAGAAACTTGGTCTCGGCTGGTGATTCTGTTTGGGCACATCAGTAATGTCCCCAAGGCAAACAAGAGTGCCTGAAACAGTCTTGCAAAATGAGGGAGGCTGTAACAAATCTAGTGGTGTCAATCCCAGTGTTGCCAGGACCTGAGCGTTGCAGCTGCAGGAGCAAGAGGATTCAGAGGGCTCCGCTGGCAAAATGAGCCATGGAGGGTCTGGCAAGTAATCGTTGCTAACAGTACAGGACCTCTGGCCGAGTGGCTCCGAGTCCAGCCATGCCATAGATCCATGTGGCAGCTTGCTGTTTTCCCCTTCTGTGATGATGGAAACATTTCACCATCGTATCCTCCTTGTGGGAAGAGAGGGGAACCGGCTTCCCATCAGAGGGACTGAGACCACCAGACACAGCCCCAAGGTACAAGCTCATTAAACCAGTGTGGGAGGGAGATTGAAGTGAACTATTTCCTAGGGGCCAGGTCAGAAATCTCAGCGGATAGTCTTTATTCCCCTTGTCCAGGGACTTGCACTAGAAACAAATCCCAGAGCAGAGTACCCATTTTCAGCCTGAGCTTTGTAATCCCTTTGATTCTGCTCTGCTGGAGATGACCTCCCCTCAAAAAGTGAGGCCACCCAAATGCAGTCACCAGCTTCTGCCAGGCTTGTTGTAAGGAGGCATAGCTGGCTCTTCCCATCCTCTGTGGGAAGGGACAACCCTAGCAGGGTAGCTGGGACGCTCAAGGTGAAGTCTTGCAGCCTGTGACTGCTTTGGCACTGAGTTCAAGTCCTGCCTGTGGCTGCTGGCAAGGTTCTGCTAGCTGTTTTCCTCCAGCGAAGCCTTCTTGTGTTCCCATGGATGGCCCAGAGGCATCTCCAAACCCAACAGTGCCTGGGCTCAGAGGAGTGTAGCACCTTGGATGCTGTGGGGAGCATGGTTTGGTTTTATCTTGTTGCATGCTAGATCCTACTACTCTTTGATCAAGGCTGTGACCACTGGGAAGCCTGGCCTTGGAGCCTAAATGTAATAAGTGATGGTGCACCTGTATGTGGATCGTTACGGCTGAGTTCATCTCTCACCCTACCATGCATCGGGATCCCTAATACAGGCTGTATCCTCTTTCTGGATGCTTCTTTTCACAAATCTGGCAGTAGTTTCCTACCTTTGAGATCTCTTCCCTTTAAGCAAACTCAATGGAAAGAGTGCACAGGTTCCAGAGCTGCTAAGGAGGGGGGACAGATGGAGAGACTGAGACTGTGACATGCGGACAGTGAGATCTCATAAGCCCGTTGATTTAGGGAACCATGTTAAAAATAAAAAATACTTTGTAAAATAGGAGGGACTGGAAGGTGGGGTTTGTAGGCAGCCTGGCAGCCATCTGGGTCCTTGATTGCTTGGGTTCAGAAATACAAAGCAAAGCTATCAGCAAAAAATAGACTACGAGCCCTTGCCACCCATCCCTCTGTGTATCCTGAGAACAGGAATGTGGAAACTTTCCCTTTCTGTTATTGTTTCAATGGAAACACTTCACACCCTTCAACCTTCATCAGAGAGGATGCATCATACATGTAAATCAGGCTCCACACAATAGCTTTTTCCTTTCCTAACCAAAGATTTTCCACTGCAGTTTGACTGGAAAGACCCTGTCTGCCCTGCCCCTATGTAGCCTGTGTGCTGAGCCAGGCCCAGTGGCTTCCCATGCAGGGTTCTCCCTGTTGTTGTTGCTTGGGTATGCTCTGGTGCTGCTACTGCTTCCCATGCTCTGCCTCATCCCGCTTCCTTCTGAGAGGTTGTTTTGCTCTGTGTCGGAAGAGGACAGGGCAGGATGATGGGTACTTGGCCACCCGCAGAGCTCTGGCTCACAGCTGGGCTCGCTTTGGTTTCTCAGAAAGCGCAGGTTCCTGCTGAAACTTGTCCCATGACTGAGGTTCTTCAAAGGACATGTGGTGTGTGTCTCATGTAGATGGTCTGATGGCTGATTAGGGTTGAACTCCCCTCAGCCACATTTCCCTTATAAGAGCAGGATTCAGTTCAAGATGAACTCTCCCAAATGTCAGTGTCTAGATATGACTCTGAGCTCCCACTATGGAAGCTGGCTGAAGGTAACCTACTGGGTTAAAAATTTTCTGTGGCAGAGCAAACATGCATGACACCTTATGCACCTATGACAGCTTAGGAAATCAACATAGCAGAAGGTAGTAGACAACAAAAACAGGCAAGTCCTGGCTATGGCCTGTGGCTGCATGGCACAAGGTGAGCATCATTCCCCGAGATGCCTGTGTAGCCCTCCTGTGGGCCTGGAGGTGACATGCTCTGTGGTCAAGCAGAGCAAAACCACGGAGACCTTTGTTTACTCCACGTCCACAGGGACACATGGGATGCTCTGGTTCCCACCTCAATGATTAAACAAGTGGTTTGGCTGGTGCATCCAGTCATGACAGCTGGGGCTATGTTTGCGTTGTATGCAGGACAGAGAGCAGACACCAGAAACTTTCAGGAACGCAGTGGCTTGCAACACGGTGAAATGCAGATGTGCGTGTTCGTCACATCACCTGAGGGAACTTGCAAATACACTGCAGCATGTCCATATTCGTAACCTTGAGTCTATCTGTGAGCTGATTCGTAAGACAGGATCAGCTGATGCCTGTGTTATGTGACCACTGGGATGGAGCATGCTTGGGAGATGCAGCTAACAAATATTCAGTACATAAGGAGGGCTGGATTTTGTACTGACAACCTTGGCAGGTTCTTGAGACAGGTTTTGACTATACATGTATAAACAGGAAGACGTAAAATCTTTTGGCTCCAGAACTGAACTAGGGAAGCTCTGGAGAGCTGGGTTGTGTTCTTGGTCTGGCAGTTTCTTCTGTCTCATTGGAAACACCTCTATTTAAAACATGCCTTGCCTCAGTTTCCCCCGCCTACTCTCACAGCCAAATTGCAACCATATTGAGAGCCTCCCCCCCTGGCTGTGATGATGAAGATAGATAGCTGGTGGTGTGCTGGCAGGCATCTCTGTGGCACTCAAACCAGATGGCCTCTGTCTGTGTCCGTAGCTTAGCATACATTTTAGATGGCAATGGGCAACACATTATTCTCAGAGGGACTTCTGGACCCTTTCCAGGTATAGCTGAAAGCCATTCTCCAAGCCCTTGCAACCATCGCACATGCCGAGGGCTAGCTGGCTGGCTCTCATTGCTCCTCAGGTGATCTGACTCTGTTCCTGGGCCTCGTCTGATCACATGTGCTTCCTCTGCTTTCGCTGGGATCCTATCCAGGACTAGATGACTTCAAGATCACAAGGACATTGGTAGGAAACCTTGCCATAACTCTGCAGAGTGCAAACCTTAGTTTTGAGTGGGGCTTACGTCTCTAGATGGAGGGAGGCACAGCTGTGTCAGAATCTGACAGAGGCTGCCATGCTTGGAGCAAAGGTGAACGTTCATTTTATTCAATCCAACACTCCTGCTGCAGGTTCAGCAGCGTGGCAGGATAAACACTGGGTCAGAAACATTTGGAGCCCTGCAAGGAAAGAGGAAAGTAATGAGATCTCAGGCATCAGCGGAGGGATCATCCTGGGAGCCAGGAAGGAATTACCCCCCTTCCTTCACTCCTTTCAGCCACACAAAATTGGCCAGGTGCATTGTGGCAGTTTATTGCTTTCCTCTGAGGCATTAAGTTTTGGCTGCCATCAGAGAAAGGATATCAGCACACTGGTTTGGGATGGAGATCTTCATTCCTGTGAGTGGAAGCGCCAATATTTCATTGAATAAGAATGTATTGGGGCCAGAAAAGCTTTTGCCTCAATGAATTTGCTTTTCCCAGGAAAAGTCTGTCTGAGGGGAACATCTGTTTCCACCCTATCACTTTCTACCTGCCTTGCTGCTGGATGAGTGGTTGTAGAGCAGAGGGACAAGCGATCCCAAACCTCAGTCCCCATCCGATCCTAGTCAGTCACCTTAGCTATGAAACTGATCCCCTTTGGCTCCTGGTGGGGGCCGTATAGACAGAGTTAAGCTCAGTTGTCAAAGTTCCCAATGCTTTGAAATACCTCTATTGTAATGAAAAATGTCTGTGCTTATGTTGTGGGTTCAGGCCTATAATAAGTTCAGGACATAAGGGAAAGCGCTGACTGGGTTTCCCATTCCACTCTTCTCACTTTCGTTGGCTGTTTGACCTTCTTGGAGTTGGAGTTTGTTTGTTTGTTTGTTTTCTTCTGTTCTGTGAATCAGATTCAGACTTGGTGTGACTGTGTAGGAGCTGATGGAGTTACTCTCAGGCTGAATGTTTATTTCTTTAGTGTTATGTGAAGAAAGCAGTTCACGTGCCCCCAAATCGAGGCTGTGTATCTCTTTCTCATGTGTCTTTAGTTCAGCCCTTCAAAAAAAAAAAAAAAAGCTTTGCTGGGAAAATGCAAGATGAGTCAGACGAGTGCTCAGATGATTGCTTTTCACTGCAAAATTCATGGCTCTTGACTTTTCCTCCCAATTGCCTGTTCACCCTGTGAAGCTGAGTCAGTTTGCTCACTGAATAGTCATATTGCCTCAGTTAAGAAATAAGAACAAACACTAGAAGTCAGACTGTGCAGGTGGCTCATGTTCAGCCCTGAACCTCTGCAGCCAGCTGAACCACTGAAGTGGGACAACACTAGAAAAAACTCAAGTCCTACCTCTGCAAAGCAAAGGGGCTGTTTCCTATCGCTTGATCTTTTAATTAAAGAATTAAATTAGATATGATGTGCATGAATTCTTCCTATGAGGACACAGACCCGTATTTGATCTCATGAGCTCTTATCACCCTAGTCTCAAATGATCTTCTCAAATGATGAGCATTCCTAGCGTCACACTATCTAGATATTCACAGAAACTAAAAAGTAAACCACCACGAAGTATCACCTCAACAATTATTTCATTTCCTTTGATTTCAATTAAAGAACAAGACCCAAACCTCTGTTTCAGTGTGACTGGAAATAAAAATGGCCCTTGAAAGTGATGGAAATGTCATTCTGCACAGCTTTGGACCATCTCTCAGGAGGGGACAGCCTCCCAATTGCTAAATCCAAGTCCCAGCCCCTCTGCACTCTTGTCTGTCCACATCCATGTCCTGGAAGGAATACAGTCCAGACTGCGGCGTGCTAAGGTACCACGAAGATATAACTAGGGAAGTACTTGGGATACAGAGATCGGCTGCAGCTTGAGGCTCCTGCCTAGAGCTGGCTCATGGCTCATTGGGTCTTTGGGACAGAAAGCTTCTCGTGTTATAAGAAGGCATCATGCCCTACTGAAGCAAGGATCTAATGAATTACGCACCGCTAATAACTGGAAATAAACAAGTTAAAAGTCAAAATGCCAGCGCAGCCTGGCGCTGCAACATGCCTCCCCCTGAGTTCACAAGCTGGTGGAGTGCAATATGTATAGACTGTGTCAGAGCATAGCGTCATGTCATACAATCTTACAGCAAAAGAAGGTAAAAAGAAAAAAAAAGGTGGGGAATGGTGAAGAAGAGAGGCCTGAAAGGGAGAATAGAGCAAGTAGGCATGAAAGAGAGCGATAGCTGGGCTTGGAGGAAGAGAGTTGGCTTGTCAGGTAAGGCTTTTTTTTTCCCTCCAAGCGCTCCCCAGCTCTAATTTATGCAATATAAATAATTAATAGCTGTGCAGACCCAGTGCTAATCCTTGTGGTATTCCACAAGCAACTTCCTTCCCGCTTAGAAAGGATCCCATTGAGAATTATCCGACGGTTCTTGCTCTGCAGCCAATTTTCCGCTCCAGTCCACGAGTCAGCGAGTGGCGTCTGAGCTCTCCTTTTCCTTGGTTCAGCCTTTCCCAAAACGCATGGCAGAAAAATCCCATTATGTGAGGTCTACTTCCTCTCATCCTGGAGCAATCTGTGCTAAAATCTCACAGCAGACCTAGAGGGAAGGGGAGGAGGTCTTGCGGAAAAGCTGTGATTTCTGAAGCCAGCTTCAGCCACACCACATCCATTTGGTCACGTAAATCAGTTCTTCATCAGTCCTGCCATACCACTGCAGCTGAAGTTCGACAATCTAAATTGATGTGGTATTGTGGTATCCTCCCAGAAGCACAGGGCACTAATGGAGGACAGTTTAACCTGTTCAAATGCATTCTGTGGGAGCAGCAGTAATAGGATGGGGACCTTAGACTAGAGAAGAGGTTATTCTTTCTTCTTTTCCCTAAAGGAACTGGATCCGCCTTTCTGTCACCAGGGGTATGTGCTTAGAAGGAATTATGGAGATATGGTAAGACTTGGTGGCATGTATCCTGTGCATAAGATGGAAGATTTCTCTGGTGCTTCGGGCAAGACTGAATACTTTTGGCCTGAAAAAAATCGGGACGTAACTCTGAAAAGGCTGCGTAGCTGCAATCCCTGCTCCTCAGCATTGCGGGACAGATCAGTCCTAGACAATTTTGCCCTGAGAGGGAGCCAAGCCTCAAAGGCTATCAGCCACGTGTTGCTGGAAAGGCACAGAACTAGTATTGATGCTAACATTTTGCAATGGGAGGAGGAGGAACTAAAAGCATATTTAGAGAGATGGGTTGTAAAAGCTGAAGGAGGCTTTTTCAAGCAAGAAATTACCTGACTGTGAGCAAAGGTGGAAGACTATCACACATTCAGAAATTCAGGATCATTGCAGAACTGCTGTGCTCAGGCTTCCTAAGAGAAAGGGAATAAATTCCTAGTTACTGAGTTAGAGATTAGGACTCAATAATTGGACATGAACTGGCTCAATCACAATAAGTATTTTTCAACTGCAAATCACTTCAACAGCCAGTTCTACAGGACTGTGCCGACCAGAGTTGTGCTGCTTGTACTACCCTCTGCCCTTACTGATTTCATTACATTTGCAAAGCAGAATAGCCCAGGAGCTTGGTTTTCCATCTAGGCCAGCAGGCTGCTGTGTCCCAGCAGGTACCAACAATGAAACACATACTACCTATGGACCCTGGATAAGACAGTGGTAGTCTCTGGGCTCATCTGACCTCAGGTCAGGCCACCACATCATCCATGCAGATGTGATAGGTATTTGGGAGAGGGGTGTGAATATTTTAATTTCTTGCCCAATGTGAAGGATACGTGTGATTTAAAGGAGAACTATGGGTGCATGTTGTGCAAAGAGAGACATCCGAGACTCTGCTGTTTGATGTCACCAACAACAGACCATGATCTGGTGGTCCGGCTTTGCCTTTGGCATTCCCTGCCCTTTAGATGCTCGTCAAAGCAAATATAAAGGGGAGGCAAGATCTTACAAGTGAGGATTCAGTAAGGACAGCAGTGAGGCAGCTGTGAATTGAAACACACCAGTGTTTCTGCAGCGAGGACAATACAACTGCTCCCATGAAAGCCCAGGAGGTGTGCTGTTGCTGCATGCTCTGGCCAGCCGCCGCTAATGAATCATCCAGCCCCTGGATCACTCCCATGAAAGGGACAGAAAATGGATCCAATCCAGAGAGATCTTGGGAGTTCATTGCAATGTGATAACCCTGTTTACTACTTTAAGAGCTCCAGAAATTCATGAGGTGCTGGCAGAACATCTGCTTATTGCAGGACCTTGCCAGCCGCTCTTTGGAGATACTAGCTCTGTGCTTTGTTTGTCTATTTGAGATTCCTCAGAAACAGTACACTGTTATATCCTAAGGAAGACTAAATGTGTCTAGGAAGAAGCAGCTCTGCTTCACTTCCCAATGGAAACAGAAAACTCTGCTAAACTTCCAACAATTTTTAGCTCAAGTAACTATCCCAGGGCAGACCAGCTGGGAATCGGGGGTCATACTGCCATTATGGTTCCCATTATTTTTTTTTTCTTGCTGATCCACCCACAGAAACTCTGAAATTACTTGAGAAAACTCATGTTGAAGGTTTCTGATCAGACCTGAAAAACCTTCCCAAGCATGTCAACAAGCTGCTGGTGCACATTTTCTGCAGGAAACAGATATGGAGAGCAGGTGAATGAGGGTGAAAATAATCCTGAGGTTAACCAGAAGAAGATAAAATAGATGCCCTGGGAATAAATGAAAACCTTGGTTGCACAGTTATTGTTTCACAGCTACCCCAGGGCAGGTGACCACCCCACCATGCTGGGCAGCTTCCTGCACAGATGTTTCTGCACACTGGGCTGGGGAAAATGCCTTTCAGGGGCCTTGGGTCTACCTTCAGGTTTCTGCTTTGCTGCAGACATCCTGCAGGTCGTCCAGCTCCTCTTCTGTGCCTGTATGGATACTAAAATTGGCTGGGGAATGGACTTGAGCCCTGCAGCCAAATGGTACAGTATGTGTTTGTGCAGCCAAGCTCTTTTCCCCCCAGAGAAGAAGGGGCTATAATCCAGTATTCCTCCTGCGAATACTCCTGGTCTGCAGCTGACATTGTCTGGGTGGGTGTCAGTGCTGGGAGCTGTGCCGTATGGGGTTACCTGTGCAGTCTCTGACCTGCTCCAGCTGGGTCCAGCGACCACAGGCAACACCACCTACGAGCCTTGCTCAGGCCTCGCGCGGGGCTGGCCAGCTGCCTGCACATTGCTGTTGTGTTGGAAACCTCTTTCTAAGTTCCCAGCCTTTCATTTGCGGATAAGAGTTGAGAGGTACAGGCTGGACACTGACTGGGGCCCATCCTGAGGATAGTCTCATGAGCTATGTTGCCTCCTGCAGCCACACAGTGACCAGAGAGAGACCTCAGCCTGCTCCCAAGGAGAAACTGATGGAGAAGCAGAACTTGTACCAGAAAAGGACCTGCCTGGTTGCCCTCACACTGCTCTTGACCATTGCTCGTTTCCCCAGGGATCATGGGGACAGGCTGTCCCACAAAATGAGGAGAACTGCAGAAGAGAGGATGCCACACTCCAACAATGATGCCTGTCCCCTTGCCCTACTGACAAAGTCCAAGGTTGTCCATGGTCCCAAGCCACTGAGGATCTGGACTCCTGTCAGCTGCAGCTGCAAAGCCAACCCGATGCCCGTGGGCAGTTTTTCTCTCTTGGGGAGCTGCTGGCTGGAGGCATGGTCTCCGCAGGCAAGTTTCACAAAACCCAGGGTGACACAGCCCGACGTGTGCTCCTCCCTGCCCCACCGCCCAGGAACGGGGTGCTGGAAGATGTGGGGCTCTGTGGCCATTTCAGGGAGCTAACGTATCATTTAAGGTCAGTCCCAGTGCCATTTGGAGAGGAGCTCGTATTTCCTTAACTGAAACAGCAAGTTCTGAATGTAATTACAGGATTAAAGGCATGTTCTGGGGCTGAACACATGATTTATAAGCAAAGGTTACACTTTCAGTCTGTTTACAAGGCGCTCTTGGCCCTGCTTAACTCTTTGTTTGCTGAAGACAAATGGTGATGATGTTACTCCTGTTATGGTGCTCATGCATGATGAAGAGATGGAGTAGAAGGGTGGTCCCCAATGGGGACAGATCAGGGAGCTGTTGGGTAGGTTCATCCCACAGAAGGGGGAAGTGACTATTCTGATTTTTTTCCCTTTACCTGTCATAACTTCTTAGGTAACTAAAAAGCCCTAGCAGAAAGTCCCCAAACAGACTAAGTGTTAGCTGATGGTCATTTCTCTAGTTGAAAATCTCTACGGTATTCCTCAGTTCTTCCTGAAGGCTTTCTGTGTGGTGGTCCCTGAACAGTAAGGTTGGAAAAGACAATTATGAAGATGAAGCCTGACATGTGACAGATAAGCCAAACCCTGGAGAATTTTCTGTGACAACACTTCTGTTGAATCCACCAGTTTGAGGTAAAGCCAAAGCCTATCATGTTGAAAGGCAGCCACAACTAAATGCAGGCCAACAATTCTAGGAAGCTAACCTCATTGTCATGAGTATCTCTCTTCACATAGGGATCCAAGGATCTCATAGTTCTGTAAAGAAAACAACGAGAATTTCTTGCTTTTTCTTTGAGTGCAAAACATGTGCAATGATTAAATGAGGCATCAAGAGTAGGTCATCTGAATATGGGCCCAGTCTTGCTCTGTAGACTTCAAAGGATGGAAAATCTGCTGCAGTCCCAATGAAGTTATTCCAAAAGTGAGGGTACACTATTCAAAATTTACATTTTATATCCAGAAAGGTGTCAAATTTAATTTCCTGCTATTGGCTCTAGGGATGACTGTCCCACTTTGCTGCTTACCATAGCATTTTTTTAAGAGTTCTGGTGGATTCAGAGCTACCCACAGCCTACGTCATGGCTACTTGAGATGGAGCTGCACTTGTTGAAAACCTATGGGTTACATTTTTCCAAGCATGTACACGGACCAGAACAGACACTGTTCTTTTTTTTTCTAGTTTGTAATTTGCTATTTCCAGCTGGTATGAGAAGCCAAAGCAACTCAAGTATTTTGCTGCAGGTCCAGGGCTATGAGTTCGAATTTTCTTTCATGCTTACAGCAAAGGCTTCCTGCCAAACTGAGTAAAAAGGTACCTTGTTGCTCTGGCTGGGCAGGTCAGAGGTGGTGGGGATGATACATCTCATGTGAAATTGGGCACGCATGGTTTGGAATACTCTGTGGACATAGTCCTGGACATAAAGGGATTATAAATTTAATAGGCAAAGAAGATCTCAAAATAAGTATTATCTACAGTTTACAAGTGGAAATGGGATTTATTTACATTCCACAAAATAGTTTGTGGCCCAGTGAGGAATGGACCTGCTAAACCTCAGTCTTGTGTCACAAGAACCAGATGACCCATGATCCAGGACTGCAGCACATGGTCTGTGCAGACAGATAATGAAATGTTTCTGGAGGAAGGTCCTGGGCACCAGATGGCAAGCAAAGAACAGCTATGCCAGGTTTGTCCCAAAGCAATTCTCTTTCTTCTTTCCCTTCCTTGAAGGTGGACTTGCCAATTCTACATCACCCTTCTGGAGCTGCCTCTAGCCTCGGGGAAGAAACATCCCTGCCCTTGCTCTGGCTTTCTCTGCAGTCTTCAGGAAATGGGGACAATGTGAGATTGTGTGTAAGCAATAACCCAAGAAGCTAAAAGGAGAGGAGAGAAGCAGGCCTGGGAATTCATGTGACCGCTGGGCCAAATTGATGTCATGCTCCAAATGTGAGAATTTTTGTGTGGAATCAATGCCTAGAGCAGTTTATGGTCTGCTTAATATGTTTTATTTTCCTTGTGTCCTTACAAATGGAAAGGATTTATGGAGCTGGGAAGCCTTGACATTTTTATCCAAGATAAAGAGCATTGTCAACACGAGAGAAGGGGCTGTATCTCATGTTTACTTTCTTTGTTTAGATTGTTTAAGGCTGACTAACAGGATGCAGGCCCCAGTATCCAGTTCACAGGTGGACTCACCATCCTGGGGATGTGTTTGTTGTGGGAGCGATGCAGACCCAAGTTAGGTCTGTTAGGGTGTATTAGGAAAGTTCCAGCATTAAGCTGCATTTGCCTGGCCCCTAAACACCTGGCTGGGAATACAAGAGTTTCTCAAGAATTTAGAAGTTATCCATTCTTGGCTTAAGCTGTGGCATTTCTCAGCCATTTTTCTTGGCTTGGCAAGTCTCCAACCACCTATCCGCCCATCTATTTTGTTTCTGTAGTACCAATGCCGCTAGTAACCTAGAGTACCAGGTTGCAATCTGGAAGACCTAGACTTCTAGGGAATGTTGAAGCAGAGGAGATGAGAAACCCTATCATTTTTGTGCCAGGGCAATGTTGTCATTACCACAAGTTTGCAGTGTTGCGTCCATCTGGCTCAACCTCTTGGCTGCTAATAACCAGCTGAACAGTGATAGTTGGTTGCACGTGGAAGTGGGTTTTGAAAGGGCCACATGCATATATCTATGCGCATATTATCTATGAACAAAAAGGAAAGGCAAATTGGAAAAAAAGGAAAAGCTGTTCTCCCAAAGATGGTGACTATGCAAAAGACACAGGGTTTATGGTAAATGTCCAGCTGAGTACACATTCCTACTACAATGATGTGGTTAGAAGAGCTGACACAATCCTTTGAGTAACAGAGGCATGAAGGAACTCTGCTGATATTACACCAAATAAAAATGAAGTGAGTAGAGTGCTCCGCTTGCAAACTCAAGGTCAGGAGATCAGAAATACCGGTGCAATACCTGTACAGAAAACAGGCTTCCTCCGCAACATTCATTTGGACATGGTGGCATATGTTTTCTCTTTGATTGTTTCCTTTGAGGTCCTTGAATGACTTAGTGCACAGTGGACATTGCCCACTGGTGCACATTTGGCGCCCACCTCCCCTTGGGTTCAGCTGCAGAGTGAGTACTTGGCATTGCACTGACCCAGCACCCAAGTGTTTCCAAGGGATTGTCAGGAACCAAAGAGAACTCATGGTGACCGCTGGTGAAAGCTCTTTTCAATGGACTTGCCCAGCTTGATACTTTCCTATCCAGGGTACAATGCATTTCGACTTCCAATTGCACTCTCTTACTCCATGACATTGACAACGTGATGGCGTGCAGGGCTGATATGTTCCTTCTCCAAACATGCGAATGAAATGGGCTGCTTGCATTTTTTAGTGGTGTGGGAAGAATCTTTGTACAGGATGGAGGAGCCTGGACTCCCTGGCTTTCTCGTATCTAAGAAAGGAAGCTGACTACCTGGAAGGTGGAAGCAACTGCAGCTTTCCAGGCTTCCCTGGGCCCTGCCGGCAAGCACGGCACAGAGGTGCAGAGTGATTATGTCTTGGGTAGCAGCGACAGCCCTTTCTACACCATGGGGACAAGCTCCGGCATCACTTCAGTCTTTCTGGCTGGGATGTTTTGGAAGCCTTGCTCTGCCTGCAGGGTCCCGGCATGCTGGGGAGCTTGCAGCCCTGGGGTGGGGCGATTGCTGTGATTGCAGGAGGGGGAGAGGAATGATCCTGTGGCTCAGCCGCTAGTCTGGGTATTGGGAGATGTGGGTTTATTTCCTGGCTCTACCGCTGGCTCCCGGCGGGCAAAGGCTTGGAGTGGCACTCTCCCTAGCTCCGTTCCCCAACGGCTCATTGCATGGTATCATGTTATTTTAAAACCCCAACCCGGCTGCAGTAAAATGCCTCATATTACATGACAGCCCACAGCTTCGCTTGTGTCTTCAGTGGGTAATTTGCAAGGGGACATAGACCCCAACCAAAACCCTGAAGCCCTCGGCCCCCCGACACTGGAGTCTGGATCCTGCAGCTTTCATGCAATTGAAAATGAGGTGCTGCAGCGGCTGAGTCAGCGATCTCTGATAATGCTTTTGTGGTGAAACTTCCCTCTTTGCCCAGAGTTTGCATAAAGCCTGCTCAGTAGTTAACTCCCATTTAATGTCACAAAGTATAGCTTGAGTTGGACTTGAAATGAGGCTTAGCCCCTGCTGGGATGGGGTACATGAGGTCTGGGTTGGTGAGATGGGGTTCTCCCTGTAAGCGCCAGAGAGATGGGCAGTTTGGGGGGGTTCTTCTTAGTAATAATCATTGATCTGGAGGGGACACTGAGGAACCCGATTTACTCCCTTCCCTGCCCCTGTCTCCTTTTGCGTGGTGCTATTTAAACACCAAAATTAAGAGTAACATCCCATACCAGTGAGTTTACAGTCTCAAGTGAGAAACAATAGGTGGATATGGAGAGATGAACACAAAGGCACAAAGCCATGTGATGTCAAGGTTTCATGAGGATCTTTGTGAGCATCTCAGTCTTGGAGAAATTTAGGAAAGGATTTGGCAGGGCTGCTGGTACAGCCACACGTGGATCACAACACTTGGTTTTGGGCATGCTATTGGCAAAGGTGCGTAGCCAAAGTGGGAGGACAGACAATCAAAAAATCTGGAAGTGAGATGGAGAAACTGTGGAAGAATGAGGAGAGGATCATCAAATTGCATGATACTGGCTGGGGAGAGACATGACAGAAAGCTGTGCTGTGAACAAAGGACATAACCTTATTCAGGAGGTGCTGAGGGTTCAGAAGAAAAGAATATAGTTTAAGAAAAGCGCGGCGTAGACATATGCTTTGGTGGCACAGCCAAGCTTCCTCCAGTACAAATCCATTTGTTGAGCCAAGGATATTTTTGCACCGTGGCAGTATACCTGTAGACCCTAAAAGGGACCAGGGGCACTTTGCAGCTGACACTGGGACACCCCACGGCTCTGATATTCCAACGTGTGAGATGTGGCCCCATCAATGTGATGGGGAGAAGGATGGGGGAGGAAGGAGGCCTTCCTAACAAACGCCCCAAAAACCTGGCCCTACCACACTGCATCAAAAAGAAGCTGAGAGGTCTGAAGGTGAGTAAAAGAGTTACAAAGCTTTACCCCAAGGGACAGAATCAGAAGGCAAGTCTCCAGCCATTACATTTTCTGCAGATATTATCTCTTTTTCAGGGAATTACCATCATTTGAGCTATTTTAAGACCAGACTGGATTGAGCTCTAGGAAATATACAGTAAGAAGCTGCCCCAGGACTGGCAGGGAAAGATGCCAGCTGGTCAAAGCCTTTTTAGTAAAGTCGCCGTTTGTACAATTGTTTATATTTCCTCGCCAGCCCTGTGGACAATTAAGAAAAGGCTTGGCTGAGATGTGGGCTATCATTATTGGTCTAGACGCTGGATTGGCTCCACATCATAAAAATCTTAAAGATGGAGAGAGCTGTATGAGGCAGTCATTTGCAAACTGTAGAGAGGATTCTGCAAATCTATAAATAAGAGTGGTGAGATAAAAGAAGGAAACAACCCTTGCGCATCCCTGGCCAATGGCTTCACCGAGTGGTCGCATGTCAGTCACTGGGAAACCAGTCAGCAGCTTCACTCTCAATACACATGCTTCCACTGAAAAAGGGAAAAAAAAGGCAGCAGTAGCTCAATTTTTTCTTCTGGCTTTGTTTTGAAAGCTTGTTGAGTCTCTCTGACTCCTGTTGCTGTCAAGTGGTGCTTAACACTTCCAAAAAATTGCTAGCACAATTGCTGGAGCCTTGGCAAATGTCAGGACTGTTAGGTCTGACTGCTGGAGAGGGGGTTGTGTCTTACCTCCACGAGCCCAACATCTAACTACACAAGGTGCAGGAAAATTGGAAGGGGAGGCTGAAGGGAAGTGACTCATCGGAAGCCGCTCAACCATGTCAAAGCACTGCTGAGGACCGGGAGATAGATCTGAGATAAATGGGAACCTGATCTTTCCTCCCCCACTTGGCCTCCTCCTTGGCTTTGGGGAGAGAGTTGTGTTAGTGCTCAATGGTGAAATTCATGGTTCAGAGGCTTGTTTTTAATTTCCTATTTCCACTGCGATGGTTAGTGAAACTTCCACCCGGAGAGAGGTCCAAAATCTGCCTGGGGTGAATGACGTCAGCCTGATCTCATCTCTGCTCATTTATTCGTACTGGTTATCTCTGACTTCGGTCTTAACTCATTCAGATAATTGCATACACTCTCCTTCGGGACTCAGGAGTCCTGCCACCAGTCTCACCAGCAACCCCCCTCGTGTTATCTCATTATTATTCATACTAACAGGGAGAGGGAGGAAATAAACTAGGGCAGGCTGAGGCTCAGCAAATGCTTTCTCCCTGCCAGTCTCTAGGCCCTGTCCCAGCACCACTTTGTCCCATGCATACAGTGCTATTCACCTTCCCACTCTTAAAACCCTGCTTTGGTCCAGGATATGGCCTTGCTGGATGGCTCCATTAATGCTCAGATAATATATCTTAGGCATTTGTTTAATTAACCTACCCTGCAAATGGGCTTTGAAGTCACCAGTTTATCTGAGAAAATACCTTGCCCTCCGCCTTGTGATTTGTGTCTCACCTTGTTCCCTCCAGTTCCTATCTACGTTGTAAAAACAGTGAGGTAGACATCACCTTTATAGATACGGTTGTGCTGGATCGAGATGTGTTGTGTGCGCATAGATACAAGCTCTGCCACAGTGGAAGTACTAACAGCCTTGCCCCGCTTCCCAGACCCATCAGGTGCCGGGACTTACTGGTGGATTTCATACCTGTGTCTCACACTCCCTTGACAGGGATGGTCAGAAGCAGGGAAATGCTTTCATAAGAGAAATAAGAAGACCAGAACTCTTCAACCGTGAAACAAGGTGGCCAAGGCAGGAAAAGTACGAAGGAAGCAAACAAGCAAGCAAACAAACATAAACCCAAAAAACTCCCAAAAGTTAACCAAAGGAGCTCCTTGCCACAGGAGACTATGAAGGCTAAACTTGGCGTGGGTTCAAAAACTAACTGGATAAATAAAGGGCTTTTGAGCACAAAGCTACTGTCTTTGATCATTGGAGGGTGGGAAGAGCGCTCCGGGGAAGCACCACTGTGCACTTGCCTGGCCCTTATATTCTTCACTGGGCACCTGTTGCTGCCTAACGTCAAAGAAAAGATATCGGCCCCTTTGGGCTGATCGGACCTGGCTGTACACACACGCTAATGAAATCAGCACAGTCCCGGCCATGGAGCGAGCGCTGAGGGTCTGGCCCAAAGCGCGGTCTGCAAGGTAGCTTGGAGGAAAGCAGAGAAATCAGATCTTGCTTGCTTAAAATCAAAACCAGGCTTAGAAAGCAATCCCAGAGCAGGAGCGCCGTTCTCCAGGAAAGTTTCCAAAACCAACTCCTGGCCTGGGAGAATAACATGGCAAACCACCAATAAATAAATAAATAGATAAAGAAGTAAATGCAAAACCTGTGTAGAAAGCTCCCTGAACAAATGGCAAAAATATTTCCAGTTTTCAGGCCACCTGCTTGTCATCTATCACTTAGAAAAAATGAGTGTTCTTTAAATATTTATATGGGGAAAACAGACCCACCCTCCTGGGTTTGCATGGTGATTTATGCCGCGGCATTTTCAAGGTCATCCATTGCCTAAATCCCCTGTCTGTCTGAGGCCTGGGTCCTGCAAGGAACCCGATCCCCATGATCATCTAGATTAGAAGGGGTAGGGCCTGTTTCCATATGCGTCTTAGTGCTGGCATCTGAATTTCAAATGAATTTGCTGATTCCTCAGTCTGTACTCAGACACCAGCATTCTCCTTTGGCTGTTCCAATGAAGGTTTTTATATGAAGGGTTTTCAGTTGAGGGGCTTTCAGTGGCAATATTCTCAAAGACACATCTTGGAGTCACATTTCAGGCTCTTACGGCCGGCTCATAAACTCTCCCTGCGGGTTGGAACTCGATACGTTCAAGTTGTGCTCCTCTTCCCTGAGGAAAGGGAGCTGTATTAAAGGAGTCTTCCCACTCTGAGGAATGAGAACTGAAATAAATCAATATTTGCATCCACTGGTGTTTTGCTTGTTTGTTTGGTTTTTTGATCCCAAAAAATAAAGAGTATATAGAGGTATATAGAGACATGTGATGCTTAGCATAAGGAAGGTTGGGATCAATTAATAGAGAATAGATTGTTTAGACTGGAAGGACTCATCACCTTTCAGCAACGAAGCGAAGCAAAGTTGGATAAACTGATCTCTGGAGATGCTGATTTCCTTGTCTACAAACAGAGCTTGGGCAGCCAGGTGTAACATTAATCATTTCTGCCCTGGCCGATGGTAGGTCTCCAGAGTCCTAGCATGATCAGGGACCTAGAACAGGTCTAATCAGCTTAAATCTCTCTTGTCTTCGGTCTCCACTGGAACGTCTAGAGGTTCCTCCTTCTCTAGCATGTCCAGGATGTTCACAGCCCAGGCTTTACCCTGGAGCTGTCAGCAAATGGGGAGAAGGGCATGGCCAAATTCAACTGCACATTTAGAATCCGCTGCTGCTTGTAGGATTCAGGTTGGCACATGGAATGTTGCTGAAACACCAAAGGGAAACCCTGTCTGCATTGGTTTCAGACAGCACTTAACCATCTCAATTAGAAAAACGCCAAATGCTATACCAAAAGTTACCTTGTTTCATTCACTGAAGTGAAAATATACTGGAAGCACAACAGAAGGGGATTCCCCAGGTCTTTTTTTTCTCCGTCTCTTTCTTCCCCTCATTAGGCAAAAATCTGCCTTGTCAGTAATTTTTCCAAGCACCGTAGCGAGAGACAAAATATACCTGTCGGCGACAGACCTCTCAACACAGGCTTTTGTGTTTTGGTTTGCATGGGGGGGGAAAAAACCCACACCACCATGGCAAAAGCTATTAACTCTTTTGGGACTCGCTAATGCGCCAGCTTGTGATGAGATGCAAAGCAAGAGAACCTGCACACCACGTCCCAAGGAGCTGATTGTGGACAGGGTGAGCATAGCATTGAGGTGGCCCCAAAAGCGGCTGGAGACTGGGTAGCTCGGGAAATCGCCCACTGCAGCTACCATGGCCTTTGCCTTCAGCGTGGAGTTTGGGGCCAGAGCAAGCATGTGCCTACAGACGCGCTCTTCCCAGGGAAATTGTTTGTGGATGAGTAGGAAGGATTGTCTTCTGAGCTCTGCACCTCTGTGCAGGAAGCACACCACTGGCATGGAGAAGTGACAGCATGCTTTCTGTATTGATTGTGCTCTCTCTATTATTTTTCCTCCTTTGTAAGATTCAGCTTTAGAAAAATTGGCTACTTTAGCTGAGTTCAGACCTCTGGGCCTTCCAGCTGAAGCTGGCAAAAATGAAGGAATTTCTTTGTTCTCAGCATTGCTTGGCCTTAGCAGCAGAGCTGAAGCAAGCTGAGAGCACAGGAAGGGAAATGCTGTTCTGGAGGTTCTGTACCTGCTTGTGATGATCACATAAATGGACTTGACTTGGCCTCCTAGACTACAAGTCTATCTGCTGCCATGGAATTCCCCACATAAAACATGGAAGCCACAATTGAATCTTGATTTATATTGTCTGAAATGAGTACCTGGCCTTGTCTAACAGGCTACCCGTGTTCCGGTGGAGGAACTTTTACCCCCTTCACTCTTGCTTCACTATGGTCTCCCCACCAGATTGCCTGTTTCTTTCCTTGGTTCTGTCCTGGGCTGGATTCATGACAGCAACCACCCACTCGGCCTTCAAAGTTGCAGGTATGTCAAAAGAGAAAGGAACAATATCCAGGTGCAAACAGAGCTGGCTGAGGCAGCCCTGCCTCCCCCGTGACTTAAAGAAACACAGATTGTTGTTCCCACCATGTTGAAGAGCCAAGGATCTTACTCATGATTTGGACTTACCAAGGCCAGCCTCCTGTGGGATCATGAGCCATAGGCATCAGGCACTGCAAAATCAATCTGCTCTCCCCACTCCAGCTTAGGAGGACATAGATTCTGCATCTATTATTCCGAAATGTAGTTCACTCTGAGCCTCCTGCAAATAAAGGAATGGCCTGTTGCAGTTGAACTTAGTCAAGAAAGCTGAGGTGGGGAAAAAATCACAGTTGTGCTGCCTGCCTTGTAGGACTCTGAATCTCCAATTAGAGTAGCAAGCCAACATATTAACTGCCTACCTCCTGTCTTTATCTCTTTGCCTTTATGTGTGTGCAGAATGGAGCAGATGCCAAAGAAAATAATCTGAAAACTTTCTCCACCTTGTTTTTTTCACCTTTCTCCACCAAAGATACACCTAGATAGACTGTTTCTGGTTTCTGTAATACTGGGATGGAAATTAGAACTGAGACCTCACGTTGGGCTATAAATCATGCACATATTTGGTCCACAGATGCGTCTGGTATGGCATTATCTTCCATTATGAACACAACTATGAGGAAGAAAATGTGAAGGCCAATTCATATTTTCTTCTACACCGAACCATTCTCTTTGGCTTTCCCACTTGTTTGAGTTTCAGCTTTTAAAACAGGTGTCTAGAACACAGTATTGATCCAGCCATGCCAAGATGGAACTGAACGTGACCTTGAAAACCCACCTCAAAAGTAGGGTGAGTTACCGTAAGCTGAGCTCTGCGCTGGCACTGAGCGCTCTACCTCCCCACAACATTGCAGTCACTGTAGCAGTGCCGCTGTAGGAAGCTGGTGTCCATCCCTCCAGAGCAATGTCAGCAAAGACAAACTGGTTCCTCAGGGCACCACACCAACCTCAGGTCAGTGTGTAAAGTGCATAGTCCGAATTGTCCTCTGGCAGGTGCTGAGCTCTTTCCACTGGCTGAAAGAGGTGCCTGAAGACCGGCTATGACGGAGCACTGGTGTTAGAGAGAACAACACTCTCCTGGGAGCTGAGTGCCTGTCGGGGTCGCGGTGGGGCTGTGTGCCCTCTCAAGGCACCCAGAATGCACTGGAAAACCTGACAGGGAAAGAGGAGACCAGTTTCAGAGGCTGGAAAAGATCAAGGCTTGAAATATGCAAATAATGAGTTTGAGACAGGACACCAAGTCCTTCTCGAGGACAGAAGGAAAGCAGCCCATGAGATAAATCCTTTGCACCGATAAGAGGATCCCTGGAGACGGCAAAGGCGTACAGTGTGGAGGTCAGCAGACAGGTGGATAGCTTCACCCCATAGCACTCCCATCACACAGCAGAGAGAGGAGCAGAGACATCAGAGGCAGGTTCCTGGTGTGCCTCAGTGAACCTCGATCTGCTGACTTCCCGGGCTCCCTGGTTTGTTTTCCCTCCGATGTGGGACTTGGCCCAGATTGTGCTTGGACTGTGAATGCTTCCAGATGTTCTCAGCCCTCGGGGGGACAGAGGCGCGCCAGGCTGTAATTGGTATGCAAGCAAGCCCCACGCAAGGGGCATATAAAACATTACCTATCCCTTGGCCAACGCCTCCTGCCTGGAGGCCTGCTGGTCGCCAGTGGCAAAGGGGAAGGAAAACATCACAGCCTGGTGGAACGGTTTCTTTTATTGCTGTGTCCCTGGGCAAAATGGCCAGTGTGCTAAATGGCACCTGGATGGAAAGGCAGGAGAATGCAATAGGAAGAAGCAATGAGAATGCAGTCCAAGCCAAAAGCATTAAAAACCTGAAGGAAAACATTGCTTTTCTCACTGCTGCCAAGTTTACTTCAGTATGTGGCAACCTGGTGAAGTACGTTCCTTTATAGGGGAGGAATTAGAGAGGACAAGACCTTAAATTCCTCCCATTTGCTCAAGAACTCCAGCAAACACCTCCTCCTTCTTCCCCCTCCTGCTGGTCTGATTTTAAGGAGATTTTAATTTGAGCCCAAAGTGCTGGAACATAGACAGGAAACAGCTTATAATTTGCAAAAGTGTATACAGTTTCATGGAAAAGCAACATATATACCGAAACCTATGCCTTTCAAATTCTTCCCAGCAGCCATCTCTTCTGGCCTCGGGACAATGAAGTCTCTGTGTTCAGGTCTGTTTTCGGTCGAAACGGCCCATGACTGCTCTTTTGTGACCAAACAGAATGCGAGAGCAAGCGGGCCGAAGCGCTTGGTGCCTTAATTACTTTGGGTCATGTGGCTGCCTCTGCTGCTGCAAGTGGCAGAGCACATGCAGCTGAGGAGCATCGTTTCTGCTAAGGGGAGATTTGAAAAAAAACACAGCAGGGAAATTCAGGCACCGCTCGGAAATCAGAGGCGAGGCTCCCATCAGCTTAGACGGGACCAGGACTTCAGCCGTTGTGCCAGGATGGATGGATGTCTGCTTGCATCCACTATAAGGCTGCTGGGAGTTAGAAATGTATTTGGCTTTGGCTGCTAAGAAAATTGGGAGTCCCAAAGGCTCTTCTGTCCAGCCTTTGAATTTGCCCTAGAATTTTTGCAGGCACAAAGACAGGCTAAGCAGACAATGGCTTGCTTGACTGGCAAGCACAAATGTGAGCTTTTGCATGTACAAAGGATTGTCTGTGCAAGCAAAAATGTCATGCAAAATGAGGAGCATGTGGCCATGACAGGAGGGTCTTCAGTCTGAAGAAATCATAACCAAACCCATCACCAGTTTGATTAAGGAAAGGAGGGCAAAATTTTGAGGCAAGTAAGTTGGCCTCGAAGTGAGAGAGAGATCTCTTATCTTGGGTGACCAAGAGACACATTAGGTCTTGGACAGTGGGGTGGGGGCTGCAGGGAGCTGACAATGCTGCTGTTTGGATGGGGACAGTTAAAAGAAACTGTCCATATAGAAGTGAGACATACGATTTGAATATGGGCCACATTGCATCCTGCTCAAACACTGGTGGCCCAGTACTGCTGGCAAGCATTAGCCTGGAACCAGATTCTCAGACAGTATAGATGTGCAATTGTGCATACAAAATGCATGACTAATTGCTCAACTAATTGCTGTGAAGCTATCAGAATTGCATAAAATGGGGAACAAACAGAGACTTTACTTACTCTTTGTCACTGCGCTTGTAGCAGTGACTCAGCTATGCTAGGAGTTCAATTGTGCCCAACATTAGACATCTCAGACAAGATCTGGTTGGCCCAAAGCACCGTACTGTTGGTCAGGAGCGAGAAAGATTGGGCTGGTTTTCTGGACTGTGACATTCATTGGTTTGCCAAAGATACTTGCCTGGAAACCCTTTCAAATCCCAGTTTCGAAACCAGTGCTTCAGAGTCCAAACTCAAAATGCTGCTCTTTGAAACACTAGTAACATAAAGTGCCCTTGGGCAAAAAACTTAACCTCCACGTTTTCCTCCCTTCTTTTGGAAATGGAGGGTAATTGTGCCTAACTATCCCCGGTCAATTAGGCACAGCCTAAACGTGGGTGGAATCTCATCTTCTCCCTTTGGAAGGGGTCTATTTCTTTTCAATTTACAATCCCCTCTTGTTGCAACTGAGGCCCATGTGGCCACGGTTTAGCTATAGCCACTCATGATGTCTCACCTTGACTAGGAGATGGAGGCATTGGGATTCTATGGCTTTCTTTTAAAGTGCTCCTCCACCTAACCATGTGTAGAGCATCACCAACGCATGAGCCCCAATTTAGGAATTTAAAGCACACATCAAGAAGAATTCGCCCTATGAAGTGTTCAATGTCAGCTGCTGAGGATGCCTTTGACTTTAATGAGGAGGTACAGAGAGCTGGATCAGGAATATTGTAACTCCTTATCGGCCTTGAAAAAGACTCTGGGACATTGGCATTTCTCCAGCTAATTACCTGCAAGAAGAAAGGCTAGTGCTTGGCTTTTGAAATGCAAAATGAGGCAGTATGCAAAAAGAACACAGAATTTAAATCAAAAGAAAAGTCAGATCCCTGTCGTTTGAGGGACACTTTGCTTGGATTGTCTGGGCTGCTCCTCGTTGGGATGAGAGGCTTTGTCTGGCCTGGGCTGTCACCAGAGCACGGGCTTAAGAGATAAGTGGCACAGAAAACTAACTAGGGACGAGCAGATGGCTGTATGTGCAAGAGATGGGCAGGGACCTATGAACCTGGCTCAAACAAAACAGCTCCAGACTCTCTGCAACACTGAAAAATCTCAGGATGCTTTTCTTGAGCAATCAAATGGTAGTGGCCTCCTGACATTCCCAGTAGCACCAGGCATTGTGTCCTTTGAGAAAACCTGGTGCTTTTCCCCGAGCAAGCAGAAGACTGCTTCCAGGTTATCTTCTCTGTTCCTCCTGGCGTGACTTCTGCATTTCTGAAGACTGCTGTGGGAGATGCGCAAGAGCACCTACAGGATGTGGGTCAAGCAGTGGTGAAGTTCCTGGCCTCAAGAGGATGTAGAGATGTTGCCATATTCTGCAGATGCACCGCTGTATCACAGCCCTACCGCAAGAGTCTCTTTAAGTGCAACAGTGCTGCATGGAGCATGGTCCATCTTTCCAAGATCTGTCATGAAGGCAAAATGCATGTGTAGAGGCAAGGTGCAAAAGGAGTCACATGGGCCTTTCAGCACATGCTGAGATCCAGAGGTTCTGCAGCTGGGAGAGAAGACAGATGCCAGCAGTTTGGGTTTGCTGATATGTAGGAGGAAAAACAATGGGACCTAATGAATCTGGTTCGTTTTCAAGTCAACCTGTCCTTTCAGCTGGGAGGAAGCAAGGGTTGTTCATAGTTTTGGACATGAGACCAGCCAACTCATGAGTCGGGTCTGATTCCAGAATTTAGAAGCATTGGAGGAGTCCCTGGGTACAGCTGTGTCATTTCTAGTTATTATTATATGGTTCAGATCTCCAAAGAAGCCAAATAGGCCCCAGCTTTCAGCAAAATTCAGCTTATATTTCTGTTGAAGAAAAGTCCAGGGACAATCAGTCCATTTGCAAATGTCTGTTACAACAAGAGAGAAAAACTGGATCAAATCCTAGCTCTGGAAAGCCACAGAATGGGCTTCCTGGTTATTATTTCATTACCCTGCCTGCCCCTCAGAAATAGATCTGAAATTTCACAAGAAATAGCTCTTTGATTTCTATGGGACTTTTGCACAAGTCACCAGGTGCAACAAGATGCTGGTGTTTGCTGACAAGGAACATGGCCTCTTTTAGATGCTCTAGTGAGATGTAGCTGATCATGGAGATGTTGGATGACTGAATGAGTGTCCTTGAAAATAATGGCAAAATGGCTTTGGTCCTTCATAGTGAGGAGCTGGAGTTTTGGAAAGTGCCATTTTAACTCTTCCTGATGTTGAAAAATGGAAAAACATACCATTTCTGTTCTAAGCCAAAAGCTACTGGTTGTCTGTTCTTCTTTTTAAATTTAATTTAATTTAATTTAATTCTTGTGATCCAACAGGAGAAAGACAAGCTATTTTAATGAATATACATGCCAAGGAGACATTGTTTAAACTCTCTAGATTTTCCTTTCAACCTTCTCTAGTAGTAAGAATTGAATCAAGAGGGCTTCTTGGAGCCCTGTCCTGGGAAGTGTTTAAAATACAAATAAGGAGGTCTTCCACTACTTTCCAATTGCAATGTCATTAGCCATATCTACAGTTCCATTTAATTCAAACAGTAAATGAAGTAAATCTCTCTCCTGCCCCCCATATCCAAATAAATAGGCTTTTCTAGTCATCCTCACCTCATATTGGCCACGCTCTACCCTAGTCTTTTTTATTAACTGCCCTCTGCTCACCTGTTGTCAGGAAAAGCTCTAGAAAGGGTTGCGCTAGGATCGTAAAAAGTTTTAACTCCCTTATCACAGCTAGGATATTCTTGTATGACGGGTGCTGATAATTTTATGGAGAGGGTATGACTTGGTGGCCTGCCATGGCAGAGATCTGGATTCTGCAATGCAATAGGTCCCTTGTGCTATTGCAGATATCCAGGATGGTACTGGCTGTGAAGAAATTCACAATATTTTCTTGTGACAATCAACAGAGGTTCCATAGACCTGTAGGGAGAGAAGTTCCTCACTGTCTCTAAGGTCAGACAGAAGATGGGGGAAGGGCTTTTCTTTTTGTTTCAAAACGCAAAATCATCTAATATTTAACGTAAGCAGGATACAAAACTATATTCATAAGCGAAGATGGGAAGGGGTGGGGGGAGACTAATAGCTGTGTTCCTCATTCCTCAGTCTAAAAATGTTTGGTTGTTGCCATGAAGCTGCGGCTTTGAGATTCATGTGATCCTCATAAGACAGGACTCTTTCCTTTCACTTTCTGAGAAAGAGAACAAACTTACTTCTGCAAAGAGGAAGAAAAACTTGCAAAAAGCACCCAGAGTCCAATAAAGAAATTAAACATAGTTTTGCTTTTTTGTGAAGTCTCATGACATCCAAGGCAACCCTGGGATTTTCTGATCCTCCTGGTGTAGGAGAGCCCTACCTGTTGGTGCTCCAACACTTATGTCTGGAAACACTGCAACAATTCAAGAGCCATACCAGCTTCGGTCTTATCTCAGCCCTTAGAGCTGGTACAAATGCCTTTCCAGATCAAAACTGCAAAGAACCAAAGTGACCTTCACCCTGCCCTGAATGAGAGGTCCTCTGGCTGTGGAGACACTTGCAAGCCTCTGTGAGCCTTGGGCAGGCTAAGCTGGTCTGCTTAAGAGGTCTGAGAGCACTGCAAAGGGCCTGGAGGCCATGAGGAGCCAGTGAACACCTTCGACCTAAGGGTCAGTTGGTGCTTTGCCTCTTCCCATCCCTTCTTCTCACTGAGACTGACAGGGCTGGAGGCAATCCGCCCTCTCTTCCCAGCCGGTCTGTGCTCTGAGCAGTAAGCTGTAGAGGGTGCTCTTGCTCCGTCTGAAAACAAAAAGTTTGTGCATCTTCTGTCCCATCTCCTCCTTCTTTTCTCCCTTCCACCCCCCTCCCCCCCCTTTTAAATATAAGCAAACAAGTGAGTCTGCTGCCGCCTGAACTCTGCGTTGGAACCAAGGAGTCAACGGTGAAGAGCCGTTTCAAAACATCCCCCTCCCCTGCGTGGCCGGGGGAGGCTGGGGTTTACGGCTGACCTTTGAGGGGCTGCGTGGAGGAGAGCCAGGCAGGGAGGGCAAGAGGCTGCTTGTTGTAATCTGCACCGGAGAGAAACGCTGTCAGCCGCGGTGGCAGACAAAAGGAGAGCTGCTCTTCCTTCACTTCTGGCCTGGGACGGAAGGGCTGTGCTGGGAGACCTTGAGCTGGCTGCTCAGACTTGAGGCTGAGGGTCTCCTCTGGTTGTGCTGCCATCGTATTGCTCCTGTATCCTGGGGAGGTCCAGCATGCTGTTCTACAGGAGAAACGGGCTGCTTCTTAATGAGACTTGGGCCAGGGTATTTATTAAAGCAGCCCAGGGGGGCTCAGCATTTCTAGCTGCTGGGCACAGAGGTGATGTGCATCCCGCTGCCGTGTGCCCGGTACTGTCTCTTCCCCAGGCTGGGGGTGATGTCAGTGGAGGCTCTGCTGGGATGGGCTTTTGTCTCCTCAAGAGAAGGAAGTAGGAGGACGCTTACCCACAGGGATTCATCCCCATCAAAACTCTTGTCCTAGCAAATCACGCCTGTTCTGTAGAAATTCATCCCAACAAATGCTGCAGTAGCCAAAAACCCTACGTGTGGTGGATTTTGTGGCGCCCTTCATGATAATGTCTGTGTTTGAGTCACCAGAAAACCATTCAGCTTTCCAGGCAGGCAAGGCAATCTGTCAAGAAAGCATTTACTCGATGTGCTGCTCACCTCTGGCGCACCTCAATGCATGGCAGTTCTTCTGTGTAAATACACCATGAATGTTTCAGAGAAAAGGGAATTTTTAGAGCCACAGAAAACAGATGGGAGGCATCCTGAGAGGCAGTTCACTGCACTGACCTTCCCCAAGACAATGGCAACTCAACTGAAAGCAGTCTTTGCCTGGACTGCTCTTAAAATCCCCCAGTGATGGAGATTTCACAAACTTTCCAGGCCATCTGTTCCAGAATTTCACTCTTCTTGCTTTGGTGGTAGTATCTGGGTTACATTTCTCATTCCTCATGACTCTTGGCTAATCAGTCACCAAAGATAAAGAGGATTTTCTCTCCTCCATTATGTGAATCTGCACAATAATTAGTAAATAATAAATCAGTGTTGTGTTTTGCATCTGTATGCTGATTCGGAGACAAGCTTAATACCCTTTGTGTGCACCAGCTACTTGCGTTTCTCTATGTGGAGATGGACACGCCGCTGAAATGCAATGCTGCTGGCAGCGAGGACACCAGCTAGCAGAGAGGCCAATGTGGCAAGGTGCTGAGGACGTCCCCGAGAGTTGTGGAGGCTCAGCCTTTCTTGGAAAGGTGCTGTACAAAGATCTCAAATCAGTTAGGGTCAATCATATTTGATGATGGCCACAAAACAAAACTTTGCTTCAGTGCAAAACCACTTACGGCTATAAATGAGAAAATGCATTATAGGGTGGAATTAGAGGTCGAATTTGTTTCACAACACAACAACTTTAAACACATGCAATCTTTTCTAGTTCTCTAGGCTCATGGTATAGTCAAAGGTGAAGGGCTGGTGACTCTAGAGGATCTGTTTCTCCCTTCTAAAGTGAACGTTTAAGTTAGGTGGCAATGGGAGCAAAATGAAGTCACTTCCCATCCATTTTCTTCTGTTTTACAATACAGACTTGCAAAATTCATAAGGCTTCCCATACACTAATGTCAGGCTAGCCAAACTATCCATAGTCTGAAACAGTTGGAGATATTAATAATTTGTGGAACAGAATTTGCTTGCTTAAGAAATTCACAAATAAATCCCCCATACTGAACACTTCTGAGAATACTGAAGTCTTGGTCATGACCATTTGCTAAGAGAAAAAGCCGCAGTCACCAAGTAAATCTCTTGTGCATCATTTGAACTTCTATTATATGTAGCTAGCCCTTGAAAGCAAGCTGCTTTCTGCCATCCCCTGAAGACCTGTGGTCATGGAACATTTATCCATTTTTCTACATGATTTCAAAACGCATTATTATTTACTTTGATGAACACTCAACATGAGTACCGTGTTTATGAAATTACACATATCAAAGTAGAGATGTAATAAAGCTATTAATCTTCTCATCTGTCCTCTCTGTCCACTAAAAGGATAAATCATTAATTATCACAGCTATATGATTGGTTTAGTTTGGAATGTTTTAGAAAATGGGACCAGTGGTTTTTTTCCCTCCTGGGAGACTAATCTAAGGCCGAGTCGTTAAGTCTAAGGATGTTTGTCTTAGATCTTTTACCAGGAGGCACGCTATGCTACTTCTGGTTAATCCATTTTGTAAGTGGGACAGATGAAAATATTCCTTTCAGAGAAAGGGATTCTTATGAAGGCCAGCATTACGCTTTTGAATCTTCCACTAGTCCATTGCACGCTCTCAACTTGATTTTATTTGAAGAAATAAGGAATTGAAAAACCAACAGAACCATTTTTCTCCTCCAAAATTTTCCTTGTCAGCTGTGACCAGCTGGCAATTTCCATTTGGATTTATTTCTATGTATTTCCATTCTGGTGCAGAGATTATGGCAAAATATTCTTTTATATCCTTTTATACTGCAGAAAAAAAGTTATTTTCTTGCCAAGTCAGACACACATTTATGGCAGAAACAGTCACACCTACCTTCTCTCAGCAACTTTCAGTCCATCATGTGAGCTGTAGCCAGTAACCTACACAGGGCAAACACCTCCTTTGTATTGTCAAATTTTATATACCAAAGTCTTCAGCTGGAAAGTCTTAATTTAACACCCTGAGTCGGGATCTGAAGTACAATTTTCCCATGGATATCTACTCAAGCAGTAGCTCAGTCCTGTTCAGTGTCCTAACAACAAATGGGTCTTTGGACCGCCTACGCAGAGACCTAAAAAAAGAGTACAATGGCATTTTTGATGGATGGATAGATGGAGGATGAATGGATGGATGGATGGATGGATGGATGGATGGATGGATGAGATCCCACATTCTAGGGGAATGCTAACTGCTTAAGGATGTCATGACATAAAGACATCTGCTGTATCTGTCTATTTGTCTAGAAGAGTTGGGTGTGGGAGAGTCGCGTCTGGAGACCCAACACAGTCTTTGTCCTCTTTAGTGTGGGGACTGGAAAAAAGGTGGAAGAATTATCAGAACAACATATTTGGAGTCTGGTCCTGGCCAAGATCAGGGCTTTTTATAAACCTGACTTAGCATTGACCTCAGTCAAAAGGTTTCATGTAATTAAAGGCACCCCACAAATTTCTGAGACTGTAGGAAGGAGGAGATTAAGATAATGTTTCCTACCCTCTTTCCTTCAAGACCTCTGCTCTCTGGGTCTGTAGAAGCACCATACCAAAATGTGGTCTTCCCCCCACATTCGTATCACCTCTTTGCCAATTCTGACCAATGACAGATGGTTCTTCACAAGGCAAAATAACATCCAGATGAACTGGTCAGTGGGAAGTCAGAAAGGCTTTGAAGAATTGAAGCCTGGTGACTGCTCTTGGAACACAAAGTACGTTAAGTACTTTAAACTTGAAAATTGCAAAGCAAATAGAAGGAAGGTGGGGATGGGCAGTATGAGTTTACCTGATTTCTTATCTCTTCAAAGTTACTGTAGCCCTTCTAGCAAGGGGAAGAATTCGGTATACCTCACATTTCTAGCTCAAGCTTTTTGTTTGTTCAGTCACTTGTGTCTCAGTCAACAATTTTTCTCCTCACAGCTTCCCAAAAGTAAAGATCACCCATGAACTCCAAAACCCACTAAGGAAACATGGGGCAGATGTCAACATTTCTGAAGTTATTCACCCTCTGCCAAAGCACACATGTGACTGGGGCAGCAGAACTGCAGCAGTAAAATCCAGTGAGGTCAACAAACAAAAGCAACACAAAGTCAGTGTCTTTTACTAAGTCCTCTGGCACAGGGACAGGTGAAAGATCAATACCAGTTGGCCAGGTCTAGCTCTCTCCCATGGGAAACATTTGAACAAATCTTATTAGTCTGGGTTGCTAAAATCCTTCTCAGTGTGTTTGCATTGGTGAGATGGAGCTGGAAATGTGACAGAACAGACATGGGTTAAATTGTAGGCGGATCAACTTTTAAAATAAAATGTTCCTAGAAGAACTTTTCAGTCGTCTTCTCTGTAGCAAGCTCTGACTCCTGCCCCAGCTGCATTTTCTGTGCAATGCTCCTTCAGGTATCTCTATAGCTGACCTCCAAACTGTGGTGTTTCTATGTCCATCACAGCGATGGGATGGGACAGAAGCACAGCCCTGTAGGTGAGAAAATCTCTGCCCAAGGTTTTTTGGGACAGGATGACCCTAAGGAAAAGGCATGAAGAAAAGCAGCTGGAGAAAGCATGGTTATTCTTAAAAGAAAGGAGCAAGGGTGCATGAAGTGTTGGCCATGGGTTTGTCATCTGCTGAGAGAATTTTCTCACCTGTCAGGCAAGTATCCTATGGGCAGATTCCTGCCTGCTCCCAGTTCTCTCTAAACTCACTATCTTTTCTTCAAGATGTTAATTCTTCTACTCCTTCCCTCATCTCTTACAATCCTTGCATGTAGTGGGCCTTCTTGGGTCTGTTTTTTTCAGATCCTCATGCTCCCTTCTCCTCTTAGCATCTTGTTTCAGTGATTGATAAGAAGCAAACTAAGCAGTGATTTTTCTCCTTTCCCTGCCTTTCTGGCGGTTTAATATATTGCTGAGGGCCAGGCACAAAGATAAGAAATGAATAAAAGGATATTTAGCAATAAGACGTTTTTTGTGTTGAAGAACCTCCCACTCTCACTTTGCGTAGTGGAGAACTGCTGCCGGGTGGAATGTGTCAGCTGCTTACCAGGTCACGGCCACGTTACACAGCCATTGGAGAAGCACGCTGAGGCGGTGGCATGAGCGCAACCACATGCTTAGCGTTAAGCCAGTGAGAAATTCCACTGAAGTCAAGGGGGTTTTTGCACGTGCTTAAGGGCTTTACTGGATTGGGGCCTACGGAGGGAAGAACGGACTGTTGGTCCATCCGATGGGATTGGACCAAGAATCTTGCACCCCTCCACTTGCCAAATCCTGAAGGATGCCTCTGATTCACAAGTGACAGCAGAGAATTGGGTCATTGAAAAGAAGGGAATTCAGCTGACCAGCTGCCCATAAGCTCCCTGGTTGGACGCTGCTGTGAAAAAAGTGACTTTCTCTTACAGCTACTTGGGTGCTTCTTGAAGGATTTTTGTGTGTGTGTGTATTTTTTTTTTTGTGTCCAACTATCCAAACTCAGGTAACTCACGTGATGGAACAGGATCCCTGCCCATAGTTGTTTGGCTGTCATTACGGATGAAAAGCCATCAAATCATGATTAAGAACAATATTTGCAGAGTCAGCAGCTAAGTTCCCTGACCTGCTACAGTTGCAAAGCAACAACATTGCAGCGGGCAAAAATTAACCACAAAGATTGTTGAAAAGAAAAGAAAAAAAGAGCCTGGATTTGTCAGATCAAAGAGAATAAACTTGATGATACTTAGAGATTAAATTGTCTCAGGATGATATATGTAGCCATAAAAGTCTATAAGAATAAACTGGAACTCAGCTGCTGAGGAACTGTCAGCAGCCTGAGGACATTGTGTGGTCTTGACTGAGTAAGGCAAGAGGCCAAGAGGAGAAGGGGCATTCACAGTCTCAGATCCGGAGCTGAGTCGCTCCATGGCCACAGACACGTCACTTGTGGCTCCCATTCTCCTCTCGCAGCCAAAGCAGTAAAATGTAGAGATGGGAACACTGATTCCAATGGGAAAACTGCTTCATGCTTCCTACTCCTTTTGGGTCCAAGTCCTCATATGATATGTCTCAGTTTCAGTGACACTGCTGTGCACAGAGAAAAGGCTCACTAATTATTTTCTGGGTGCTTTGCAAACCTCTTCTTAATTCCCTGTAAGGCAAACCTTGTTTTCCCTTCCAGAGGTCAGTTAGAGAGAGATATTAATCCCAACAGCAAGATTTCAGCCAATATCCTAAACCAGGAGGAAGGTCTAGGGTCAAAGCTAGCAAATGAGGTTGGAAGAAACAAGTTCACGGTCAGTGTGTTCTTTCATGAGCAGATTACAAAGGTTTTGGAAACTCTCTCATCACAGAGGTAGTGAAATACTGCTAGTTTGCTATAGGCAATGTCTAATCTCCACCCCCTCCATCCTCTTGTGAAATGAAAAATACAATCACCAAGGTTTCAAATAACCGATGAAGAAACAGTCCTCCTTTTCCAGCAGTTTTGAACAAAAGGAGAAGGGCAAAGTGTTGGCACTTGTGAGCAGAAACACAGACCTGTGTGAGCTCAGCTTTCGGAGGGTGGGAAGCAGCCGTAAAGACAGAACTAGCAGAATTTCAGCAAGACGTTTAATTCCTGGTACTAGCCATTTGTGTGGGACTGACTTTCATCCTGGGGGAACACTGTGGTGTTTAAAGAGACAGGGCTTTGAATACTGAAGTTTTGTAAGTTTTCAAGAGGCTTTGACAAAAGTGGCAATTTCAAGTGATGGGAGGGGTGGATTCCTTGGAAAGGGATCAAAAAGAGGGGTCCAGTTCCTGATTCAGCCAGGGACCTCATCTGTGCTTAGGAAGGTCACTTAGCCATGGGATTTGCTGTCTACAGACTGTCTAACTTAAGCCAGTAGTGTGGACTCCTCATAGAATCATGGGATGGCTGAGGCTAGAAGGGACCTCTGAGGTTCAAGCTAATGGAGGGAGACAAGTACCTCCAGAACCTGCCCTCACCACTCTTCCTATGGTGGGACATTTTCTGTGGGGAAACACCACCCTCTTTCATTGCAATATCCTCTCCGTATTGTTATAACATCTTCAGTGCAAAGGTAGTCTCTCAGTGGGTCTACTCAGCGTGTAACTCATTTCAACCCTGCATCTTTGATGACATTTTGACCATTACAGTAATAATAACAGTTACTCCCTGTCCTTCAAACTGTAAGTACTGTCAATATGATTTAGTTGTTTCCTTATTTGTTTTGGTATAAAGCATTGCAGCAAAAGTGCAGATTCCTGGCCACTTCAGGGCTGCTCTGAAGGTCCCTTCACTTGCTCCTGGACTCTTAGCTAAGCATTGTAGCTCGCTCAAATCTACTAGAGGCAAGAGCGCTAAATCTGTGTGTCTGTATTATGATGTAGACCCATACTTCACTGGCTTAGTGGTTTGGAAAAGGAAAGCTTCTGTTACTTCTACCTCATTCCTGCCTGGGTAACTGCATGCTCCTCTTCCCAAAGACATCCTGCTTGTTTGGCTGAAGAAAGTACTTTTACCCCTTGGGTTAATCTGCTGTATAAGGCTGAGTGTTTAAATAGCCACCATGTTTCACCACCATGAGATAGGTGGTCTCCAGCAGGGAGGAGAGTGTTGGTATCAAAAAGGTATGAGGGAGCTCTTCGGAAGGCGGTTGTTGTGGGAGCTCAGTTCATCTTCCAACCTGGAAGGAGAAGGGAAAAGGAGAGGAAGACACATGCTGCCTCACAGCCAACCTGGCCATGAGTGCACGGGCCATAAAGCAATCTCAGTGCCCACTGGGCTTCCGTAATAACCTCTGTGCTGTGGTATCCTGCAATGATTTGGTCTCAAAGATTATACCTACTATAGAATCATAGAATCATAGAAAGGTTCAGGTTAGAAGGGGCCTTAAAGACCATCTAGTTCCAACCCTCCTGCCATGGGCAGGGACACCTCCCACTAGACCAGGTTGCTCAAAGCCCTATCCAGCCTGGCCTTGAACACTTCCAGGGATGGAGCATCCACAACTTCCCTGGGCAACCTCTTCCAGTGCCTCACCACTGTCACAGTAAAGAATTTCTTCCTAATACCTAATCTAAATCTCCCCTCTTTCAGTTTAAAACCATTACCCCTCATCCTATTGCTACATTCCCCAATAAAGAGTCCCTCCCCATGTTTCCTGCAGGCCCCCTTTTGGTACTGGAAGGCTGTATAAGGTCTGCCTGGAGCCTTCTCTTCTCCAGGCTGAACAACCCCAACTCCCTCAGCCTGTCCTCATAACAGAGGTGCTCCAGCCCTCTCATCATCTTCATGGCCCTCCTCTGGACCCATTCCAATAGGTCCACGTCCTTCTTGTGCTGAGGGTTCCAGAGCTGCAGGCAGTACTCCAGGTGGGGTCTCACCAGAGCAGAGGGGCAGAATCCCCTCCCTCCACCTGCTGGCCACACTTCTTTTGATGCAGCCCAGGATGTGGTTGGCTTTCTGGGCTGCAAGCGCACATTGCTGGCTCATGTTGAGTTTCTCATCCACCAGCACCCCCAAGTCCTTCTCCTCAGGGCTGCTCTCAAACCATTCTCCGCCCAACCTGTATTTGTGCCTGGGATTGCCATGACCGAGGTGCAGTACCCTGCACTTGGCCTGGTTGAACTTCATGAGGTTTGCACAGGCCCACCTCTCAAACCTGTCCAGGTGCCTCTGGATGGCATCCCTTCCCTCCAGCGTGTTGACCGCACCACACAGCTTGGTGTCATCAGCAAATTAGATTTTATCCTGGAAATATCTCCTTACTGAATGCCCCGTATCCTGCCCAGATTTCTACAGATTTAGCCTTTGATACCTGTGAGGGCATAGAGGATTGCAAGTGACTCAGATGGAAAGCTGTAGAAAGCCATTGCCTCTCTGCTTCACACAATAACCCCCTGAAGCTTCACATTAGCAACAATCCATGTGATTTCTTGCGATGCGGTGTCACATGGAAAGACATCTCCCTTGGTGCTGTTTTGGAAATACAATAGCTGTTTTTGTTTTATCTGCTGTGCCATCAGCCCCCCCAGCTGGGGACTCAAACATGCATTAATTCTGCTTATGACTGCCAGGAGAGTTTATTATGGCCAACAGCAAGAAGCATGTAGGAATCTGTGAGGTGTGTGCATTTCTGTAGAAAAAGAGCCTTGGTCCCGGTTTGCTGTCAGCTTTCATTACAGCAGGAGAAACTTCTTGCTGGAGAGGGGATCATGTAGTAGGCAAACATTGCACAAGAGGGAGAGAGGTGCCAGGACTGGCTCAGAGGCTGGGCTGTTGTAAGGGGAGTGGAGGGGGAAAAGAGAAATCCAGAATCTGAAAGGCAAGAGGAGAGATGAGGTACAAGGTAGCCCTCAGGAGCTTCAAGTGTTAGGCAGGATGGTTAGCTCCTCGAATGAGGTCTTATTTAATTTTTTTTCTCTCTCTCTTTCTTTCTTTTTTTTTTTTTTAAATGCTGAGAGAAGCCCTTTTGTGTTGATTGGCACAAATTTGGGAAGGATTAAACAAACCTAACAAATGGAGACTGAGTTTTCCACCTTCGCTGGAGGCAGCTGTCTTTCAGCAATCAAAGAAGCGTGTTGCTGCGGAGGCTTGGCATATCCCTGCCTGATTGCATCCAGACAGGAGGAACATCGTGGCACATCTCCAGTGATGGCTGTCCCCTTGGAGGGGCATAGTTTAGGATGGTACAGTTTAGGTTGGGACAGTTTAGGTTCAAAGGCACCTCAGGAGGTCTCTAATCCAAACCGTTGCTCAAAGCAGGGCTAACTTCAAAGTTAGGTGAAGTTGCTCAGGGCCTTATCCAGTCCAGTCTTATGTTTTCTTCCTAAGGTGAGCAGGATAGCACTGAAACCTTACAAGCTGCTGGGAAAGACTGGAGATGTGTCAGGTTCAGGAGTCCCTAAGAGCAGGACAGGGAGTTTGTCTGGCAAGGGTTGGTAGAGTTGACTCTGTCTCACATGCAGACCAGGAGTGGGTGACTTCTCAGAGGCAGTCATTTCAGGGAAGACTGTTGTCTTGTTCACCCCGCTTCCTAAAGCAACAAGACTACACTGAGTGGGTTTGTCTTTCTTCCCCCATAGCATCATCTCATGCATACTGGATCCTGTTATGAGGTGAGGGAAACTCCTTCAGTGCCTATGTCCGGGGAAAGCCAGGGCATGGGTTCAGCCCTCTCTAAGCTAATCGGGATGGGTGATGACTCATGAGGCACAAAGCCATAGGAACTCGGGATTCATCAGTTATTCTGGCTGCCAAATGACCTGCTTAGCTACTCATTACCTGCTGGTAAAGTAGCCTGACTCCATCCAGCAGTGCCAAGGGTAGGACACTCGCTGGGATCCGAAAATCCACAGAGTTGTGTTGTTTGGTTTTGCCTGATCAGAACTGGCACAAGGTAGATAACCATGACTGAGTCCAACAGTCCTGTATTGGACCTAACCTTTTCTCATCCCTCAGGTACATAGCAGCTCTCCCTCTGAAACTCTGGTCATTGCTCTCACTGCTGCTGACAAGATTTCAACCTTTTAATACCCCACAGTAGGTGCAAACAAACAGTCAAACACCGTGCCGATTTCCACATCATTCAGTGCTTAAGTCCATGGAGTTGCAGCAGATGCATTTTCCCTCTGTTTCCTAAACATTATCTTCACTCAACTCCTTCACAGAGCAAGGAATTAATCAGTGGGATCCCATGGATTCAGGCACCCCCATTGCTTTGCGGACAAGGCCTTTACTGGAAGGATACTTTCAGTCTCCCAGCAGTCAGCCCTGGAGGTACAGCTCACACCCCCACAGTGCTGGCTCCTTTTCTTTCTTGGTAACTGTCTTGCATCTTTGCAGTTTCTCCTCCTGCAGACATGGTTTCAGTCTCATCTTTGTCCTGACTTGCTGCTGTGGAATGTAAGGCTTTTATTATTTTTTTTTCTCTGTAAAACAAAAATATGAATCTAAGCACATCACGTCAAGGCTTCAAGCTTGCATTTTCTGTCTGGGTCCTTTATAGAAAATTAAAGCTGCACCTTGTTTTCCCTCTCCTTTTTACCTTCCCTTTGTCCTCCTGCTCTCAGGGAAGATTTATGCCTTGTTGTGAAAGCGCTGTACCTAACACAGCCAGCTCTCACAGTTCCACTTGCTGTGCAATTCCAGTATGATCTTGCTTCAACGCATACTTGATTCTGGAATAGTGGGGTGTGTTCAGATGGATGGAGCTGATCAAACATGAGCCAAACTCTTATTTTATTGCAGTTTATTTCTTTAGGAAGAGCCAGGGTTGAACTAGGAGTTCATTGAGTTTTAAGCTAACACATTTTCTCTCTCAGCAGGAGCAGGCCATCGGCATATATGGTTATTTACAGCAGCTCAGCTGAGGGAGGGTAACCCATAAATAGCAACTTCTTGTGTTCACTCTCAGGCACATATTCTTAGAGAAGGCAGAAACCTCACGTTTCAGCCCATTCGTTAACATTCAGCAATAGGATTTTCGAAGGAAAATGTCTCCCTAGGTAGGATATCCTATAACCCCTGACCACAGGGGTTTCCTGCAGCTTCACCTCCAGCATCTGGTGTTGTCTGTTCGCGGAGACAGGCAGATGGGGTAGATGGACCCCTCATCTGATTTGGGAGGACAGCAATTCCCATGGGCCAAAAGCAACACCGGAGAAGTATGTCAGATGCATTCCAGATGGATATCCCTGGAGAGCAGTGTCTTAATTCATAGACCAGGCAAAGAGACTCAAAAAGGAAATGGCTTTCCCCCATTGCAGTGGGGAGCCTCAAGAAAGGAAGGGTAGATCACCTTCCTGGGCTGAGCTCGCAGGCCTGGTCTGGTAGCTTCGGTGATGGAGGTGTTGCTGATCTCGACTGAGCAATCTCTTCCATCTCTTCCCTGGCATATTTCATAGGGATCCCTACAAACAGTCCTTACTGGTGTTCTCTTTCCACTACTGGTTAGTTCAGATCAGTGACTCAACATCCTCTGCCTGAATGAAGTGTCTCCCCTGTGAACTCAGCCTGTCCTGCCTTTTCCCATCAACAATACAGCTGGTTTTTGAGGTGCCCTGTGCTAAGGGTAAATATATGGGCAAAGTTCTCTTATCCCAGGATGCCTCATCTTCCCAGTGTTTGCAGTGACAGCACCTCATCTTCTGTCTCAGACGAATCAGCTCTTCAATGGGAAAGATTTACTCTGCTGCCGTCTCTCTATCTAGCCAATATATTTCTTTTGCAGATCTGCGAGATATCCTAGATGTCACAACCCTTCTTTCTTCTCTCTAAGCTACACATTTTTATGTTTTATAAACAGATAGAGTAGACACCTAAGTTTGGTCATCTTGCCAGCTCTTTGTTTGGTCATGTGTTGTGACCTATGGCAAGTCCTATGGCTTGCATGTAGACATTCAGACTCCACATCTGTGAGCAGCATCCCAGCCTGAAAATATCCAGACCACTCCCAAGAGCAAACAGTTGATGGAACCAACATAATACAGTTATTACAGTATTTTCAACTGTACCCTTGGACAAACTGGACTCTTCATCTCAGCATTCGTTAGTTAAACTGGTGGAGCTGGAGAGAAAGAGGTTCAGAGTGGGACTGCCAAATTCAGCCACTCTGACCAGAACAGCGCTTACTCAGGGAACAGAAAGGTTGTAAAATATATGATCTATTGCAAAAATCCACCTCTGTCCAGTGATGAATGCAGAAAAACTCCCGCATGAACTAACTGCCCCTGGTAACCTTATTTCTGTCTTCCAGAGAATTAGATCATGATCCCAGCAGCTGATGATTGACGTCCATCCCAACAGAAAGGGAAGGCAAAGCGTAGGCTCTACTTAACGCTGTGCCATTGATGAAGAACAGATTTTGCACTGGCAATACTGATTCAAGCCATGCCGAACACTTACAGTGGAAAGGATTTAGGGCTCTTAGGAAGCACGTACTTTGGAGACCCTCTTGCTGCTGGCTAGCCCTGAACACATTTCTGTCCTCTCTCTGAACGGAAGCATGTTTTTATGTGTAGTAACAATGCATTTTCCTTCCCACAGTGTATTTACAGATACGTGCTGCTTTCTGGCAGGTTGGTTGTGGATGACAGATTGGGAAGGATTTCGCTTTGCCTGTGTTTTCTCTGTGGGGTTAGACAGCATGTGGGTGTGGTGTTAGATTCTTCATCTCTTCACTTAGACCTTGCGCTAGAGGATCAGGAGGATCTTTGACAGGTGCTACAAGACGGTCCTCTAAAGGGGACTGTGTTTGTGTATTTGTCAGGTCAAGTGGTGTTATTTAAGCATATGTACCATGGTGGGTGTTGCAAACAGGTTCCTCCGACATGTTCACAGCCATGAAACCGTTTTGACCAACTTGGTAGTGCTGCAGTCAAGCCATCTGCTCGCTCAAAGCTCTTGAGTAGGCTACAAACATTTTGCACCGTTTTTAACACAGAGTCTTTCTCTCTGACTTCTCAAGTGCCATTTTGCCCTGTTAATGCCCATTCTCAATGCCCTTACAGAGGTTACAGTTCTCCTACCTTGACCAGGTGGCTGATCTGTTCAGAATAAGAAGGGCCAAGAGGTCATCTCCAGCCATATTCCATCACATTCCTCACAGCTGGTGAGGATCTGTAAATGGCTGAGATAATACTGACATAACTGGTGGTTTAATGAGATGAATCTCCAAAGCTTCGTGTAGCATAATGATGATTTGTGGTGTGTGTTAAGGTCCCTGGAAGATCCGTGTCTTAACTCAGGATCCCATTTTATCAGATGCAGGTAAGATCATGATTCAATTAAATTCACAGGCTAACAAACTGCATGTGTGTGGGAGGGAGGGGTTGCCCATTTCTTTCTAATCGTCTGAAAATACGGCAGTTTGCTGTTAAGTAAGAAGAAAGACTGAGGAAATCAAAGATGCCTGTCTAGTGCTGTTGTACCGGGAATTGACTTTTTGCCCATATAAATTCCCGAAGGATCTGACAATTTGCCCATATGACTTTGCCCATATAAAAGTACAGAGAACTTCTCTGTGTCTGTGGACCTTGTCTCCGGTAAATACAGAGTGGGATCCTTGTAGTCTCTGAGATTACTAAGATAAGGTGTGAGATCTTAAAGCAAGTGAAGGAAATAATTACTGGTTTGAGGAAATAGCAAAATTGACAGGAAAAGCCCTTTATTTAATTTTTTTTTTTTGCAGCCCTGATGACAGCCAGGAAAATTTCATTAGCCTTAAGAGCTTTGCTTTACCCTTTTATTTCCACCAGAAAGTGAATTCCCCCTGCTCATGTGTGGTTAGATTTCTTTACTGAAACTACACCGGGCTTATGGTATTTTATTATTTCTAGTACTATTGAGCTGGTGCCTCTGAGATCTGCGTAGGGGATGGCTTTAGCTGCTAGGCATTGTACAAGCGCAGAGCAAAACCATGATCCTCTTCCCAAAGATCTCACATATAAATACAACGCTTGTGGCACAGGGTAGTCGTGAAAGACAGGGGAGGCAGGACAACGAGTGAAAGGGGCACCTGCAGCTCAGTTTTTGTCATGGATCAGGAGCTCCTTCCACCACCCTGGGGAAAGGGCAAGGGGGGAGAGGCTAGTGATTAGGGGTCTTTCTTGGCATTTAGGGGCCTCCTGTGATCCCTGCAAACCTCTGCTGCTCCTCTAGAGAAAGGAGTAACGATACCATCCCCTGTCTTTCCTCCCAGGGTACTGGAAACACAAATGCAATTTGTTTAGGTACAGCTATCTTGCAGCCATCCTGCTGCTTCAAGACTTGGAGATCCCAGACCAGTGCTCCATGCAGCCTGTTATACTGTTTTTGATGGCGAGCCAACACTGGATATTTCAAAAGATGGATCCCTTTTCCCTTACACTACTCAGCATCATAATTCAGGTCCTTGGCACTGGTGCTGCATGATGCAGGGGAGGAAACTCTTGCCTGATCGCAGCTGATGGGCCGCCCGGACCTAGAAACAGGAGGATTGATGGCCTCCGTAAACGCCTTTGCCTCTAGCGCCGCTGTCTGTGCTGCTGAATGATCCCCACCTGTCCCCCCAGAGCCCGCTCCTCCCCTTCCTTGCCTGGTGCTGATGCCTTTTAGCAGCTGATAGATCACCATCTCCCTTCCTTTAACCTCAAGTGAGACATATTTCACTCACGGGGGGTTTCAGCGTGAGGAAGGCTCTGAGACCCAAGCCTCATCCCGCAGGGCGCTGCTCTGCATCTGGGGTTGTTTTTTCCCCCCTTCTGTTCTTTTAACTGGTGTTTTTAAGAGCGATAGGAGATGAGCCCAGAATGTATTTATTGAGCCCAGGGGAGGTGCGTGCATCTGTTAAATATTATTAAGATATCATTGATGAGTTAGTTTCACCTAAATGCTGGAAGAGGTATGATGTTTAAATTGCTTTCGTGGGATGTTCTGGAGCAGGGGAAAGGGCTCCTGCTCTGTGATAGCCTTCCATATCCAAGGGAAGGATGGCACACAGAGAGGCTCCAGATCTCAAAATACTGAGTCTTCTGTATCTTCTGGTTGCGTTGGATGGCAGGAAAGGCTGTATGCTAGGCTCACCAGCATCACTCACAGCAAGATTTCAGTCACTCTTCCTCTCAGATAAAGATTTGTGTTTGCCCCATCCCTCTTGTGCCTCCTACAGAGATCTGCCTACTTGCTAAAGATGTCAGCTCCCAAGTTTTTCCTAGGCATTTAAAAGCACATTTAGATTCTCTCTTTTTCAGCTGCTTCCTTCCCAAATGTTATTTTCCTGAGCATGACAGCAAGCCTTGCTGGTCCTGCCTCTCAGACAGCCTTGGTTAGGTGGGAGGAATTCATCATCCCTCACTCTCCATGCTTGTCCCAGACAATTTCCCAGGCTGGGTGCAGTTGACCCATCCCAGTTCCAGAGACCAGTCACTGGTCAAACCACTGCTCCGCCTTTGGAAAAGAGCACAGATGGGTCCTGGATTCCAGGCTAAGATATAAAAGAAGCTTCTCTTAGGGGAGACCATCATCTGACACTGATGCTTTCAACTCCTCCCCCCAAAGTTAAATAAAGAGTAACTACAGTCCTGTTGTGACAGAAAACAGCTCCAGCCCTCTGCTCAGGAGAAGGGAAAGTGTTGTCCCCTTTCAGGCTTTAATTCTCTTTACATTCATGTAAAGACTGAAAATTCCGACAATAAAATCAAAACTAGAGAGAGGTAGGAAAGGGGAAAGAAATTAATTTTTCAAAATGTTCTCAATATTCACTCGACCCTTTTGGTCCTTGCGGGGGGGGGACCTGTATCACACACCTGATGTTGCCCCTAGCAAAATTAGTCACGATGGCCCCATGCAGGTTTTGGATTTATTGTCTGCAAATTTGGCTGGTCCGACCACTGGTCTGAACACCTGTGGAGCCTCAGAGTCCAGACTATTAGATTAATCTGTCAGTCACTCTATATAACAGCCTGTCCTCCTCTCCATCCCAGTCTGACACTCCCTTCCCAAGCTTGGTGTATAGCTCCAAGATCCAGTTTCACCGGAATGTAAACAGTGTCTGAATCCCCCAACTTCCCCGCTTTGCTTCCGCTGTGAATGCACGTCGGGTGTATTGGCTGCTTGAAAAGTAATTATCCTCACTTCCCACCTGATAAATTAAAGACCCCCAGGTTCTTTGCTTAATGGTGCAGAGCGATCCAAAAGTGATTCTCCTGCAGAAGCTGTTAGGAGAATGTCCTAGCAACCCCACACCCCTCTGGACCTCATTGTACTGGGACGACAGCCCATTAATCAGCCCGACCTGGCTTGGAGGTGGCAAAGGTCGTGCTGCGTGAAGTCTAATCGGAAAAACAAATTCCACCCCTCTGGAGCGCTTCCTGGCAGGGACGAAGGGGGAGACTCGCTTGATTTCACACTTAAGTACCTTAAGTATTTTTCCAAGGCTAGAAGACAACTGATGTGAAGAGTTTGTACTTCAAACAGAGGAGCACAAGACCCCAGGGATGTGTCTACACTGCTCTGAAATGTGGTTTTGGGAACAACCAGGAGAATGAGGAGCTCCCAGATCAACTCACTTTGCGTCTGTTCAGCCGCTCCCTGGGGAAGCAGGGATCAAGCCTGCTGGAGCACATGCAGCCCAGATTCAGTGAAGCACAACCTAGGACCATGCCGGCAGATCCACTGCCTACAGGCACAGATGAAAAGACTGGTCTCAGGAAAATCCTGGCCTCTCAGCAGTTTCCATGTAAAACAGGCTGAGCCACACCAAACCCAAAGTCCAGCTGCCCCAAACCCTCTCTCTGACAGAGGCCAATAGTGGATGCCTGGGGAAGGATGATGCTTCACAGGTAACTCTCCCAGCATCTGGTGGCTCAGAGGTGCTGTACCTGTGATTAGGAGCCCTTGATGGATTGTTTTTCCATTAATCTGTCCATTCGAGTTTTAAGTTCATGCAAGTTTTCTCCTCCCTCAGCGTCTGGTGTCAGACTTGAACTGTTCAGTGACGCATTACGTGAAGTTTTGTTTTCTTTGTTATGAGCCTGTCTCTTTTCAGCCTTACATTATGAGGGCCAAGCCACAATCATCTCCTATTCATCTTCTCTGTTTATACCTCTGTAATACCCTCTTGCACTTGTAGAGATGTGCTCTTGCCCTACTTGTGACAATATTGAAATTTTACATCCTTCTTGATTCTAGTCTGTACTACTCATGAAAATGAAATGGTTTGTTGCGGCAGTCCTAAAATCCACAAACCTAGAAATAATAACATAAATTAGATGATCTGTCTGTGAAAACATCTCCTCCATCCTGGCAGGTGGTGATGTTCACAATTTGATAAGCCAACGTAAAGTCAAGCCAGGAAAAACAATGCATAAGCTGCAATATATTCTCGTGTTGGCTTAGTACGAGAAAAAAACACACAGCATCTCTGGTTGTCTAATATCATGCTTGAACTTTCTGGCCCAGGAAAGCAGTCCTGTAGATGTAGGATTGAATGCATTGGCAAGCAAAGAAGTTGCTGTCATTTGGCTCCGCAACAAGAATAGCATTGGGCCACAGTTTGTTGTTTTCTCATAGACTCTGCAATAACTGTACACAGTTAAACTTCTGATCCTTTGGTGTAAAATGGCATGTTCCTTCATGGGTGAGAAAAAACTGCACGGCACCAACACCACTACAGGTGCATCATTCTACAGCACCACCTTTACCTCTGGCAAGGGTTGACCCCAGCAGTGACGGGTTCATCATTGCCGTAGGGAACACAGATCAGCAGCTTGTGGCTTGTGCTGATAGATTCAATTTACACTTTTCCTTTATTAGTTTCAGCCTCTTGTTCTTGCTGTAGGAACAATGCTATTGTGTTTGCATCACCAACATCTCTGTTGCTAGTTTGTGCTACTGAGTTATGTTTTATCTGCATACTCTCCAGTAGTATAAAGACAATTTTAAGATAAGCCACAGGTGCCACTACTCGCTTCCTTTGGTTTTTGTCATGTGCAAAATCGTCCACTCAGCCTTTTAGTCCAGAAGAGCTTCCAGCTAATTCTAACTGATTTTATATTTCTTTTCCATCTCTGTGCCGGAGGTGCTTCTGTTTGGCTTGGTAGCCATCTTGAAGCTATGCCTTTCCTTGTGCACTGGAATACAACAACGTTCAGGAGATAGTAATGACCTTCCAGCTCTAGTATGTCTGAGACAGCAGGGCAAGGTAGGAGGGCCTTGAATGCAACCCTCAGCCCTTCCAGCAATCCCAGACATGACTCAAGTTCCCCAAACCCCTTGATGGCAGAAACGCTCATTTGCTTTCTTGATCTTTGATATCTTGGTAGGCTTTTAAGTCTATTTTAGTTGCTGTTGGAGGCAGTTTGGATAGGTCCTGTTGTGCCTTAACTTCCCTGGGTGAGCAAAAGCCCTGTCCTATTTCATAAAGGGGTTGAGTAGGTCTATCTCCATGCAAGCAGTGACATATTCAGACAATAGCACTGAGAATCAGAGAGAAATGTTCTGTGTTCAGCCATAGCCATGTCTAACTGCCTTGGCACAGCATTATCTTTGGAGCTTAGGGCTTTGCCACCCATCTTGCAGGGGAGTGAAGTAAGCAAGGAGCAGAGTTTGTAGAGGTGTTACATGAGTGAATAATAAGAAGGAAGAGGTTGCGCTGGTTCACTGGATGAAAGGCTCATGTGAAATTTCCCAAGGAATGGTTCTGGCTAGGCTGCTGTAAAAGTTAGGTGGTGGTACCTGTAGGTGGTGGATAGCTAAGTGCAGAGTGCCCATGTGAGATTCCTGGTTCTGTGCCTGCCTTTTTTGTCCTCTTCCTTGTTCCTGGAGGCTAGGAATCTGTTTGTAACTCTGGCTTATAGCTATACTTTGGGCTATTCCAACAGTTCCTCCTTTTTAACTTGATGTGAATTTCTCTACCATCCCCAAAGAAATGTCCCCATTGTTACAGGTTGTCCTGTTCTGCTCTTTTCCAACCCTACTCCAGCTAAAGGCAAAAGTGAAGTGTAGGGAACCTGATGATAAGATATCCTGTTCTCATGAAAAGAAAGAAAAGCTATATTCTTCCATTCTGGATAACACCCCACCCCATTTCTGTGGGTTGCAACCCCACTGCTCGGGGATGGCATTCTTTCTTGGCCAGCAAGGTACTCCTTGTTGGGCTTCCAGCAATTTTGGGCATGTTCTAGGTGCACAGATCTGAGACCCTGGTTCGACCCGAGTGTAGAGGCTTCTTTCTCTGCTATGTGTCTTGGTATTGGGACCATCTGAGCAAATTCTGCTCCTGGGCCTAGGGAATAGCAGTGGGACTTTTCTGTGGGTTGAGCTGAAGATCCTCTTTCTCCTCTCCCCTCAAGCTGAGCTGGGGCCAGCAACAACTTTCATGAGAGTCTGCCACAAAGTGTGCCCTAAGTGTCCTGATTATAGTCTGGTCTTTCAGTGGAGTGGGGATATTTATTCATGGAAATGGACAAGCAGCTGCTGGGTAGAAGCAGATGAGGCTCTCTGAGGCTTAACTGATGAATTTTATGAGTGAGGCTGGGGTGAATGGCTTGGAGAAAGGACTAAGCAAAAGGTCCTTGGAGGCAGCTGTTGAAAAGAGCTCTTCCGGAGGGAAATGGAGGCACAGGCAGCATATTGGCTAAAGGGAAAGGGCTGTTGCAGATGCGTCTCAGCTGGAAAGGGTGGAGCTCTATGGACTCATGTTCTGCTGTCAGTGGGGAGAAGAAAAGCTCCTGCTAGATTTAGTGGCTTCAATTCTGCTGTACTTGCCATGCTTTTGGCCTCCTCATAATATTGGAGTGCTCCTCCATGCCAATAGCATCACTGTCCACAGCTTGTGAGCAGGGTGTGGAGCTTTGTAGCTCATGATACCAATACTGTTTACTACTGGCATGAATGGAATTGGTTTGTGGGAATCTGAGTCAGAGCCTATATTCTCTACTACTGACTCTCCCAGCTGATGGCTCACTTACCACTGCTGGTCCATGAGAACTCAGAAGACAGTCTCTGAAACAGCAGAGAAAAAAATGAATACAGAAAACCCACAGGTGCCTTGTACAGCCAATGTCCATTTTCTGTCCCAGAAGAAAGCAGAGAAGGCTTCAGACTCACTGGAGCCTGCTGGACACAAGGGGCAGCAGTGACTGGGTCAAAATGCCCTTTGTGGAGGGCATTGGCACGAACTGACAGCAGGAGAGAAAGGAGAGGGATGTGGGAAGAGTCTGCCAATGAGTGAGGGAGCCAGAGGGAGATTTCTGAGAAGCCCAGAAAGTATTTTGAAAATGGGGACCCAACCCAGCATGGCAAATGCAGCATGACCCTCCCTAACACAGCATGGGGAAAGCAAAGAGCAGCCCAGCTGCTTGGATACTTGACACCAGGATCACTCTCAGCCGCTCCATTCCCTGGTGCTGCTTGCAGTTGATGACTGAGGGTCATTTCCAGCATGGGATTTCATGTGTGAAGCCTGTCCAGTGTATGGCAGCTGCTGAGTCTTTCAGAGGGGGTGACTTGGTTAGGGGTTGGGAAATGAACACAAGGAACTGTAGCTAGAAACCAAGCTGAAGCACGTGGAAATAATAAAATGGATGTCCAAGCTGGGACCTCTCCTGGGGCTGCACAGCGCTGACAAGCTGACCCTGCATGTGTCGCATCTCTCGGCTTCACAGCTCCTGACGCACGGCACCAGCTCTCCCATATGTCAGGAGTCACATTCCCCACTGCTGGAATGCAGCCACCTCTGGAGCAGAACCCAGCAGCTGCTTAAAGAATTGACAGAAACAAACCAGGGACAGGATGCGAAGACACAGCCAAAGTGCAGAGGAAAACAAGGGAGGGAAAAATGTCAACCGAGTCCATAGGGTGAGTGTGACGGTCATAATCAAATGATAAAAGAGCACGGCAAGTTAGCAGGCATCAGCAGAGCTAAAGGAACCACCTGGACGTTTCCTGTTGGTCTGAAGCAAGCACAGAGTAACACAACTTAGCTCAGACCTTCTTTTGCATATTATGCCCTGTCATAACTCCTTGTGTTTGCTGCAGCTAAGTCTGCTGATGTAGACTGATATAATAGTTTAGCTGATACGTAGTAACCCATGAAGCCATGATAACCTGGAAAGAAGCAGGTTCCACCCTTTGTGTCTGGTGGATAAAGAATGTGAGGTTTTGTTTCTCCCTTCAAGCTGGTCTCACCTTTACGTTAAGCTGTAAACTTGTTTTCTTCTCTTCCAACCCTGCTCCTTAGACCCTCTTGGACACCCCAAGAGGGATAATCTAGAAGATAACCTAGACACACCTTAAAATTCCAACAGAAGAGTCAGAAATGATTGAAAGGCTGAGCAGCCTGTGGTTCAGAGGTGCTTATGTGCGTTTTATCTGCTGAGACACGAACCATGCAAGGGAAGGACCGCTCCATACAAGTCTTATTCCCCAGGTACCTGCCCATGGCCTCTGTTGCAGAGAAGATAGCACACTGGATCGTCAGATAATTCAGTTGGGAGAGTCCTCAGGAGTCCTGTGGATTTACTTGTTGACTTTGGGGCAACAGTGGCGTGTTGGTCTGGCACACCTCCTTCTCTTCCAGCCCAATCCTGGGTATTCATCTGAATTAGTCAAGAGTATCTGGACTGGCAATTACTTTCAGACTCCGTCTCAAAAGGATTTAATTAGAATGAGCCACCAACTGAATCCACCAGTGAGACCGCTGTGCGGAGATATCTGGGGCTTTGTGCGGTGGCACCCATCTGAACACGCTGTCCCTTGAAAGGAGGCGCAGCGGGGGAAGAGGAGCGGAAGGTTTTGAGGTCGATAATGGAAGAATGAAGAGACAGGAAGCCCTGAATGCCCACACTGCCATTGCCCCTGCCATTTCAGTGCAGAGAAAGTCCTCTGCTCCCCACACATGGACTGCCCCTCACCGCCATTGTGTTTGGCTACTTGGAAAGCCATTTACAAGCCTCCCCCCATTGCATTCAGCGTGCAGCCGCAAGAACAGCAGCCGTCTGGATTCCCTCCAGCTGTCCAGTGAGAGAAAGGGGAAAGCATTTAGTAGTAGCAGAGAAAAGGGAAAAAAAAAAAAGAAAAAGAAAAGGCCAGAAATCATTTTTCCTGGCACACTATGACGCACAGATTTGGGAATGAGGGTTGTGAAAGCTTTTTGTTTAGCTTATTCTTTTCTGGTCTGACAGCTGATAAGTCCCACAGCTCAGAAACATCTGACAGGACTGGCTGAAGTAAATTCATCTTTCATCTGCCCATCATGCTCCTGAAGTGGAGAGTGACAGAGCTGCTTCTCCTCCATCTGAAGGCTGCTCTCCCTTCCTTCTCCCTCTTTCGCGTGCTGTTGTTTGGAGCTTGGGAAAACCGGTTTCCTTCCTGCCTGCAGCCTTCCCCTCGGGTTCGGGGCAGCGTCCGTCTGCCCTTGCACCTGCTCCCTACAGCTGCGAGCTGCCTCTGCTGAAACCATTCGCACCCGGCCCAGCAGCAGCCTGACGGGGCCCCTCCAGCTTCCCCTCGACTCCTTGCCCTGTCATATTTTCCTTGCTGCTCTTGCAATTAGCATGCTTGTTCGCCGCTCTTCTCGCTCGCTCCTTCTGCTTTCCCGGCACGCTCCCCTTTTAACCTCCCCCGACTCCTCGTGCTCCTCACTACAACAGGGCTTTTCAGACGCAGCTTCTGAGACACCGGTGCTCTTCTTTGCTCTGTGCTCTGTCCCCCAAAACTGCTGGGTATCCACCTCCCGGGTGCAGAGATGGAGTCCCTATGTTCTGCTCATTTAAAAGGCCTTTAGCATCTTCCACAGGCTGGTTAGACCTTCACTGGCTCTGGCCCTGCCTAATCTGTCACATAGTCGCTTCTCGGTGGGGGGATACCCCTGATGTCGACCAGCCACCGCCTCCACGATGGCTCAGGAAACGCAGATCCACCTCATATGCACCAGGCTGTTACCACAGCTCAGCCGGTGAGGAATAATTTGCACGCCCTGTAAATTACCACTCCAGGTTACCACTTGTGATGGGTGGCATGTGCTCTGATGCGCCCATCGGGTTCGTGTGCTGCGCTGGCTGCCGTGCTACAAGCATTGCCCTTTTTGGGAAGACTTCATCAAGACAGTACACCTTTGGCAAATCAGCAATCCCAAAATGGGGTGGGAAATCTGACTGTTTTCATGGTGCATGCTGAGACGACAGCAGTGAAGGACAGCAAGGAGCGATGTCCTCTTCTCGTGGGAGGTGTCCCTGCCTATGGCAGGGGGGTTGGAACTGGGTGAACCTTTAAGGTCCCTTCCAACCTGAACCATTCATTCTATGATTCTATGATGTCTGAAATTGGGCGACCTGAATATCTTTCCATGTGGAGTACTATTTCTGTGTGCTCTTTGCTTTGTTGGTGTCCACCCATACAGCATTTTTTATTGTGGGGGTAGGTAGCAAACTCTGAGGTAGGGACCACCTTTTCAGTTGGGGTCATGTATCATCTAGAATGAGGTGTTGGTTTTTGATGGGGCACTGGGTGTCTAGCCTGCTAGTAGAAGACAGAGAAGTATTAAAGGCAGCAAAAGAAGAGCCTAAGACCCAAAGCTACTGAGTGGGGATGTTTTATTCCAAAGGTGGGTTTCTCTCCCCCAGGCTGGTGTGAAAGAAAACAAAGGGAACAATTGAAAAAAAGGAGACTATAAATTATTTGAATTGCAAAATGCACTGTACTTTGACATAAATTTTAACAGCTAGGAAAAATATGAATGACAATAATAATAATAAAAAAAAAACCCAACCAAAACAAACCACTCTCCAGGCTGCCGGGAAATCGTGCTTTGCTTCCTGCAGCAGAAAATCAATGATCTGATTTCACTTGAACTTGACAGGCTGCATCTCCCAAATAAGGCACACCATTGGACACACTTGCAAATGCAAAGCTGTTTCAGCAAACTCCCTCCTTGGCATCACAAGGCCCACTGGTCCCCAGTGATTTCTTTTCTCATGCATGTGTTTTGCTGGAGAAAAACAAGCACCTGCTTTGCAAAACAGGACCTCTAACATTTAATTTACTCATCTCCTTTAATAGGCTGCACTTCGTGTATTTTTCTGCCGTGGGTTCTGCAGTCCTTGCTCCCACAGCTCCTCCCAGCTCATCCCTTCCCAGATTCACAACTATGTGGCCGGGTTACGTCTGGCCACCAGCTGGGCCCCAAAGTCCGTGCAAGAAGCTTAGCTGAATCCTCCCCATATCTCATGGTTGGTCTCACAATATCTGTTTATATTCTGTAAATTAGTGCAATGTGGCCCCTAACCAGGATCCTCACAGTTTTACAAGCAGCAACACAAGTCTTGCCAGGCCAGCCGAGAACCTGGATGGGCCGATAAAAGCTCTGGTAAAATTGCTCTCAGCTTAGTATCCCTGATGGGTCTTTGCAATGCAGCTTGAACAACAGAGGAAGAGAGGGAAAGAAAGAGAGGAGGGGGGAGAAAGTGTCTCAAGTATTTTGTTGAGTTGCCGGATCTGGTTCAGCGCCATTAAGAAAGGGGATATTGAAGAATGCTTTTCATTCCACCATTTTGCAGTGGGTAATTGCTTTCCACACGGTGCATTGGGTTTTGATGTGAGTCCAGCTGCAGTAACGCAAGTTACGGCAAGGGCTGTTCCAGTGCAAATGTGTTATTTGAGTGTCTCTTTGCTCACACTATGACTAAACAGAAGCAGCTGTGGCCAGAGGGCCATCAGTGCTTTGTATCACACAATCTGGCATTTAATGGAAAGTTTTCGTGTTTCCAGTTGGAAAAACTTTCTTTCTTCCATGGCTGGACGTTTTGAAGAAATTTATATTTTGCACCATGCAAAACAAAATGCCCTGAGAAACAATTGTCCTTTCCACTGGAGATACACGCCTGGCACCATCTCAGCCTCCAGTATGACTCTCACATATTATGAGACTCAGCACACCCAAGAGCCACCAATGTGTGTTGGTCAGGCAAGCCACCTGTACATTTTTGGAGACCATCAGTTTCAAAAAATTAAGGTAAAACTGGAGTAAGGACAGCTTGGAATAAGAAGACTACGTTGCTAAGCCAGGGCAAGAAGACCCTATCAGTCTGCAGCCATCTACTCTGTGAGGATGAAAATTCCTTAGTGCTCAAAACTAGCCTGGAGAAAGCACTGAAAGGGAACAAACTTGCCTTAGCACAAAAGTGTGATAGATGTCTCTTACCCTGCTTCAGCTGAGACTTGCACAAGGTTTTAGCCATTAGCAACAAGGAGCCTAGGACTTTGGGTGAGCAGCTCTCATTGTCTCCAGGAGAGTCAGGCAAGTAGGGCAAAGATACAAGGCGGCAGGAGTTGTGAGATCTGGGGCTGGTTCACAAGGAGCATCAGCCAAATCTTCAAGGAGAAATTTTGTACATGAATCTGGGCATCTCTTAAAATCTTTTTTTTTCTTTTTTTTTTTTTTTTTTTTGAGATTATTCTCAGACCCTCAGGAGCAAGACGTTCTTAATGGGTCTACTTCCAGCCTGGACCACTTGGCAAAGCAAGCAAACAAACAAGTGAATGAATGGAAACATAAAGATGGCCCATTTTACATTTATTACCCTGCTTAGAAAGAAGCAAGGAAACACGAAAGATCTACTCAATAGAAAACATGGTTCCCCAAAGGTCTCGTATTCCTTAATTGCAGCTAGAAGCAAGTGACTTTCTCAGGTTTGGTGCAATGAGCCTTTGGGAACCGCTGGGATTAAAACTCAGGATCTCGAATCCAACATTTATTTCCCCCTTGAAATCCTGGACCACACAGCATTCTGCTTATAAGTGTATGGGCACATCTATGCACGTGGAGGGGAAGCTCAGCATCACATAGGTGGTCTGCTCTCCTTCTGAGCCGACGCACAAGGTAATCAAGGTGAAAACCATGAGTCACTGTATGGAAGAAGGATGCTGGTTCTGACAAGCCCATCAGCTGCCTGTAACTGTCACCTTCTGAACCTTACATCTTTCATTTTCTTATTCAATGTTTTCTCTTTGTCTGTCCTTGATGTTTAAACCATAATTTACCAATGGCTTTCATTGGTACTTCATTTCACACGTTCATTAAAGTCCATTTGGCTATAAACACATGTGGATTTCCTTTTAACTCTTCATTTCCTTAGTTTTCGATAGAGAGGTTCGAAAGCTAAACCACAGGAATGGTCTATGCAGCTCCGGTTTATTAAATCTACCCCACCGTGTCAAGTGTCTACAGCACATACAATTATTTGGGCTAAGCTACAGTTATGAGAGAATTCATTTCACCCAAGGGTAGATTAAGTCCGTAGGTGTTTTGTATCAGAATGGTGATACTCATGTTGCAAGATGAGATGGAAATGATGAATTCTTAGGGTCTCCTCAGATCCCAGTACATGCTCTGGAGTTCATGACTTCCAAAGCCAGGTTCAGCCAACTACTTCCTCTCCATACACACTGCGTAATCCACGTGCATAAGACTACACTGAAAAAGCTGTATAAGCGCCAAAGGTCAAGGTCCTTTGGGTCCTTTATGAGAAATAAAGCCAAGGTACAATTAAACTCCGAACAGGCAGAATGTCTGAGTGCAAGAAACAACAACAGATGGAAATTTGTGCAGTCAGCTTTATCAGTAACCAATTTTATACCCTCAGGTGATGGACGTTTCAGACTACTCAGATAAAATTAGACAGCAAAGAGAAGGATGGGAAAATTGTTAGTATCTCGGTCTGGTCATATACAGTATTAAGAACCCAGCAGGTAATCGCAACTACAGATTAGAGAAACTCCAAAACTCCCAGAGAAGTCCTGTGGTTTGTGCCTGGAGGTGACGAAGCCCCTGAGGAGTAAAATACTGAGAGATTCACAGCCTGAAAGCTTTCCTAGTCCGACACATCTGCTATCAAGTGTAACTGTATAAAGAAGCATTTAAAAGTCAATTGATTCCTCTGTCTCCCTCATCCTGGGCTTTATTATGTTTCTCATTCGTTCCATTTTGGGGTACCTGCCCTGTAAAATAAAGTGACAGTAAAGCATCTCCTTACAGTGGATTGTATCTATTGTCAGATGAAAAACAGTGTTTGGTTTCCCTCATTTAGCTTAGTTTTGTTTTCTGAGGAACGTGGAGCACTTGCTGATCAGACTTTTATCCTAGTCAAAGAAGTCTTCACAGGAAAGTTTCTGAGAGGATGCTTCTGAAAGGAGGCCCACTGTAGTTATTGAGATCGGAGTGGACGGCAAGTCTAGAGAGATGGCTCCTGGCCAAACACAAACCTGAGACCTAGAAGACATAGGCTCTGTGAGGATGTGTTGTGGGAGACAAGGAAAACAGAACCAGATCACCCAAATCCTCTTTTTTTGGCAATTCTCCAGTGTAATCCAGCATAATCTGTCCAATGGGAGTTTTTGGGTCTGGGAAGACGGGTTCCTCCTGATACGGCATGTTATTCACCAGTCTACTTCTTATGCTCTGAAGCTGATCGAGGTCTGAGGCCCCACCTCCTGCTTCAGCCCTTTCTTGAACATGGTGTTCATGCCCTCTGGCCATCTCAGTGGCTCTCTGCTGACTCCTCTTCTCCTGCCCTAAATTTCTTTTGTACTGTGGGCCCATAACTGTCCAAAGGAGTTCAGATGGAGTCTCTTGAGTAAAGAATGAAGGAAAACAATCACTTTCTCTAATAATTTAAAGTCTACTGCCTCACTGCCTCCTGGGCTGTGGCTCCTTTCCATAGACAGTCACTTAGAGCTGCTGAGTGCTATACAAATCTCTTCTTATTTGCCCCCAAACTGGTCTGCCAAAGAGAGCCTGTCCGTCATTGTTACAGGCTGACAACGCCGCTGCAAAGACCTGAGGATTTCCCAGTGGTTTCAATGGTTTTGGCTGGGTTGACGTTTGCTGTTTGCACGCTGCGTTAAAACTCATTAAATCAATAGCAGTGATTCACCAGGGAGGAGGGACACTAACCAGTTGTCTAAAACCTAACCTGGAAATATCATGGGGCAAGTTTTGCTTTGCATTTAGCTGACAGACGAGACGAGTAAAAGGATTTTTTTCTTGTATGTCATCAGAGGGAGAGAGATTCCTATAGGCAACTCATACCACGTAAAAATTAACCTTTCCCCTCCGGCTGGGCAAAGTTTTGTGATAGCCAGAAATCATCTTAACAGCTTCTTCTGCCCATGGCAGCCGCAGATCCCTCCCAGCCACAGCTCCGAGTTTCTTGAGAGCCTGCCCCTCTCACAGGAAGCATCCCACTGCCTGACAAGCAGATATCAGACAGCATTAAAGAGACAACATGTTCTCAGATAAAATGTTCCAAATATAACAAGTCTATTTTTATTAAATTTGACCGAAGGCCTCCCTGCTTCCTAATCAGAGAGCCCGAGTTGCTGACTCCCCCAGACCTAGCTGCCCTGGCTCACGACAGCTGTATCGTGAGATAGAATTACATTTTCATAATGACTCAAATCTTTTCCCAAGTCCTTAAGTATTTTCACAAAGAGGGAAAAAATAGGGAAAGAAGTTAAAAAAAAAAAAGAAGAAGGGAAGAAAAACCCCCCACGCCCTCCTGTAAAATCCAGGCACCAACCCTGAGTTGTGTGTGGTCTTTTTTGTCTTTTCTTTTGGCTTCCCTCAAGACACGGCTTATTGCATTGGTCTGGATGCCGTCCTACCAGCACAGTTTGCTGGCCAAGCCCTGATCCCAACAACAAAGTCACCTTGGCAGGTGCCAAAATAAACGTCAGCCTCCAGCTACCTGTACCGACTGCTGACGCTTCTGTGTGTGTCACAGGCCATGAGGCTGGAACGGCAGCACCTTCTCCCTCCATCCCCCTGGTGCGTATCGGTCCTCAGACCTGGTCTTTTGTCTTCAGGGGAACCGTCAGGGCACTGCAGCCCGGAGAGCTATTTTTAAATGCCCTTTATCTAGAAAAGTGTGAAGTTGTCCGGAGAAAACTGGCTGTGAAATGGACAGAGACTGAACGACGTGCGTGTACGATGTGGAAGCTGCATGCGCGCAAACACGGTTCAGCTTCAGCCTTCTGTGTAGCTTTAGCTCACGTGGGGGTGTGTGTGAGTGTGTCCTCAGGGTGTACAGTGTGCATGCCTGAGGGTTTATTCCAAAGGGAACCCATTTCTGATGTCAGCCGTATTGCTCACGACCGGAGCAGCTCCTCTGTGAGCCAGTTCAAAGCTTTTTGATCACACAATCAATTCCATTGGATTTACAAGGTGCGGCTAAAATTAGGAGCCATGCGAATTCAGGAATGATGTAAAAGGGGAAGTTGCAGGTCGTGCTTAAATTGGTCAGAAAATTACAGGAGCCCGGTGGGGAAGGGGTGCAATCCAGCCGGTTGCAGGCACCAAAGGGGCTGGGGAAGCCGGGGCTGGCAGGCGCGCATGAGCATTGCTTTGCTCCCCTCCGTTTTACAAGCTGCGGTGGTTGTTTTTCCACATTCCACCATATAAAATAGACTGGGTCTCAAAGACCTGCTTCAAAGTCAATCGAAAGACTGCTAATGACTTGCTCTGGCTCCAGAGCCCCCTCTGCTCAATATGGCTTCAATTTGACTCCTGCTTTCAGGTTGCGTGAGTAGGCAGACCTGGCTGGCTTAGGAGCCTTCTCCTGCCCTGGACGCATGCCACACCTGCCCAGCTGTGTCCTTCAGTATCCACTAAAAATATTGCCTATTAAAGGCGAATTTCTGTTAAAACAAACAAATGCATAGAGTCTAGAAGAACCCAGCACTTTCTCTGCCTGCATCTCAGTGGATCTATTTAAGGTTGTCACATTCCAACGAGCAAGGACAAAGCTAAGCTTTGGAGATGACTTCTAAAACGTATGCAGATGTTAAAGCGCAGAGTACAATTAATTAAGGATAAAAGAGAATAAATAATGGTCCAAAAATACAAAATTAAAATGGGAGGGAGGGAGGAAGGAGAAGGAAAGAAACAGCAGCTCTTTTTTTTCCCCAAAGACTTGTGGAACAGCTGACTGAAATGTCAAAGGGAAACAGGTTTTGGAAGTTGTATTTCAGCTCTGCAAATTTGTTTCTGTGCCCTTTCCTGGTTCAACATCTGCAACCCATATTTCATCCCTGTAGTGCTCGTTGGAGGACTTCATTTCCCAAGAGTGGGGAAGGTGACACATTATGTTCAGGATACGCGGGTTCAGATGTTGATTAGAGTTCACGAGGGGAACAGCTTAATGGTTTCAGACGAGCAACAAGACCCTCAGCTAATGCTGGGCCTAAGCATAATGCTCGAAAAATGGGTTCAGAAATCCTAGCATGAGTGGAAGCCGTTGTGCGATTTATTCTGGGTGCATGGGTTTGTCTGGTCGTTTTTTAAGCCTTGTTTCCTAAAGAAGCAAAGCTGATGCTCCCCGGCTCGGTGTCTATGCACGCATGGCTGTGTGTGTGCCCGTCTCTCTGTGCCATTCCCAGGACTTTCAGAGTCCCGATTTGCCTCCCGTCTACCAGAGGAGCACAGCTACCAACGATGTCACATTCCTAAAAGCATTGAGAAAACTTGGCAGCTGGCGAGACCAGGGCTCTCACTGCGGGGCAGGCGGGAGCGTGAGGATGATGCCTCTTCTTACGCACCACAAAGACATTTTGTTTTGTCCGCAGGAAAAAACTGTGATGGGAACTTGCACCTTAAGGGACAGTGATGGAGAGCAAAATTGTATGAAACCGGCACTAGTGCCAGCTCTTACAGAGCTGCTGTGAACAACATGTAGCAGGAATTACTAAGAACACAAGGAAAATGGTCAAAAGCAGACTCCGTGTACTCAGCCCAGGGAGTGGATGGAGGGTTTGGGTTCCCAGGCCACCAAGATGGTTTGGAAAGTTTTATTGCTGGTCCCTACAAGCCCAGAAGCAAAACTGCCAGGATTTATTTTCTTCATGGAGAAATGCAAAAGAGCAAAGTCCAGAGGCAGTTAACCCGGAGACACTTTAAAAAGATAAATCTGTTGAAAGTCAGTATTCCCCTAAAGCAAAGAACTTGAGGGAGGGATTTTTCTTCTGAAAAAAAAGAAATCCATTTTGCCAAAACAGTGCAACATTTTGTTTAAAAAAGTGAAGCTCTTCTTAACCTGATTTTTACCACACTTTTTCCCCCCAGCAAAACAGAAGATGTTAGTGTTTAAATCTGTGTTTTAATTTTCTAAAATATGAAGGAAGAAATAATTCAGTGGTCCATGGCAGGAAACCACAACAATTTTAGCGGCAATCAGTTTTGTCCCTAAACTAAAATATAGGATATAAACAAAATAAAATTACGTGCTTTTTTTCGCATAGGAAAGCCCCAAATCACTTCCTGATCAGACTAAACCTACAGCTTTTCTGGTGGAGAGAAAAACATACAGCAAGCTTTTGCTAGGCTCCAGGAGCTGCTGGGCTTCTCCTCTGTCCCAGCTTCGGCTCAGACACTGGGTCCTTCCGGCAGGGTCACCCCGGCAGGTGGATGCGGTGAACTTCAGTCACGTCACAGGCGAACTTGGTGTGTCTCTGGGGAGCAGAAGGAAGGAGAGTTCATTTCTGAGACAGAAGGCAGCTGGCTGGCTGTCTTCTCCAGGAGAAAGTTCAGGCTCTCTCTTCGCTTGGCTCGTTGTGTTTGTTGTTGTTATTCTTGTTGGAGAGACCAGAAAAGTCCCAGAAGGACCCAGCGGAGCTGTGATCAGATGCCAAAGCAAAAAGCAAGGGTATGAAGTCCCACAGAATGGAGAAACGTTTACAGGGATGTCCAGGTTTTCAGAAGCGCACCCAAAAGATCCTGTTTTGGGACTTGGGTTTTGGGAGCCCGGCCTGGCAGCCGTGCATCCCACATGAGCTGGCAGTTTCATTTCTCTACCCAAACAACGGGGTTGTCTGCATTTCTGTAGTGAAAGCTGATATTGCAGGAGAGGAAAAAACAAATCAAACGAGGGAAGTGTGTTTCATTTGACAATGCGTCTTTGGAGCCTGCATTTTTTAGAGTGAGACTCTTGGAGTATAAAAAAAAAAAAAAGAACAACCCACGTCTGAGATATGTGCAAAATATAGCTCAAATCTAAAGGCTGTAACTGTGTGAGAAAAGTCAGATGTTAAACAATCACAGTTTTATTCCTCCCAGCAAGACAGCCTGTGCACCTGTAGCCATTATTGTCTCTACTGTATAAAGTGAAAATGAATATCACATTGTATTGAAAACCCTCATGGAATACAATTACTCAACAGGAACTGTCCTAAATCTATCAGCTGTAACTCACTTGTAATTTTGTGGGACTAATGCAGAGAAATGTTTCTCCATGCATGGTTTGCCCCCAGCCTTTCCACCCATTAATACTTTTCATCCACTTTTGCTTACGATGGCTAAATTACTTGTAAAAGATTAATTACCTATGGGAAGTGTCTGTCTTGGTCTGTAGAAATGACATTATGCTGAACATTAAATGCTGACACTATTAAACTCTGCCGGACATGTTTTGATATAATAACTCTGCAGACCACGAGTGAAATGGGTCCCTCACCAATTCACTACCTCATTGTTTTTCTGTCATCAGCAAACTTTGGGATATAGTCTCAGCTGACGTAGCTCAGAGTTTCATTCATGTCAGCGGAGTAGCTTATTACGGCTTTTTATTTCCCTGGAAGTTTTGCTGAGTTTCCAGCTGCAGATGGGAATCTTTGTTCACCAATAACCTTGACCCGAGATACAGAAGGTGCCATTTTCCAGGCAGAACTGTGGGCTGTTTGGGAAACTGAGGCTCTTTCAATTGTAATCAACAGTTCAAAACAAAACACTTTTTTCCTGCAGTGTTTCAAAACTTTTTTTTTTTTTTGCCACCTTAGAAAGTAGAAAGTTGTTTTGCTTTGGTGTGCAGAAACTGCAAACGTGGTGGGTGGCACCTTGGGGGACTTCACCCTTTTCCCACTGGAAAGAAAAGCAGAAGAGATCTGAAAGAACTGAGATATAGCAGTGATGGAAGAACTCTCACTTTCTCCCCCTCCGCAGTGGGAATAAAAGGCTAAGAGATTTTATAAAACCTGTTTTCTTTCCCTCTAGTCATCCCGTTTCTATTTATCAGTTGTTTTATCTTTCACTTAGAGGAGTTGTTTTCAAACTCCTGTTGATTTGCTGGCCTCTCAACACCTTCAGTGAAGGAGGAAACCCTGCAGAGCCACTTTAGCCCACTGGATTTTGGCAAGTCTCTGTTGCTGCACATTGTAAGATGCACGTGTGGATCACAGGTTGACTGAGTTACACTTGAGAGCAGAGACCCCACTCCCATGCCTGGTCGTACAGCTCTTCCTTCAACAGGAGCTGGAGGAAAACATCACCCAGGCATCCCATGTCTTTGCTAGTATCGTCACATATGGTAGCTTTGGGGACTCCATGATGGACCACAAATCAGCTTAGCTTCACCTAAATCAACTAAACAACAGATTTCTTGAAGCAGAGTGGTTCTGCGGGGCCTCCTTTGAATTACTGAATGAATTCCATATCCTAAAGCCACACTGTCTGGGTTAGGAAAACCTACTTTCAAAATCCAGTTAGCTCCTCTCCCTACATCTGCATTTCTTCTTACGTGCCTTGTTCAGGGTGCTGGTGACTGCTCCTGTTCCTCCTCTGCCCGCACCATCCCAACCCGCCCCCTCCCACCCTCCTAAACTCTCATGTGCCGCATGTATGCAACATTCACTGCTGACCTCATCTGGCCCTCCTCCTGTGCCGTACTCTCCAGCTTTATCCCTTGGAGCTGGCTGAAACTCCTCTGGTACCCAGTAGGAGTGGATGAGTTTGGCTGTCTCACCACACCAACATGGTAGACATCATCCTGCATCACTGGGCCCACAGTCACTGTCTGCTGGCGTGTCCTTGTTGTGTGCAAGGGTTTGCAGGCTGATGGTACTTAAAACCAATCCCCCTGACCCTCCCCCTTGAGGAGATTAAGCTTAGATCCCTTGGCTGCAGATGTATGTATGTAGAGAGCAAGGAGTCAAGGAGAGGAGAAAAGAACATGGTGCATCTTTCAAGGATCAGCATTTTCAACTGCAAAACCTTTTGTTCTGTAATCTGGGATATTTCCTAGCAGTCCATACAGAGAAGAAAAGGGGCATTGTCTGGTGAGTGGCTTCATTACTAATCTCTCCTGGATGCATTTTAATTCTTTTTAATGACTCTGCCTCCTGTCAGACCTTTCATTTGTTAAAGGGGTTTGTTAAAGAGATTAACTGCAAGGGGAATATGAACCTCGAAACACTACGTCCCTTCCCCCAAGCCCTCCTCTCTACCCTCAAGATTAATATTACACCAAAAGGAAGAGAAAAGGTATTTTCTGTAAAACACATTACACAACTTTTAGGAAGAGAGGGAAGGAGGAGGAGCAATGGAGCACGCTGGACTCTTTTAACCCATGGAGGAGCTGGAAGGTGGTAGTATTGATGCCTTTCCAGCTATATTGTTCCCCATCCGTGTGTCTACTGAAGCTTTGTGCAAACACAGCTGATTGTTAGGAATGCCAGTTTAAGGAAACAAAAAAGACATCTGACTCGATTTGCTTTTATTCCTGTCTTCTACTCATATGGGAGCTTGGAATAAACTGCCCCACCCCTGAAAAACAAACGTACCATGCAGTACTGTTGTGGTATCATAAAAGCCTTTCAACTGAAAATCAGGCCTTCAGCCAGCTGAAGGAATAAGACAACTTTGTGCTTTCCCACATCTACTTATTACCTGGGGATCTCAAAGCCCTTTGCATAATGTGGGAAGTGGCAAAGTCAACAGAATTGCTATGTGGAACTATGAGTTTATTTTCAAAATTTGTGGTCTCAATAGACATCCTTTGAGAGACTTATTTCATGGATTTACTAGAGAGATTCCCTCAACTAGCTCAAGGGACTATTTGAGTCCCTCTTGCAGTCCATAAGACCCAAAAGCAACTTCCTTATAACCCTACGGACTCTTCATCTCCCTATGACTGGATAAGGGTTCAGAAGTTCATGAGAAGGATAACAGAATGAGGTGCCACACAACAGTGACCTATCCTGGTCGAGAACATGGCTTTCTTCCCTACATCTCTAAATGCTTCTCTAATGTCCAGTTGGTAAACAGTGCAATGTAAATAGCATGTATTTTGTGTAGAATGCTAAACACGGAAGTTGCATCACAGCCTCATTACACATTGTAATGGAAATACAAAGCATATTCTTTCTATTGGCTTCGGAGTGGGTTGAGACAGGTCTGCTTGTAGGGGGAAAATAGGATGCATTTCAATAAAGAAACATGTGGGATGTTGCCCTTAAGCAGAATGATCATTTGAGTTGCCAGAGGATGGAGTAGGATTGCCTAGAGCAGGTCAGATATTGGGCATAATCCAACACAATCATGCTGTTGGGAAAGAGACAAGCGCCATACTGTGATGGATAAGTGGGAGAACTGCCTGTAAGTATGAAGCAATTCTTCCACTCTTCTTGCCATTAGTAGGGACTCAATTTTAATACTGTGTGTAGTTGTGGTTACTGCTTTTCAGGAAAGACGTAGACCAGCTGGGAAGTAGCAAGAATGATTGAAGACCTGACTTAGAAAGAAAGATTGGAAGAAACAGCGTTGTTTAGTCTAGAGAAGAGAAACTGAAGTGATCTATGATAGATGTCTTTGTGCACATATAAAGCTGCAAAGAAAAAGGAACAACCTGTTTCGCCTGTCAGTGGAGACAGAGTGAGAGGCATTGGGTTAAACCTGAGGCAGACAGCATTAGCAGCTTGGGGGAGATGTATCCATCACATGGGGAGATGTGTCCATCAGGACTTGTGGAATCACAAGCCCTAAAAGCTGGAAGATGAGATTAGAAATGGTACAGGTATAACCATCCTACATTGGAGTGACTTTTCCCAGTGACTTTTGGAGGTCCTTGTCGGTCTTCTTTGCTATCATCCTTTGTGTTTTCCACATAGTGAGTCCAGGAAGTTTGATTTTCCCACTGTCGTTCTAGCGCTAAAGGCTGAACACATTCCTGAAAAAGGTCGTGAAATGATTGTGGATTGATTTGGGGTGAAATGGTAAATATTCAAGAAACAACACAAAACCATAAAGAGCCTGATGGAGAAAAAGAAAAAGCTCCCCATCTATTATATCTTCTTGTTGTAGTTTAAGTTTCAGGGACAAATCCATCCTGTCATCGTGCAAGAAAGCTCCACACCCTCATAAAACCAATATAATGAGAGGAACATGGTAGCAAATCCTCCAGGTTTTGTTTTAGTTTGGAAGGCATTAAAGAAAAGTGTTGTGCAGAGGGAATGGAAATGTTGCCCGGGTGCCAATTCCACAAGGGTGTGTTCTTCTAGAGCCAGGTATGTCACTCAATGAAAAGCAGTGTTCAGCTCCTGCCATGGTTTGGGGGTTAGCCAAAGAGGTTGGAGAAGGGTGGCTGGAAGGAGAAAGGAGCCTGGTATTTTTTGCTGCCAACTTTCTGCTTTTTGTCCAGCTTCCCCTACACAAATGACATCTGAAATGCAAGCTGGCTCCTTTCCGTTATGGAAACCTCAAACTGAATTTAATAGTAGGGGCTTATATGCAAGTGTCCCATAAAGTGTTGTCGAGAATTGTATCATCACTGGAGCATTTTATGGTGTGGTCCAACCTCTTCAACCTGAAACCTACCTCACCCTAGAATTTTGGACTAACCAAAGTGATTTGGACACTTCTTCTATTCACTTGGACAGACTTTTATTAATTTACATTAATTCACTGCTTTATGTCCTGTGAACTGAGTAAGAACCCATCGTTCTAGATGGTGGCTAAGCAGCGACTACATCCCACAAGGCTGTAAGCTGACGTACACAGCAATGGTTGGATGAATGATGGTAAGCCAATGGGGAACCCAGACAAAATGTGTCTGTGTTCAGCCTGCAAGAGAAAGATGGACTGGCAGAGAAAGAAGATCAACTCAGCACCTTCCCAGCTTGGGCTTTTATATCTTGGTCTCCGACAAGCAGAACATACGTGGTACAGGGTGTCTGCTGCTGGACTGGGATGTAGTTTGACATTAAGTGGCAGTGATATTAGCTTACCAGGGCAATGGGTGCACCTCTGTGCTCCAGTCAGCTTTGCAAATCTCAAGTACTGGGGCACTTTCCCTCCTTCTTGACATCCATAGGATCTGAGAGCAATTTTCTTACAATATCACTCAATCCCTACGGAATCTCACTGCTTTCACCCCTATTATGTGCCACAAGACTTTCCCACAAGGGTTTAATCTTTTGCTGCCTCAACTGAGAAATCTGTGGAAGCAGAAAGAGCACAAGAGAGACTAAAGAAGAAAGAAAACACAGTCGGGAATTGTTCAGCCTTGTTCCAAGATGCCCTGTCTCCCTACAGCTGAGATTCTTCTGAAATTCACTGGTACTAACTAGCATTCATCACTCCAACCCACAGCAATTTACTGGTGGCGATTTTCTGCTTCCAGCTGGTGACCTCCTGACCTCAGAGGTTAAGACAATTTTTATTCATGCTACTGAACTTGGCATCTGAATTTTAATGTCATGCTTTTTGCCTCCCCGCTCCCCCCACCCCCCCCCTCTTTTTGCTGGTGGAGGCTTAGAGCCTGTGGAATATTTTCAGGGGAAGTGGAGAAGTAATATGCCACCCCCGAAGCATGACAGTAGGACATGGCAAAAGGATTGCTGTGTGGTAGTGCAAGCCTCGCATTTTTAGGTGAGTGCTGTGTTGCTGGGAGAGAACACTCATTGGCCAGCTCATTTGTCTGATGTCTTAGGTGCGGATCACATTTACGTGGAATAGAAGTGACCGTAAACACTCAGCAGACAATAAGAAAAAGTTGCAATAAAAGATGGAAACATCAAGACAATGAGGCATATTTTGAATGAACTCTGACAATGGGCTCATTCAGCCATCAGGGAACAATTAACAAGAGCGGAAGCTAGACCACCGTCATACCATCATTCAGGCTCTGGGTAGGAAAACCCGGGGAGATTCAGGCATTGATTGAAATGGGAACTAGAAGACTAAATATCTTTGCTGACCTGCAGCTGAGGGTTTCAGCGTTCTGTATCAGGGACACTGGGAAAAAGAAATCAAAACATTTCAATGGTCTTTCTGTGACTCATCTTCAGTTCCACCTTACCCTTGTTCACAGTCCCTTTTATGTAAGGTCTTAATCATAGAATCATAGAATCTTTTAGGTTGGAAAAGACCTTTAAGACCATAATCACAGAAGATAAGGTTAGAAAGAACCTTAGGAGGTCCCATTGAGAAACAGAAGGCTGAATATATTTCCCTTCCTTTATTTAATACCCAGTAATGAGGCTGCAGATGGCTGCCTGCCGGAGTGCCACAGCATATATTGTCACCATCACACCAAGAGAATATGAAACTTCTCTTTTGACACTGCTGTCCTCTATGTGATGCCTTTGTATTTGTTATTAATTGGTGTCATGCTTTTTGGCATCCAGAGTTCTTGCTTGGGAATGTAGCCGTGTTTCTGGAACCCAGGGCAAAGGTGTTGACCATGTCTCCTTTTATTTGGGTGTAACAAAATATAAAGAATTGGAGTCTTTGACAATCTCCTCCTTCTCCTGAGATGCTCACACTGCTCACCCCGCTTGCCCAGCCACAAGGGATGTTCGAGACCAGCACTTTCTGAATTCAGCAGTTACTCACGAAAACAAAAAAACTGAGCAACAACAGCAACATTTACTAATTTGTTTTTCACACTTAACAGAAGATTCCCTTTCTGCATTAAAGCAGAATCTCTGAAGCTGTGAATCTGAAATGAAAACCTCCATCTGTGTCTCCGTGTGTTCCCCTGGCCTCCCTACCCTGCTCCGGGGTAGCTGAATATCAGAACAGATCATCATTGACAAAAGAAATGAATGCCTCATTTGCCCACAGTGTTAGGATGGGGATTACCCAAATGTTGACAATACTGGTTAAGTTGAGAACAACACAAACAAGCAGGCAAATCCAGGTCTCTAATGGGGGAGCAGAGTAAGCAGGCCCTGGCGATGCCTTCAGTTATTTTCTTACTGACTATAAGCATCCCTGGTTTATTCATTGCCCAAAATGTTTCCTTCACTGTGAACATGCCTGCTAGCCAATCTCAAGGACTGAACTGGGGACTTTGGGAGCTACAAGTGTGACTTTTGACATGGTGAAGGAAGAGCCAAGCTAGAGCTGAGACTGAAAGGTAATCCAGCAAAAGACCCTCACAGAGATTCCTGAATGTCAGCAATATGGTGGACTCTTCCCCATAACTTCTTTCTCTCTTGTTACACTTCTGTGCTCCTTGCACTGCTAGCAGGAATCCTCTGAATTTCCATTATTTTGAAAATGGCTAGCTTTGGACATGCTTTGTTACTAACTTCCATCTGGTGCTGTCATTTAAGCTAGAGCTAAATGGGTTGTCACGCGCTCGGAGATCAGCATAAATGCCCTGGCATCAAAGGTTCACAGCCACAATACACCAGGCTGCTTCTGAAAAGACGCGAGGATCAAGTCCGTTGCGACGCAAATGTGGCCTATTCCCTAGCCGGTGTTTTGTTTCTGTCTGGGCTTAGAGAGGGGAGGCTGAGGACAAGAAAGGAAATGTTCTGTGGGAAGATGATCTGGCATTTTTTCTCATTCTCCCCACACACGCATTCCAGAGAGTTATACACCAGATAAGCAGCAAGCACTGTTTGGCTGGCTAACTACTACACAAGCATTATGGACCATCTGGGGACTTATAAAGCCTGCAGGATATGAGTCGAGGCTGTGCTGGAAGTAGAGGCTGAGCTGGTATCCTGTGTCTAAATACCAACACAGCTGCTTGGAGCAGGAAAGGGGAACCCTCCAAAGGAACAGCGGTAGAGGCTCTTCTTTACGAAGGATATTACTCTTGAGTAATTGAATTGGTTGTGACTCCTTTGTTTAAGCCCATGAAATAAGATTCCCCCCAACAGAAGGAGCTGTGAGGGGTACAGCAACAGACTCAAAGGCTATTATTATTATTATTAATCATCATCATCATCTTCATCGCCATCATTGTCATCATTGCAATCGTCATTGTTATTATTTTATTTCTTAAAGAGCCTCTGAAAAAGTTTTTCAGTCTTTTGAGATGCATGAATTCAGTATCGTATTCCAGCCCTGGAAAGGAGTCAGTGTGCTTCAGATGAAGGGAAGCCTGAATGACAGCGTTTTCCCATAGTCTGAGGAGAACCAGCTTGCTGGCTTTCACCACGTGCCAGTGTTATGGGGACAGGAATTCTGTGGATACCGTTTCTCATGAGCTTTTAACAGGTGAACCAGGCTGAGCTGGGGGAAAGGACTCACCCCTGAAAACAAACACACATCCGAACTCGTGATATTTTATGAACAAGAGATATACTCAGGACTCTGGGGTGGAGGGAGTTTGATCTAAAACAAACAGGGTCTTTAGTCACGTCTGGAGACCTTGTTAAAATTCTTTCTGCTTGCAAATCCCTCTGATAGAAGGGAAGCACGCTTACCTCCAATGTGACCTCTGGACGGGGTTTTGCCAAGGGTGAATTTGCCCCTCTGCGACTATTTTCTGAATCCTGAGCGTATACTGCCTTTTAAAAGGCCTTTTCTCAAAACACCAGACTCTCTCTACTTTGCTCCAGCTGTTCAGCTTCATGCTCCAGCCCAGCCTCCCCCTGATGGCTGCTCTTCACCGATGTCATTCATCCAAATGCTGCAGCCTAATACCATTTCAAAATTAAGTCAGTGCCTACAATGGATCCCAACGACAGTTGAGGGCTCCCCGTGCCATGTGCTGTGTCAGGAAGAAGGCAGAACAAATCCCTGACCTGAAGAGGCTTCAGACAAGCAGAGAAAGGAAGGGCTTCAGGGAAATGAAGGGAGGCTCCCAAGACTATTTGAATAGCCAAAGATTACTGACCCTTCAGTCTCCTGATTCTCAGCCCATACCCTTCTCACCTCAGTTAACAGCTGTATTAGAGAGAAGTTATTTAACCAGCTAAAGCAGATGACTGGCGTCACAAGAATTAGTTTAGGTTTTACAAGCAGTCTGCTTTAGACGTGGACAAGATGCTGGGTAGATCACATACACCCTGATACCACTGGGGTTCAGGTGAAACTACATGACACACTGAATAACCTTCTGCTGTCTTTTGTTCTTCGTAAATGTTGAGTGATTTTTTCAGCAGAGACATGTCTCAAGTTCCAGGGAAACCCTCAGCCAAGAGGGGATGAAAAGAAAAAAAAAAAGGATCAGTCATCCATCATATCATTTCCAAGTAATATTTGAAAAGTAAACATTGCAGGGCATACGTCTTTGCGGACAGATTTCCAAACACCTAATGTGAGAGATCCAGCTATACCCAATGCCAGCGCACTTCAGACACAGTTTCTGCAGAACGGTTTCAGATGGAGAGTAGAATTCGGTCTCCCTGCCCCACCAAAATGCTTATGGGTTAGGGCTATTGTAAGTTTTTGGAAAGTACTTCAAAAGGCACTTCAGTTGAAGAAATAATTATTATATAAGTTACAGCTGAGCATTTATAGGATAATTGCCTTTCCAGAAGTGTACCTCTAACACACCCTGGCATTGATGTTTTCAATTCCAGGGTGAAGACCAAAACTAAATGAGATCAGCAGGAAATCCATATTCATTTCAAATTCATTTAGCTACTCCAGGATACAAAAATAAAGTCTTATAAGTCAAAGACAGAAAATCATTATAATAAGAAAAATATGGGCTAGATGAAGGTAAGTGATTAGGTATGTTTGGGCAATCATGGACTTTTCACAAGGAAATCAGTCCAGATTTTGTCTTTATTTGCAACTTCCACATTCAAATAAAGCTTATCATTCTATATAAACTAATTAAGAAGATCTTCTGCAACCCATTTGGGTCAAGCATCACAAGTAAAAGAGGAGTTATTAAAAAGGTGGAAAAATTGGAGAGCATCATATAAGATTAAAAGGCAAGTATAAAACAAACACCAGAAGATATTTGTTCACATTAAGTTGCTAAGCTGTGGAATTTCTTGCTGCATGATGCTCTGTGCTAAAGATTTTTCTCCCAGTAATCTCTTCAACTGGTCTTTGAATCCATCAAAGGCTGTTCGGTGTGAAGGCATAAAAGGTGGCTCAGGATGTCCACAAGCCCAAAATGTCAGGGGCTTGGGCTGGTGTTCTCGGAAGGTGTCAGTACATGCTTCCTCTCTTCCTGTGACTCTTCCTTGGGCTTCTTCATTGTTCATGGCCTGCTGGAGAGTGGCCCACAGCTGGTACGCGACAGCTCCAGCCATTCTCACAAACGTTCCACAAAGAAAAAGCTCTTTTAAGCTCTGTACATTGATGCTATCCTCAACCCTGATTTCCTCACTCCAGCTCTGGGTCCTCTTGCCTACATTTTCCCTTCTTCAGAGTTGTTGCAAGTGGACAGGTTCAACAGAGAACCACCAAATGGAGCCACATGAGCCAGGATACGATAAATGTTTCTCCCCGGTGCAGTGGAGGTCAAGAACATATCTTTAATGCCTGTAAGCAGTATTTGGTAGGAAGAAGGTGTCAGTCCTCTGCACTGATCCCAAGATAGCCATATGCACTGAAGAATTCAAGCTTCCAGGGTGTGCAGAAAAGATGGTCCAGAACAGTGCCAGGTGAGTGCAGTTGTCACAGGATCTTAACAATCTTCTGAATATTTTTGTGCAACCAGAGTATTCTCAAAGCAAAACTCTGTTTAATTCCTTTGCCTGGTGAGAGGGAGCAGAAACTCTGTTTGGAGGTTTCGTTTGGATGGCAGCCCTTTAACCGAACACCAGGGGCTGGTGGTTCCCAATAAGGCGAAGCTCTCCCTTGGCAAGCTCGTTTTGCTCCAGAGAAAATCTCTGCCCTTGTCTGGATAGAAGGGCAGGGGATTATGAGAGTTTATGGAGGATGAGGGTGAGAAGGCAGTGTAATCGCTGTTACGCAGATGGGGAAAAGCTCTTGGCTCCAGATGGATTCCCCAGAGAATCAGATAAGCCATTTAGTGCACTTGTTGGCTCCCCATCCATTTAAATTGCTTTGCAGCTGGGTGCTTCTCCCAAGGACTTTGGAAAGGCAAAGTATGGGGACAGGTCAATGCCACGAGTTCAACAAGGGTGGAAGATCTGCTCCCAACGCATGACTGGGGCTTGCTCCCCAAAACAAATGCGCTGCATCAAGGACTGATAACGTTTATTAAGCAGGGGATAGTGTTGGGGGTGGTGTCGCCGGCTCCAAGGTAGCAGCACGACAGCTTGAGAGTGTTTCTCAGGGCCTGCTCTGCAAGCAGGTGGTGAAATACCCACTTAGCTCAAGTTGCAGGGGTATCTGGTGTTTTGACATGGAGGCAGGCTAAATAACAGCTACAAAGACTTCCTTCTGGGCAGCAGATTTCACACATCAGTGGCAGCAGTTGCTGCTGTTTCTACTTTCAGAGTCAGACAGACCCAGAGGAGTTCTTCGTCCATTACCTCAGTTCTGTCTTTGGGCAGAAATCCTGTGAGGAAGGGCAGAGTTTGACAAACAAGATGAAGGAAGCAGGCAGGTACGGCTGTGCCCTGGGCCTGGAGCATGAACACCATGACAGCCCGTCCACCACGGGTGCTACAGGTACGCTGGGTAATTTCTGTCGGTCTTGAAATGTTACAAAACAGACAGCATCACAGGCAAGCACCTACATTTAAGGGATGCTATCTAATTCCCATATTCGACAAACAAAGTATTATTTGGGAGCAGGAAGTCTGAGAAAACTTGTAGACTCCAAAGTTTAGGGTCAGTAAGTGGCTGTTTAGACTAAGCAAGCAAGGGAAAGATGGACTGATAAACAGCCCATCAGAGTGGAAGCTGACAGCTTTGTGTTCTGTTTTCTGTCCCTGTGAATCACGTCAACCCGCTGACATGATGTTTCCTCTCATTTTGAAGTGGGGAGAAGGCTCCTGGGAGCACAGGGGGCTGCACAGGTCAAAGCCATTGTTCTACTGGGTGTTGCGCTTGCAAATGTCATGATGGGAGCTCAATAACATTATGTTGATTTCCCCCCAACTCACTCACTTTTCTTTTAGCTTTTCTGCAGCCTTAAAAAGGAAACATAAAAAATGCTGCTTCTTATGCATGAACAATCACTTTCAAATGCCAGATCTCAGTCCAGAGCCTCCTGGAAAGGAGTCAAGCTCTAAGGAGTCTGTTTTCATATATTTTCTCTTATCAGTCCCCATCACAGATCGGGGTTTGTGGTTTTACAGCTGATGGCAGGTTGCCTGCATATCTCAGGGCTGAAATGCAAAAAATAAGCCAAGCATGAAGACAGTATCAGCTTGACGCTACATGCCTTTCTAGGGCTATTAGATAAGAGATACTGTTTGTACAGAGCAAACCTGTTACCTCAAGAAAACAGAGCTGCTCTTAACTGTGGCTTGCTTTAACTTTCCTCTTAAATCTGTGCAGTATAGGAGTCAAAGAAATGGACAGCCGGATCATCAGGTCTACACCACTGACCCCAGTGCAGCAGGAACAAGCTGAAATTATGGTCTAGGGCTCAGCCATGCTGTAGATGACCACAATGTGTATCATTTGAGGGACTCACTACAAGCCTGGAGAACACCAGCCTTCGTTTGATCTTAAGCCGAAAGACCCTTTAACTGCAGAGCATTTCCAGAGGGTGGTCTTGATGCCATACACAGTGTGTGTGTGTGCGCGCGCGCACGTGTGTGTGCGTGACCCTTGGGGGCACTCTGTGTGAGGATTACACACAGGGGTCCTTGTTCCTTGATGGTCCATCCTGAGAACACTGTGGCTCCCTTCTGGGCCACATGCCTGGTTTTGTTCCCGTGGAAATGATGGCACCGGAGTTGCAGTGAGGAGTGATGCACACACAAATCTCTTTCCAATCCCCAGGGTCCAGATTTGCCCAGGCATGCTTTCGCATGGCCCGATTTAAATATAGCCTGAGCACACTTCTGCTCTGAACCACCCTTCCAGAAATTCCCTCTCTCTCCTTCTCAAATCATTCACTCTAGACAACATGGAGACCTCCAAAATGTAATACAAGCCTTTTTGTGCATTCAGTGTCCTTATATATTACCTGCTTCGTAAATTACATTTTTTTCTTTACCACAGTCAGCTACTGTTTTAGGAGTCGTCATATCCCACTAAACCACAGGAGGTTTTCTTATCCCATATGAGCCCTTTCTATGGGAAAAACTGGATTCTGTGTTCTTTTGCATGTCACCACCATTGCACTAGAAAGATCAGCTCTGAGGCTGTAAAAATGGACCCTGCACATCCAGGGAAAAGGTAGTTTGTGACAGTCATAAAACTTTCTGCTGGAAGGTGAATTCACTGGACTGGTGTTTGCTAAAGAGTCAAGTTCCTAACTACCCCATCCTCTCCTTCCATTTTTAAAACCTAATCGTGTACATGCTGCTCCAGTTGCAAAAGCATAACAAGAGCCTTCTCTTAAAATATCTTGGGGTCAGGCCTTTTTCTTAGGGTTTGACAGCTGATCTGGATATGATCTTATATTTGTATTTATCATCAGAAAATTTCGACATGAGTTGAACTTAAAAAACCTTACCCAATGCGCTCTTATGCCACATCAAAACCATCTGCAGAGAGAGATAAACTTCGTAGATTAAGACTGACTGATAGGAACAGCTCTTGGAAGACAAGTCAAGCGATTTGGCAAAGCAGGCTATGAGTCAAACCAGATATTCAGCCCCAAGTCTCTTGACCTGGTGTGGGGTGATGCAGTTGGATGCTGAACATCTGCACTGACACCAGGCAAGAACGTGGGCACCACACTTGATCCTGAATTTGGCTTATAATGTGAAAAGTGTCTTAAGATTTTAAACTCTTAAGTTGGCATGACTCCGGTGTACTAAGCTGTCAGCTCCTCCATCAGAGTTAAGGTGGTTTAAGAATTTAGTGTCTTAAAAGCAGCATGATCTGCTAAACTGCTTTCAAGATTTAGGAGGACTTAATTCTTTAAACCAGTTTAATATCTTAAAGTGGCTGAGCCACTTTTGCTGGCTTAAAAAGATAGCAGAGTTGAGACTAGGTGACATTGGAGGGACGCTGCTGTGCAGAGGATCGGATCAGACCAGTGTGGTGCGGCCTTCTGGCTTCCCAGTCTCTGAATCTGCTGTATGTTTTTCAAGGTCATTGCTCAAACAATTCCAAGCAGTTGGCAAATAGAGACTGGGACTGTTTGCCAGTCAAATCTAGTTCAAGTATTCTTTGAGTCAATATCCAGCCATTGTGTTACTTATTTGTTCTTCTAATCTTCCAAATCCCCCATAAAACCTATATATTTTTGCTCTGCCCCCCTCCTCTTACATTTCAATGACAGCATGTCTGCTATTTCTGGAGCTCCTTGAAAATCCGCACTAAGTTTTCTATTGATGCCAGGTTCGTCTCCTGCCCTTATGCCTTCCTGTAGGAGATACTGCCCTTTTTTACTCACTTTCATACTCTGGCAACACGATCCCAGCTTTAGGATCTGGTGCCTGACAATAAAAAAGTGGTGAGTACAGGGTGGGCAAAACAGGAGCATCTAAAAGACTCTTTCAGAGCTTTTCTCCCTGTGTCTGTCTTACAGGTCATTTGTACATGCCTCCTGCTGAAATTAGGGTGACTCAGGGAACTCCTGGTTCATTCAAACATGAGGTTGTCTCCGGTGATGATTAACACCAGTATTTCAAAAGGGAGGTCACGTAATCCAAAGCAGAGAGCTGTTGGATGGTCTGTCCAGCCCTTTCCTCCCTCTGTACTGGGAAAAATCCCAACAGCTCATAACTAGGCAATGGCTTAAACCCTCAGCTCTCGGCATCCCAGTCTTCCTGTGGCAATGAGTCCCACTGTCTCACAAAAACAAAACATTCATTTCTTTTCATTAAGATGGAATGTGTCACTTTTCTGTTCTCCTGGCTGAGCCTTCTCTTATCATCAGAAAGGGAGACAGATCGTCTCCCTTAGATTTTTGCCTACTTTTTAAAAGTATTACTTTAATTCACCTCTTCTTTGTGGTAAGCAACGCTATTCTCTTCACTTTCTTTTTGCGTGACCTCTGTGAGACCCAGGTGTTTTCAGCATTTTTGAACCTGACGTCTAGACATGGAAATAGGGTCCCCGGGTTAGGTAGCTTATCTTGGAAATTTAGGACACAACTCTACTGTCCAGATGATCTCCTACATCTAATGTAATTATATTTATCATCAAGCTTATATTTCTGACCATTTTAGTTCTACTGTCCTGGTACCTAGAGTAGATGTATGCACTCAATAATGCACACATCTATGTATGTAGATGCATACATCCCAATAACGTGGGATTATTTGCACTTCGGCCACCTGTAGTTCAATGGCACCTCTTTTAGCAATTCAGTAGAAAACGGTATTTTGTTTTCTTTAAATAACTCCAGGTAGGATGAATTGCTTCCAGAGGTGCTCATCCTAGATTAGAAGTTGCTAAACTGGGGGACAAGAATCCTATCCTACTCAGACTCTGGTGCTGGGGAAAGGACCTTCTGTTGTCCAGTTCTGGGATATGTCCCAGTTCAGCAGGTGGGTTGTTTGGGATAATCCTTAAGGTTATGTGAAACACTGCAAGCATCTATACATAGGGATCTGGCATGAAGCTTTACCTGAGCCAAAAGTAAGGAGCAAAATTGGTAAAACAGTTTAAAATCTGTCTTTGATACTTGTTGCTTAATTATCACTGGGGGCTGTTTATCAGCTCTAGAGAAAGGCTGTTGGGATCAGTCAACTGTGTATCCTCTCACTGTCCCATGCTATGGTCATGGTCCCTGAATCCATTGTCACATGCTTTCCTCTGCCCTGAACACACTGACAAATTGTCCAAATTGTAGCTCTGTGAAGAATGGCCAACCACCGGATCTTCTTTCAGAGAAAACAAAACAAACTCTGGCTTTTTTGTTTTATTATAATCAGGGGCTCCCTTTTTAATCATTCCGGTTTCTAGTCACATGGAACATGAACTGCCTAAGAGAGCTTGAGGAGAGCAGGGGTATGAGAGAAAGGAGGGGGAGCTTAGACAAAAAGCTTCCTCACTGGGGACAGAAAAGCTCCACAGCAAGGCAATGGAACAGGGACCTTCGTGTTGAGGTCAGGGTTTCAAATGCATCCATCAGTTAAAGCTCTGGGAGGTTGTTCCCTTAGACTGAGAAGAATACAGGATGGATGACACCTGCCCTTATACTCCAGCTGGATCCAGTCTCTACATCTTGGTCAAATCAACTACAATAAGATCCTGGAACAGAGTTCTGGGTTTTGGTCATTATCTATGTAAAACCCCAAAGTTCGCCACTGCTGGGTGATGTGTCTGCAGAGACGGACATAGATTTTAACATTACATGTGAGAAGAAGGGACAGAGAGGAAGATACAGATCTCAGACCAAACTAGGCATTATTGGAGTCTGGAAATTTGCTTTCCTCCATGTTTCCACAAAATAAAGAATTATTTCCCTTAACCTCAGGCATAATCAAATCCTGGGGTCAAAACCCATCTCCACATGAGCCAACTTTTCTGGAATCCCCCTGGAATTTTACACATTCCTCTTAAAAGCTGAGCAAGCTTTGTAACTTGCTTAAGTCCAACTTAAGCTGGACTTAAAGATTTCGTAAGGATGGAAGTCCCTATCCAGAAGTTGATGGACTGTGTGAGAGATGAGTCTGGGATAGTCCTTTGTAACACGTGCCTTATAAAGAATGAGATCTAATGAAAACATTAGCATGTACACTTAGGGAAAGCTCTCTCAGAGAACAGAAAGAGCAGAAAAAGCCCAATTTGATGCTTTTTCCTACTTGAAAAATCACTGTCTTATACATGTGGCTAGATGCTTAAAACCTCCCTTGTTCTAGCATTCACCTTGAGCCTGGTTACTTCTTTCTCTACATCAATGCCCTGGAGCTGAAAGATGACTCTAATTTCCTTTAGTAAGGTCCCAAATCCATGCAAATCACTACGTGAGGCCAAAGACTTCTACCATGCCAGCACAGGACCTCACTTGAACAATGCCTCAGGTCCCTTCTCTGTGAGCCAAGGAGCTCATGCTTAGCCATATTTAGCAGCTACCAGGAAAGCTTTACATGTAGTTTCTCTCTTTACAGCCTCCCATTTGGCCTCTGTGCCTGCCAAATGTTTGTGAAGCTTCCTCAGGCTTGATCAGCCCATGGAGTCTCTCATGCTTCTGGCTGCTAGATCAAAGATCCATTTTATACCAGAGTTTTTCACTCCGTAAGTCCCCTAATCACTTATTAACCTGTTAGCCCAAACGCCATCTCACAAATTTCTCTCCTTTCCTCTCTCACTGGTAAGCACGTTTGCCAGGCTATAAATCTTTCTGGTAGCTCTTCTTTGAGCTTTCTCCAGGTTTTCTTTTCAAAGTGTGAGCACCACGACTGGACACAGGATTTTATTCTTACATGTTTGCCAGAGGCTGGTTTCACAAACTCGTTTGTAAATACATCCCTTCTATTTATTTATGCGAGTTATGGGTGACAAAAGGGAGAGGGAGAAGGAAAGTGATGGTGTATGATGTTGTTTCTTTTAGCTATGTGATCCTAATGCGGAGGAATCTTTCATGGTTTTCTGAGGACCACCCAGTAACTCTTGGTGTAACAGCAAGCAGTGGTTATCGTCTTATCTTTATGAGACTTGACAGCAGACATCCAGAAAGATGCTGTTTTTGAACAGAATCAGCATCAGTTCCACCTATTCCTCCCATCTTAGCCAAAAGAAAGGTCGCTGCAGCATTCCCTCCCTCCCATATTCACGTGAGGTGACCACACTGAGTAAGGCTGTGTTGAAATGCCACCCTCCCGGTTCCCCTGCCATGGCTTTCATCGTGGGATGCCTCTTTCAGCCGATGTGAATTGGGGAAAGGCTCCATTGCTGTCTGTGCTTGGATGCACCATACCCTGGGTCAGAGATGCACTTGCCAAGCCTCTCTGCGGGCACGGGCCCACTTCTGCTCGGGAGATTGCCATGGGACCACCGCGATAGATTAACCCTGTGTCTCCTCTAGTCTCTGGGGAAAGAGTCACTTCACCCACCAGAGTCTTTTAAGAGAGGATGTTAAAAAAACCCCAGCAAGCTCATAAGGTCAGACTAGGCCAAGGTGAGCAGTCAAGTCTCACACATGGCAGGGAGGAGACTGCTTTAGAATTATTTTTTTTTTTTCTTAAAAAGAAAAGAGAATTGGAAATTTTTCTAGTAGTCTCATTTTCTCTCCCTCTCTTTCATATGTATGCATATCTATATGTATATATATGTATTTCAAAAACGCAACCCACAACTTTTGGTTTAAATTTGATCTGACAATATCCCTTTAACATGAAACTCTAAAGCCGTAATTGATACCCCAGTTGGACATTATCACAGATTATTTCCTGTCTGTGTTTTGACTGTCCTGGTCGAACGGCTTCCAAGCCTAACACAGAGTCAATGAAGAGAAACAACCCTCAGCTACTATTATTCCTGTTACTCATTCTACCAAAATAATAAAAATAATGAAACCACAGCCTGCCTCGAACAGTAAAGATCTCTTAAAAGCCCTTCCTAAGCCGAGCCTTGACGTATCTTGCATATCTTAGGGAAAAAAATAAAGTTGGTAGGTTGGAGGGAGGAATTACCAGTGATGTTCCTTGGCTGGGCTTGTGTCCACACTGTTCATAAAGCACCGCCTTGGGCCCAGATGTGAGCGCTGGGAACTCCCTGTCCCACCCAGGGTTGGCCACCCAGCTGCCGTGTGCCTGGCCACGCGCCGGCTCCGCCGCGCCACCGCCGGCGCCCTGGCGGGCGGGCGGGCGGCCACGTGCGGGCGGCCGCCTGTGCAGCCCCGTGGTCTGCACCGGCGACAGCAAACCTGGTCTTCAGGGGGGCCAGGCAGGGACTTGCCAAGGAGAGTTTTTGACTTTTCCTTCCCGGCTCTCAACGTGGGTAAACATGGTGGGTAATGCTCAAAGTACAAAACCCCAGCAAATACTAGACAGCGGTGGTGCCAAAACTGAGCTAGGTGATATTTTTTCATCTAATGCTTTTTATACCGGGAGAAAAACAGAAAGAAAAAAAAAAATAATCCCCTCCTGATTTAGTAGTACCAAAACGTTTTATGAATTCATGCCTTTTCCCCTGAGCAGTTCATTTAGGCAGGGAAAAAGCACCCAATAATAATACCAAAGCCCCTTCCCGTCCAATCGTTTCATTCCAATAGGTTGGAAAATAAATGTTTTCCATTATTTGCCTTGGAAATAGGTCTTCATTTAAAAATAAATTAGTTAATTTACCTTTCTGTATTTTTACATGTGTTTAAAGATGGCTAACACAGAATTTAAAATGTCAGTATAAAAATCCCAATTTATTTTCATTCTCCTTTGGTAAAAATCTTAAAAATTCTTTTTAACAGAAAAGGAACTCTCTCCCCCTCCTTGTTTTGTTTTGTTTTATCAACCTAAAAAAAAGGCCAAGAAAGCAGAGAGGGGAAAATCAAATACAACTGAAGTCTCCTCCCCTATTGTGAAGCCCCTCTACGAGGCTTCCAGGGCGATCTCTGACTGATGTGGTTTTCCCCAGCTCCCTTTGGCACATTCGCTCTCTCTGCCCCAGACCAGCAGCCTCCTGTCACTTGGGCACGGACATCTCAGCTGAACTGCTCGAGAACTGCACCCAGATGTTCCTCACCCTAGTTCGGTTCAAAAGACAAAGCACAAGAAATGAAAGTTTCAAGGAACCAAAGAGACTTTGGAATACGGATACAAAATCGATCAGTTTTGTTAGTTTTAGCCCAGGAGCTAATTCCTGTTTTCAAGAGAGGTATAAGTGCTACTGCTTTCCAGTGAGATATTAAGCTTTTTCCTCTCTTCAACTTCAGACTTAGGTTTCTAAACTACTCTCAGACTGTCTTGAGAATCTTGCTTAGACATGATATGGAGATTTTGCTCTGTAAAGAGCATTTCTCCAGACCAGGAGAGCAAAATGATGCAAACTGAATGGATTTTTTGCCTCAGTGTGGTCGGGTGGAAAGGGCAGGGGCTGCTCCACTCTGATACCTCTCAGATGCATGGCCGTGATTTCAACATCTGGCAAAGGTTAGCAATTATCTTAAACTGGAGCAGCTTTTAGCGCAAGGGATCTCAAGGCACCTCTAAATAAACATCAAGTAGTTTTTTCTACAGTTTTGCACATGCCCTACCCCAGGACATCCAGGTGAGGAACTCCTAGCCGCTCTTTCATCCAGTATTTTTGGCTGCTGTATGTCAGGTTTCTTTGGGTTCATCTCCCTTCCTTTCATGAGAGGTTCCTCTCAGGAACAGGGTCATAGTCAATTGTATTCTGAGGGCATAAAACCAAAAGGCCACATTCACATCTGGTGAAATGTCAATGTAGTGATGTTACAGCTGGTAGAATTGGTCCCCAAGAACTTAAAAGTGGGAAAAGCTCTCAGAGACTGTTGAATTTGTAATCCCTCATGGGAACGATCAGCAGTGACCAAGCAGGAGGAACCTCAGGGCAGCAGAATGAAAGGGAAGAATGTTTTCAGCTCTCATAATTTTAAGGCAGGGAGGGAGGGCAGTTGGGGAACATTAAATAAAATAAACAGGCATCACACGAGGTACAGTAAGAAGAGGGTTGAAGGAAGGTAAGATGGATAATTAAGCAATAAGAAACGACAGGCTGTGCATTTCTGGGTGATTATTGCATGCCTGAGATGATGTTCTTTAGGAGCAAACTTTTGCCGCACATGAACCCCCCAGGGACAGGCTGGCAGGAGGGTCTAATTGCTGTTATTACAAAATTAATTTTGAAATTAAAATAATAATAATAGTAGGAAGAAAAAGGGACAACCTCCCCCTGCACCATGTTGTTTGTTAGAACGTGTTATGGGAAAAAGAGATGACATCACCCACAGTCGGTCGTCGGAGGGAGGGCGATGACATCACTGCCAGCCAATCCCCAGCTGCATCCTGGTGGTATGCTGGCATTCGCAAGGCTTTTCTTCTTTCTCTCATTCCTTGGCCTGGGTTGTCTGCCTTCAGGTCAATGTGCCCAACTCACTTGTCCTTGTGTCAAGAACTTCCGCCTTTTACCCCTTTCTGAAAACTACTAGTTTTGCTCCTTGCCTTCTTCTATCTCCCCCTTTTGTTAGAGAAAATCATAACTGTTTGAGATATGGAAAGTAATGCATACCATGCCTGTCGTCCAGAAGCATGGTATTTCTCTGGGATTTCCTCTACAAAGATCATTTTTTCCTTCTACTCTGCTGCCCCTCAGCTCCTACCTACCCAGATCCCTCAACGAACCCCCGGCATTGGGGTTCCATACTATTGCTCCACTGAATGGGAAGGAAGATGATATACCAGAAGAAAAGTGCTTCTCTTCTTTTGCTGTGTAGCAGTGGATAACAACAAAACAGTTTTTTGGGTGGATGTTCTTAGCATACACGGATTTTATCAGCACTAAGTGGTATTTTTTTATGCCCAGAAATTCTTCCTTTGAGTTAGTTTGGTTAGGAAACATTCTGTATTAAATATTTTATGTTTTCAGAACCAAAACTCCTATCCCTATGTTTCTGAACCAAATTCCTTCAGGAATCCTCATTCTAGAGAAATTCAGTAATGCTATTATTTATTTTTTTTTAATTTTTTATTCCATTTTGCAAAGGAAAAGAGATTCTGACATTTCCCTAGGGATTGAATTCTTCTTTGTAGTTCTGGTTGGTTTTAGCTTATTCACAAGTAATCTGCTGGCCTAACAAAACTTCTTGCCAGATAATGACTCCAGAACATCCAGTTGCCTTAGATATGCGTATATGAGCAGCTCTAGATTTAGAGTTTTTACATGCCTTGAGTTTTCCTTTAAATATACAAATGGTTCAGGCAAAGCAAATAGCCTCCTTCAAACTGGTCTCCAGCCTCCTCTGTCATTCATCTCAGCTGAGACTCCAATATCTATTGGGAAGCCCTGTATCATTATCTGTTGAGTGGTGATATCAAGACGCTGCTCTTGAGAGCTGCTGTACAAAACAGGAGACAAGCTAAGACTAGATGAAACAGACAGGTCAGCAGGAAAAGAAGATGCACAGAGAAGTGAAATGGCATACCCATGTTCACACCAGAAATAGTAGTAAGATCAGGATTGGATTTCAGGACTTCTGAAACTCAACCCAGAACTGTGCCATTAGTGGATATTTTGGTTTGTCGTCAGGGGATGGGGGTGAGGACAAATCTAACTCACCCCTCTCCCCAGTCATGTTCATGTGAGTTATATTCCAAAAATTGAAAAATTTGTCAATAGAACTGTATTCTCAAAAATGAGGTTTTGCTCGATCGAAAAAAACCCACAAAAACACAAACCCAGAAAGTAATTTAAGCTCTATAGCTACATTGTTCTCGCTACATTAGATGAGATGTTTTTCACATGCCACTGCATATTACCAACATCTTATCAAAGGGATGAACCTGTGACCTTTAACATCAAAGCCTGGGCTCCATCATTAGAATTAAGGAATGGCCTGCAATACTTGTTATCCTTAGGTGACCCAAGCAGCGTAATGGAACATGGCATTATATAAACGTTATATATATATACACACACACACACACATATATATATACTGCTGTAGAAAGAGAGGAAAATGCATCTCAGGAGAGAAAGAGTTAAATGAACCACCAGTAGGTGAATGCAAAGTTGCTTATGCAGACAGTTTCTTGTAAAGGTCTGGTCTCTGTCTATGCATTAAGTACGTGCAGAGACTCGCTGTATCCACGTTGACAGCTCTGGCGTTATACATCTGTGGGGAAAGGTTAAACAGCATCATGGCACCACTTGGAAAGACTTAATAGGTGGAATTGTACCTTCTTAGCCTCCCACATTCACTAAGGTAAACTCAGTAGGAAATTCCACAGGGCTAATAAACAAATTTCTACCTCATGGACAGTGTTAAGCCATCACGTCAAAAGGCTGGGTGTGGGGATTGATACTCCCAACTTGAAGGGAGGAAAAAAAAATAGGCAACATATATCAAACATGGTGATTCTTTTCCTTTTCTATGGCCGCGAATTTCCCTTGGCCCTCTCCACACCACAGAGCTGATTCACAAGGAGTCAGAGGCAGCAACCCCAGAGGAAATAAAAATCAAGAAATAGACAGGGTTGGACCGAGGGTGGGAGGGAAAGAGAAGAAAAGTTTCCTAAATACTGGTTGGGATAATCAGAGAAATTAGTGCAGAAAGATGAAATTTGTCATCCTGTCCTGAACACAGCTTCACCGATACTGAATACAAAGAGTTTCTTTCTAGTGGGACAGGATCACCCTCTTGTTGAAACACTAATGTTCCACTTTCCAGGGTCAGTTCCCTTGCTCTATCCCAGACTTGCGGTGCTGAGTGACCATGTGCATCTGTCAAGGCTACAGGGTGGAAATCTGGCCTTCAACATGCTCATCTCGTGACCAGGGTTTTGCTCTCTTCCTCTGTCATTGGCCTCCCCCCCTGCCATGCCTAACCTCACTTGGACTCTTTAGAAAGCTCTGGCTCTTGGGCTGAGGCATCTTCTCAGGGCAGGCTTGAGGGTTTGCAACATGGTAGGGCAGATGAGTTTGGTTTTGAAAGGTTTCAGACCTGCTGGATCTGCCGGGATCACAGTTCACCAGCTGCCCCATCTTACCAAGAAGGTCCTGCTCGGTGCTGTGCTGGAGGAAGTTTAAAAGGGAGCCTCATGGGAGGATAATGAAATGGATGAGTGGGGAGGCTGTTCCACACAGAAGAGCACAGTGGCAGACACTGTGAATTTGTATATTTCTTTCCAAATGCTGTTTTTATTTCCATTGTCTTCTGTTGTAAAATTATAGTCTTGCTGCCTCTCAGAGCAAACTAACCAAGCCCAAGTATCCAAATGAAATTCAGTATATAAACTCTTCTCCTTCTCTTTCCTAGCACCCTTGCCTTCAGGCAGCTGGACAAGGGGATGGGAATGCCCAGAGGCCAAGGTCTTCAGGGTTCCCATTGGAGGCTCTCACCTGTTTGTGGTGTTCATGTAACGGGTGACAAACAGGTTTTCTCCAGCAGATTACCAGGTGGATGTGTCTCTACTCATCGGGGAAGGCCAGGCAAAGAGAAAACAGAATTGAGCCCTAAACTTGGTTCAGTGAAGAGGTGCTGGAGATGAGATGCTGTGATTCAGTTGTACTTGGGCTCTGCACATGGGCAACGCTGCCAAAGCACCCGGTGCTATTCCTGGTGCATTAGGAATGACAGCACCAGCAGGCTCTGGCTGGGATGCAGGGTAATACAGGAGAGAACTGTGGGCTCATCTTGTGACAGAAACCTGGAAAACACACCTAAAGTCAAAGACATCTCTTCTGGTCAGGCTTGTTAGCACCTCAGGGCAGTTTCTCCCTCCAGAAGTTTCTTGGGAGAAAAATCATCCAAGATGTCTGCAAATCAACATAATAATTAATGGCCCATTTCAATTCCCATGAAACAAATCATTCTCGAAAGCAGCTTTTGCATGTCTGCATTTTTTTTTCCTCACCTTTTTTGGTTTCTCCTCCGGTCACTTGCATCTTGACTGAGATGCTCCCCCTACCCTCTTTTTTTCCTACAGTTTCATAAAATTGTTTGGTCTGATTTTCTTCTTTCCTCACTTCTTGGGGCTGGAAATATACTAATTAAATTTTTTCTGGGGAGAAAAATAATAAAAAGAAGCCCCCAGTGTGGTGGAATTCTAATCCAACAAAAAATCCAACCAAGAGCAGGAAGCATCCAGCCCTCCCCAACTCCCTCCTACCCACTCCCCCCCCTCAAATGTTTCTCATTATTTTCAGGTCAATCGTATATTTGGGGGCTTCCATGCAACAAATTTTCATTTTACTCATTCAAGTAAATTTTCTTTGCAAGCTTTCCGTGTAGCCTGAAGCATACAGCTATTTTTGAATCTTTCTATCTTTTTGAGGGTGAGGCAGAGTCAAGTTACCTTGTCATCAAATTCTCATTTTGGCAAGAAGGGTGGTGGGGGTGAAGAAACAGAGGACTTTATAGCAATAATCACTAACCAAAACACTTCAGAGTGCCTGAACTTGTTACTGTGTCTGTTCAGTTCTTCGACAATATGTCAAGCAGAAAGAAAACAGCTTAGTTTTTCACAAGCCTGGTTGCTTTCTGAAGCTAACAACAACACGGCAACTTGTTTGAACTAGTGAATGGAGGGAACAAGCTATTAATACCAGAGTCACAGCACCCCATTCCCCACAGCCCACCAGATGTCTGAATTTAAACTGTCACCTCACGTATCACATCAGTTTCTATGGGCAAAATCTTGGTCTGTGTTCCAAATGCCCTAGAGGCACCGAGCTGTTCTTGCGAGGTCTTTGATATGGTCTGTTAGTAATATGGTTGTAAAAAGCCATGTGCATTTATGGTGCATTATTATTAATATAGCTCCTGTTCCCATCATTGTTTTGTTATTATTTATGCATTATTTCCTCTCGGGCAACTAGATTGTTCTGGGGACTGATATATGGTACAAGTCCTTTCACCTTTCTATCAGCCCAGTTTGGTATCCTGCCCGCTCCCTGGCTGGTAGATTGTATGGCATAGCTATGCGTTCACATCAAAATAAAGTTTCTCAGAAAAGAGAGAGGGATTCTGGGAAAACTCTGAAGGAAACCAAAATAAAACCATTCCCCATGGAATTTGGTTGTGGCAATTTTTGAATGTCTTGCCTTCCATACCCTCCAAAAAAAGACTCAAAGCCCCCAAATGTTTAGGCCAAAGCTTTTTTGGCTTCATCAAAAAGTCAAAATTCCTGTGGAAAGAAGACACTTTTCAAGAAAACATACATTTATTCAAAACTCCAGTTTCCCAGCAAAGCCAGCGTTGACTACAGCCGTGCCAAAGCTGAGAGAGAATGCTGGGCAACACCACCTCCTCCTGCCAGGGGACTGTCCTGGGCCACTTGACCTGATCCATGGGTCTCACATGGTGGGGAGAAGAACATCAAGAGCTTTGCTCATCTGAGTCATCAGGTAACCAGCCTGTGTATAGGGAAAGAAGCCAAGAAGGAATTGGAAACTCAGTAGAGCTTATGGGCAGAGGAGAAATCGGAGAGAGGCGAGAGGCCAAAGGAATGAAAAAGGGTTTGCATGGAAGAAAGCAAACCTGCGTGCTGGCCTGGCTCTGCACAAGTTCATTGCAACATTTTGTGTCAGAATAACCTCCTAAACAGGTCTTTTGTTCTCATGTTCCCATGCACAGCTCCCCCAGGACCTGCCCTCTGCTGAAGTCACCCATTGCAGTCCCAGGAGCCTTTTCTCTGAGGAAAGGTGAAGCCGTTGGCTCTGGTTCCAGAGACCTCATGTATGCACATACCTGTACGTGAGGGTCAGTGCCACTCCCAGATACGCTGTGCATTTCTTCATTCTTGACGGTTTCTTTTTTCTTCCTTTTTTTTTTTCCTGAGATCTAAAATTAAGAAATCATGCAGATGGAAAACATCTGCCTGTTCTTTGTGCATGGAAAAAACATAACACATGGCAGGGACGATAAATAATAATAAATAATGATGATGATGAAAGAATTTTGAGAGGCGCAATGGTTTGATTTGTCCAGAGCAAGCATCACACACTCTCTGTCCAGGCTAAGAAGGATAAATAGACTGATGTGGTTTGAAATTTTGCAAATGGCAACAGAATTTTGAAGCTTTTAGGAAGAGCAGATGCTGAGCGTGGCTTGGCTTTTCCTGGATTTGCTCATTAGTGCCTAGTCAGAGGCTCTTCAGGTGTGCAAAAGGAGCCTGACCTCTCCTGAGTGCAGGTCTATTTATGTATGAGTCACAAATCACTGTCTCTCCTGAAACTAACACAGCTAGGCCAAAGAATGACATAGCCTCCCGGTGACGTAATATTCCTCTTTTCTACCTTGTTACCTAATGCAGGGTTATGAAATCGAATCCATGCAACAAGTCATATATTTGCTTCTCTAAAGTTATCATAAAAAAGGGTAGATTTTCACCCAGAAGACATAATTCTTGGTGACTCCCAAACGTCCATGCAGAAATCAGCTCTAATTGCATCCCCATGGGTCTCAGCTAGACCTTCATCAGGGTCCACCTAAAAACTTCTTTCAGGGTTTGGGTTGTGCCTGGTCATCTCAGACTGTAGGTGATGACCTTGTAAAACCCAGTGAGTGTTATCTGATGGAGAGGGACAAAGGGGATTATTTAATGAGTTGTTGGGTCTCAGCTGAGTTTCCAGGCTGCAGGTGTTCTACTAAATATCTGCCAGCAGGTTGGTGCTCTCCCTGCCTTTGGAAGTAACTAGGCCCAAATGATTCCTGATTTTGAAAACTTTTGAAGCTGTGACATATCTGCAGAGAGAATAGTCAGGGATGGTGAGGGAGGAGTACTGTGCACTGTCAAAGGAAAGTCCATATCTATGTGAGAAAAAGAGGACATCAGAGAAGCTGATTCATATACACGTGTGTGCAGGTCTGAACGCTGGAAAGGAAATGTGCCAGGACCGGGTGTATTTACGTCTGACAGAACAATGTGACACCAAACATTTCAAAGGACAGTGACAGTCTTGCCCACCTTCAGTCTTCAGCTGTTTACGGGAGGTACCTCTAAGAGCCTGAGATCTCAGCTCCCAGGGCAACCATCCCGTAATGTCTCAGACGGGATGATTCACAAATGGAAATATCATTGAAAAAAGCCCAACACTAACACTCACGACAAGCCATGCTCTGTGTGTGTGTCTCTGTGTGCGCTTTGCCAGCAGTTTGTGTGAGCACTCAGAGTGTAAACACAGAGTAGCATTTACTTTTTGTGTGTGCGTCTGCTGGAATGATTGAAGCTTAAGACTAAAAAAATAAAAAAAAAAGAAAAAAATGTGAAGGAATAGGAGCTGAGCAACAGGAGAATGATGATGCAATGACATTGCAGCAGCAAAAGCAAAACGATCTGCTAAAAATACACCAGAGGGATCTAAATATTTCCATAAACAGATGGAGGTCGGAGCCCAAATGGAAGAAAAAAATGCAAGTAAAGGAAATTGTATTTGACAGCCATAAGGGTCTTATAGTTCTTCTGTGTCTTTTATCCCAAAAGGGTTTTTTACAGATGCTCACAGTTGGGCAAAGGAGGAGTCTGATCCCACAATGCTTTACTCACATGAGTAACCCTAATTTATGTTCGTAGACTCAAAGGGGCCAATGGAAGTGCCATGTGAGCAATATCTTGTATGAGTTCTTTTAGAGGAGGCATCTGGCAGTGCTTTATAGTGAAGGCTGCAGAGCAGTTTCCATGCTAAACCTCTCTTTTATTCATTCTCATAAATATTTTTTTTCTGTTTCAGAGCATTTACATTTTCGGCTGAAGTTTTCCAAACGTAGTCCATGCTTGAATGTGAATTTTATTGGGATGCATGAGGAAGAACAGCTTCAGCCTGGCTGGAAAAAAATGTTTTCCCTTAAACAAAAAAGTTCAAGCCTCTTCCTGCCTCTTCCTCGCCCCATGACCTAAACAAATGACAAAGGGGTAAAATTTCATTTGCTGAGCTGTCCTGCGGGGAGCCAGGGATGGTGAGATTTGGTGAGGTGTCAAAATCAAAACCACCCTAGAAATATTTTAAATTTGTAGGTACCTGAAATCCTGAATATGTTCCGCAGGGGTGAAATTCAGCTGCTAGGGAAAGGGTACCAAAGAGCGGTATGGCACATGCTCCTTTGAAGCCAGATGCCTGCGCTCAAGCCTTGCTTTGATCTTGCCTAAGTTCACCTAACTATGAGTGGGAACCTGACTTTCTGACTGGGAAACCAAACCCAGGTGTGACACCAGCTGGAGCATTTCCTTGTGGCCCTGACAGACAGCCTTGGCTAATGGTAGATCTTAGGCAGGATTAAGAGGCATCAGCATAAACCCCTCTCCTGGCTGGAAGTTACAATCTCCCTATTTGAACCCAAGAGAAAGACTGAGAGGTACCCAGCTAATGAACCTTGGCTCTTTGCAGCTCATCTTCCCATCAAAGACGAAACCTCGGGAATCCACACCAAGATGCATCCTGAGTGGGGGCAAACACAAGCACATTTGAAAGCTTCTGCACAAATGTTTTCTTCTGGACAAAGCAAACTAGTTGCCTTTCATGAAGTAAAAAATTTCTTTGGGTTATTTTTGTTTGTTTGTTTGTTTTATTTCCAGCTGCTCTCAGTCACGTTTAGTAATCAGGCTAGAAAGAGAGAGGTAAAATGTTGTTTTAAGATGCAAAAAGCCCCCAAACCAAATATGCTGAAATGACATATTTTGAGAATACTTGGCTTTAAAGTGCGGCATTTCACACTCTTTTTTCTAAACAAGCATCTGTCCAAACCAACACATTTCTAGGAAAATGTATTCTTTTAAATCAACTTTTGCAACAGGAAAACATCTTCTTGGAAAAAAAAATGTGTCCTGATCCCTTCTTCAGACAAACAAGAGTGACTGTTTCATACAGCATTAGGAAGGCCAGGCTGTCCTATCCAGCCAGCCATATGGAAGCCTCCAAACAGCTTAGTGAATATGTTATTATGCAGTTTAATCCTTGATTTGTACATTGTGCAATTCTTCCTTGGTACATCGTACGAGTGTCCTAAACTACAGGAGCTGGAACAGGAGATGCGCCGGGTCCCTTCCAATCTAAATGAGTCTGTCATTCTAAGCACAGCATACCATACATAGTAGACCCGTCAAGCTCCCTTTCTCCTACTGTAATTTAACTACATTCATGACGATGAGAACTCAGCATCTGTAATTATACAGCCTAAAATGAAGTTGAGATTATCAGATATGAGGCTTGAGGGGCTGATTGCAAGACACTCATGTTAAAAGGACCTCAAGCGCTATTTGAAAATGATGAATGATCAGTACGGTGCTCTGTGAAGATACCAGAGGAACTGCAGTTTCTTTTGTCACTTCAGACGTCTAATGCCAAACTGGACATTTCTGTTTGGCTGCTGTGGGGATAGCAGATCCAAACAGTCTAGCTTCTTGAGTCTTGCTTTTTTTTAATTTTTATTTCTTTCAAGAAAATATCCTTGCAGAAATAAAAACTGTTTGCAACCTATAAACATGTCTCATGTTCTGTGCAAAGGCAGGAGAGGTTTTCTTCCACAGCTCTTGACAGTGACAGGAGTGGTCAGACCTCCTGCATTACCCAAACCAAATCTTTCTGAGCCTCTGCTTGATATTTTTACTGTTATATTGCTGCAAGTCCTTTTTGCGTCACTGTTCTGCACCCTGTTATGCCTTGTCTCTGTCCGGTGATACTAACTATGCTGTTGCCATAACTTCAGGCAGCACAAACAGCATGAGGAAAGAAGCTATACGAAAACACAGCAAAAATGGACTGGTGATGCCCTAAAGCTTTGCGTCGGGAAAGCCCCGGTTTGCTGCAGACAGCTCCTCTCCCTTCGCTATGCACTGAGGTAAACTCCCAGCCTGGGCTTGGCTCGCTCTGCCTTGTGAAGAGTCACTGCTGATGTTGATTTATTTAGCGGTTGAGTGGTAGGTTTTGGAAGAGGCAGGAGGAAGCTCTCCCTTCCTGTTCACACACAGCTGTTCTCCTCCGAGACCCATCTGGATTCACTGGAGGACCACTGGCCTCTTTGCCAGAGCTCTATCACAGGCGGTGTTTACAGCTGTCCTGCACGGACGACCGGTGTGTGGTCTGAAGCTATCGATGGAGAAGTGAGACAAGTGCATTCCATGGAATTTATTCTCTCTGCATCTCCCGGAGCTCCACACACTCCCTGGTATCAGCTGTCATGAACCCTTTGGACCTGGCCGAGACAGGATAACAGAAGACTGGCTGTGCAGAGCTACTGGTACTCCTTGCAGGAGCTGTCATATTGCACACAAGCTGTATCCATTGGGAAGGACTGCAAGCCAGCCTCTGCCTTCAGAAGCAGCCGGCTTCTGTGGTATTCAGAGCCATATAAAAGAAACACTTCGGCAGAGGGAAAGCTGTGTGTGTACACGAGCTCTCCGTCTTTGTGCCTGGAGAAGTATGATAAGAGTTACAACAGCTTCAGGAGTACGCCTTTTTTAAGGAACCTGCCAAGAAAAAAAGGGCTCTGCAAAGTTCACGTCTTTAAAACACAAGAACAAAATAAGAGTATCTCTGAAGCTTCTGATCTGTGCAGATGAGGAAAGGCTGGGAGCAAAGAATTGACCTGTGGTAACGCCGTGGAGGAGTACTGCCCTCACTCGTCCCAGCGCAGATGGCAACCTCACCTCTTGGCCCTCTCCAGAGGCTACAAATGGGCCTGGTTTCAAAGCCCTTTGCACGCAGAATTATCCAAACTCTGCTACTAACAGCATTTATGAAACATGTAGCAAGATGCAATGGGTGGTTGCCACCCTTATACTGTTAGTGGTGGCATTGCCACACAGGTGGATTCAAAGCCTTCCAGAAGAGCATCGAAACCTATAAACTCTCCAGGTTAGTGAAGCCAGGCTCCCCTTACAGGCAGCAGCTTGTCCCCAGTAACTTCTGCAGCAAAGCACCTCATGTAATGCTTGCCCTCACCAAAGTGGGTAGGCATGCATTGTAAGCCAAGTCACCAAATCGCTCACGTTTCCTTGGGACCTTCTGCCTAACGCTGGGAGTTCGACACATTACAAGGCCTCTGCTGTCCTTCTGATTCAGTTTTCATCTTCTCTCTGTGTGTTTATGCTTTTTGGACCAAAGAGAGGCTTGTAAGATGAAGCCTGAAGAGCTGGGGAAAAGATTCTGATTTCCTGGATTGTTGCAACATCAGGACCTGGGACAACTGCGAAAGTTCAGAACTACTCCCAAAGTGCTTCGCTGAACTTCACCTTACTTTACTTTCCTTTATTTTCAGCGAAGGACTGAAAAGTCCTTTTCTGGTGCTCTCGGAGGAAGGCTAGGGCAGATTTCAGAATAAACTGGGAGATTTGTGGAGGTGAGCGCAGGCCTCAGTAAGATGGAGATGCAGTAGACAAACTTGCTCAGCCCTGACTAAGTTTATTTTTTGGTTTAACTCAGTGAATTCCATACTGTACTGAAAGCACTTGAAGCACAATGATGACACGAGCCTATGTGAGCGTATGTGATGGAGCTCCATGGATAGTCCTTCTGCCAAGCCAGAATCCAGAAGAATTTACCTTCTGTCTCTCAGGAGACTACGTGTATGGCTACTCTGGAGGTTCATCCACCTCCAGTTTAAACCACTCAGTTTCATACAAATATCTCCAAGTTCTGCTCTGAGTTACACCCACTGACTTGAGAAGAACCACATGAATCTTAACAACAAAAAGTAAACAAAGCAGAATTTAACCCTATTTCTTTTCCTCATACACTCCTCAACGTATGTTACAAATGCGAAATCCCAGAAACATTAATTCTGGAAATATCTGTCCATGTTAGACAACGTAGTTCACCAAATGGAAAGATGGAGATTCTCCAGGATTAATAACATGGAAAAGTACGTTATTTGATGTGATAAATATTTGGAAGGCAACTTTATTGTCAGGAGTATAAAGACCCACCCGTTACTTGGAAAATCAGGACAAAGCAACAGAATATCTCACTTTAAGAAAAACATCAAGGAGAAAAGAGGAAGTTATCCAAGAACTGGGGAAACTTGACCAAGGCCTGTAGGGATTTTAAATTGCAAGGCTGTTTGTTGTTTGAACTGAGTCACACCGATGCAACAGAGAATTTGTCCTTGGCAGCAGAACTGTTAGAACGGAGAGTTAATGCTCCCTTGTGTCAACCCACTGAATCCAGGTCATCATGTCTTAATTAAAGTGTACATGCTATGAAATACCATTGAACGTCAATCCAGTTCCTTAGTGTATAGAATACTATGTTTATTTATGGGGTTTGGCAGCCACTTCTGGAAAATAAAGCTATTAAAATATAAAGATTGCTCATTAACAGGAGAAAAACACTGTCATGCCCTAGATTCTCTTCTCAGCTGGTTTTGGTGAGATTCCTGCCTATGGGTCATCTTTTCACACATTAAAGAGGTTCTTCACTACGTCGGCCGGGCGCAATTCAGTCTTATTTGGATGATGATGCATGCATAGATAAGGCAGATTTTCGGTTTATAATAAGCTCCCTATGATGAGCCAACTATGCATCAGGAGATATGAAAGTATTTTCAGATTGTCCTCTACTGACATCTCAGACATATTTCAGGGGTGCCCATCAAGTGTTTGAGAGCTCAAATGCCTGGGACACATGAGGAAAAAGCTCTCCCCTCCTCTCTCATGCTAAGTCTAGAAGCAGCTCTGCTCTGGGTATCCGCCCAGCCCTGGAGCAGAATTCCAGCAAAACCTGGAAATTCATCACACTCAAAATCATTCCCTGAAGTTTGCTTCACAAAGGATGGACAAAGCAGCAACTGCACTAGCTGTATATGTTACAATATTACATATATCTATGGAATAATTACTCTAGTCATCGAGCCAAGAAAAACAGTAGAGCAAGTCAGATCGGTAAAAATGGAATAGATAGAGAAAGTGCCAAACTAAACAAGGTTTGATTATGGCTACACACTGTCCTCTGCCTCTAATTTTCTCTTGCAGGGAATTTCCTAGAAGAAGGCCAGTATAAATGGTCCTGCCTAGCTCGATAGCTCTCTGAAGTTAACCCTTTCCTGGATTGTGAGGTTGTGCCCTCAATTGGCTTTCAAACATACAGGTATATACGTCAGCTAAGTTCTGCTGATATTTTTGAACAAAAAGCCAGTGGTTTTATTTTCCCTTTGGAAAAAAAAAAGATGCAATTAGCACAAAGGCACTTTTACCTGGCATGTTGATGTTCTGCCCTTGTGACGTTTAAAATCAAGATGAGTTAACCCTACAGAACACAAAAGTTATTACAATGACCACAGAGTTGTCTTCCTTCTCCGGATGCCCATCACAGTACCCAAGATGGAGACAGCAGCTCAGAGGGTCTCATGTGTACCATGCTCCCAGAAGAACTAAGGAAAACCCAGGTATCTTGCCTCACCACCAAAGTGCCAAATTTATTTTTCAGCTGCCTTATCTTTTTTTTTTTTTTTTTTTAAACTGACTAGTAAGAAGATAGAAATTTTACCATGTGGCTTTATTTTAAGTAGTTCTGTTGCATTTGTAGGCCAGAGCTGAAGCAAGCAATTCCCAGGACAAGATAAAGAGAAGGCCCTTGTGCACTGTACTCTGTTGGAATAGTCATGCTTCCAGCTCCTTGCAGGGTGCATTCAAAGGTGGGATGCCTAGGTTACAGCAAAGAAAAGGCCTTCTGAGACCCCTGCAGCATTATAGCTTCACAGTAGCTTATGAATTTAGAGGTAAACTGTGGACTGCCTTGAGAGCAAGCTTTAACTTGTACTGGACAAGAAGCTAGTCAGTTAATAAATGGCACACAGTCCATCTTCCCTCTCTCTCTGGCCAACCAAATTAAATACATAGAAACGGACTCTGCTCCGTCTCCTAAAGAGCTCTTTTCCCAACAGTCTGAACTGGAATAATGAGAACAGTGGAAGTGCAGGCTCAGGAATGATTCATTAACTGCAAAACAGGGGAAAATTCATACCAAATGTTGCTTGTAACTGCCCTGCTGCTTCCAACAGCCTTTCTTGTGTCCTATAACTGAGGGGTCAAACCTGATGTTAAACTTTCACATGAGGTCTATACACATAAGCGTGGAGACCGTGTGCCTGCAAGATGCTCCCTGCAAGCATATAAAGCCTGCTGTGCGTGGCTTTAGTAGACAGCTCCTGTAGTTGCCAGGTCTCCTTGGGTACATAAGAATAGCCATGTAGATTCAGGCAAGAATCCATGTAGGCAGGTAAGGAGAATGTGTTGAGGGATGCGTACATGGCAAATGCACAGTGACACAACCCAAAGGCACCCCGCGAGTTCCAGAAATCCCCAGTTTAGGGAAAGCACCACAGATTCACACCTGGGAATTTCCATGCTAAATCATGGATTTAGCTCACAAAGTAAGCTGCAGAGCCATTAAAGACTTTGAGGTATTTAATTCTCAAGGCCTTTGAAATTGTGACCAATTCTCAACATCGAAACTCGGGATTGTAGCAGCTGCAATGTCTGAGTTGAAGAGAACCATGAAAGAATCAAAGACCCCAACACCTATGCCTGCTTTTCGACAGTCTATAGAGAATGGTGACCCAGATTAAAAGAAGAGCAAATTCATAAATCCCATTTTCGAGCCCACCCTCAAAAAAGAGTGGCGATGGGGGATATCTCTACGGCGTACGCAACCCTTGCAGCCCCAACCCCTTCAAGTGCAGCAACACTAGAACTGCTGACACGTCTTCAGAGCTGGAGCTGCTAATAGAGACCTTATGCAACACTGTAGCTGTTTTATGCAAAAATCCATAAAATTATTAAAAGCTTCTGCAGAATCAAAGAAAACTCAAGATTAGAAGGGACAACAGTTTCTTGGATCAAGCAGCATCGTCAGCTCCAATCTTGTTGCCAGGCTTGCCTGCTTCTCTGCTCTCTCTATTAATTTGTTCAGGCTAGTTTGAAATGAGTCAGTGATGGTGCTTCCCTCAAGCCGGCTCTGTGGCTTCATAGCTCTTGCTGTGAGAAACGTCATCGTCATGTTTGGCCTGTCTTTTAGTCAATGATTAACGCAAACCTGTGCCCCTCCATTTTCCTGGCTCTCACTAAACACATCAAAAATCCCACCCTCTCTTTTCTAGCGTCTCCAAGTAGCTTCTGGGTTTTTATTACTTTTTCCCATCACTTAGGGCATTTCTACACAGAGACTTCCGAACAGCTTTACTCCTAGTCCAAGCAGTTTGGGCACATGGCGGTTCTGTTCCAGAAACCATGTACCTGCATTGCTGAACCGGAGTCTGGGGTAAGAAGCCAAGCTAGGAGGCAGGATATGGTTTAGTTTGAAAGCAATACTGTGTTAATGCATATATACAGCTTTAGAACTGTAGCAGGGCTGTTACAGTGACATCTAAGGTTTCCCTAGACATTCCTGCTCTTTCCACCCTGTAATTTTATATAGTGAGCCAGTAAAATAAACGAACAGCAGACATAGCAATCTGCCTGGAAGTACAGTGATCCCAGCACTGAGGATCTGGACCCAGCCATGGGTCATGCTTAGAGATTGGTCTTCAACTTTTGTGGACTCACCAGCCCTCCCGATTTCATACCTGCTGGAAAACACTACGGCTTTTTTTTTTTTTTTATATTATTATTTGTAGACCTCTTACAAGTAGTCCACAAGTTGGAAGTGTTGCCCACAGAGTCAGCTCATCGATTAGCCACGCAGACTACTTCCTTCTCATTCTCCTCCTTTTGTGCTAAAGACTTCACAGGGTTTTAAGCTGGCAATTAAAAACACTGCAGCAGTTTTTATTAGCCCTGCATGCCATCTTGTTCTACCCATGTTATTTACTTATGCTAATTGGTCAGGTATTAAAGAACAAACACAGCAATTAATTAGTGGTCTGACAGGAATTATAAAGAAATAAAAGCCTTTCATGGGTGTCAGATTTGAGTCACTCACAGAAGCTTACAGAGTGAAAAAATGAAGAGTCATGAATCATGGTCAAAAGAAGCATTTTCAGCCATGCAGTATGGCATCCAGATGTGTGAGTATTGACTACACTTTTAGCTCAGGGCACAGTCAGTCTTTGAACAGGCATTTATGCTCTGTAAGGTTTGACAGGGAGCAGCGAGGCATGGAAAGACCGTGCTGCTCATGGAAGCAGGTTTGGGGTGGTGAGCTCAGGTGTTCAGGCAGGTCGTCTTGGGCAGAGGAAAAACACCTTGCCCCTGAGGCAGGACGTACACCAAGCACAGCTGGAACTTCAACATGGCTTCATGCCTCAGATGTCCCTGGATGAATCTGGATGTCTCCTCTTGGCACTGCTGCCTCTATTTCCCTCTTGTAAAATGGAGGGAGGTCTTCTATACTGTGCCCATTTTGTCCTACTTGCCAATAAGCTCTTCAGAATAAGACAATTTTATTTCCCTAGTATGAAGAGTAGAAATTGCAATTGCTAAGGAAACAATTTGGTTTGTCCCACCTGGCAGCAGTCATACTCCAGAGCTGTCTCTCCTCTTTGTAACACAGACCGTTTTATCTCTAAGGGCTAAGTCACCAATGGGACAACATTATTGGACAGCTGGGGACACTGCCCAGCTGAGATTTTTTACAAGAAAAATCTTCCATGGGAAACATTGAAAAGAGCTTGTCCCATGGATGGGGGAGGTGGCAGCATGGCTGGGAGAGTGAGTTGTGTTTTCTGTTCCTTCCAGTGCCACACCATGCCTGACTTGATCCCTGGTGAAATACCGGATGAAAAATTTCCCTGTCCTGGCACTGCATGCTACCACTTTCATTCACTTTTGGGTTAGGTCTACTGGTTTTGCTGCTCTGTTTGCAGGTGAGTAAGGATCACTGGGTGACCTAGGACCAGTCAGGTGTCCTTTTTGAATTTGATTTACCCATACAGATCAGTGTTCAGTTCACTTTTGGGCCATGGCATCCTTAGCTCCCATGGGATCCCATACGATCTCCAATGGCAGGAGGCTAGAAGGGTAGAGGGGAAAGGATGATGCTTCTCCTGTTCTAATATCCTTCCCTAGGCATCCACTTTTGAATATTATGAGAGACAACATATCCAAACACACCATTAGTCTGACCCAATATGCCCAGTGTGATATTCTTACAGACAGATCTCCACTCTTGTCCCACTACACAGTCCTCAGCCAGCCTAAGCGTGAGTTGCCATCTGGAACTCTTGTTATATGGTCTCATTCTCCAAGGACTTCTGCCTTAAATAGGCAGATTAATCACGTGGGTATCAGGCTTTCATATAACAGTAGGGAAGGAACTTCTTTATTCCAGCAGCAAGGACAAACAAGGTTCTTTGGGGCATTTCTACACCTGGTGATAAATAATGAAAATAAAGGAAGCTGGATTCAGAAAGAGATGCAAAATCTTGGATAGACCTTTACTGAAAAACTGGACTTACAATTTTGTGAGTCACTCTGTGCTAACAAGGCAGTTTATGAAAAGGCAATGTTTCTGCGGCACCTTACGCCGTGTGATGTCATACCTGGGGGCCCCAGTCAAAGTACCCCTGTCCTTCACTTGTTTGTATCACGTAAACATCATCTTATGCTGTCCTTCTCGAGAATGAAAGCCATTCAAAGTCCATGGCAGTTTTGATGTTAATTGTCCACTGTCTTTGATGACCATTTGGGAAAAGAACTCCCACTCCATAACTGTTGGGCCACAGAGGGACCGTTAGGATCCATCTTATTTTGAAAACATTGAAAGTGTTAGTGGGAGAAGGCAGACAAGTGCAAACTTGCACTGAAAATGCAAGCATCCATTTCTGTATGCAAAACCCTTACAGTCACCAGCCAACGCTCGCAGCTCAATACATGAACACCTCAGAGGTTATTTTAGGTGATCCAAAATGGTCCTTCTTGGCTTTGTAGTCCATGACTCCACTATAGAAAGATTTCACACCAAAAAAAGCCCTCTGGTAACCAATCCAGGCAGATAATGAGCCACCCCTGAGATAACAACCAGTGATGCCCAGGAGAAAACAGGATTTCAAGTAGAGGCTTCTGATGGCTACAGACAGCAGGAACCAAAGCTGAATGATGAGGAATTACTCAGTATATATGCATATATGTCTGTGAAACAAACAAGTTGTTTCAAATTTTAGGACGTTACATTTTTTGGCTGCTCCAACTCAGAGTCTGCAAAACCTCTACTGAGCCTTTGAGCACGCTGCTGTCGCTCTAAGGCAAAGCAATGAAGAGAACCAGAGGAATCTGGCATATACGTTGCCAGGCCAGAGCACCGTGCAAACATCACTGGATACATAACCCAGCAGTGACCCGCCAAACAGCTGAGAAGAGTAACAGATCTGATACTCACCCAGGGAAAGGTTGCTAGCCCCATCTGTTGCTACTGGTGCTGCTACTGCTATTTTTCAACATCCCTTCTTGCCGGGGCATTCTCCAGCCACACACCATGTCCTAGAGAAGAGCATGGCATCCACAAAGCTGCCAAAGAGACAGCAGTGGGCACATCAAGGAAAAACATCAAGGGGTGTCTTCCTCTTGCTTCTGCTGCATATGCTTTTTGGGGAGACAGATCAGTTGAGAAGCTGAAAAAGATCCAAAAATTAGACTAACTTCAGAACCGAAACACTCTTCCACTCATCAGGGAAGCAGGAGGTCTCAGACGCTTGAGGCTACGCCTGAGGACGGCATGAGTCAAGCATGGGTTGTAGCGTCAAGGACAGAGGTGGAGCTGAAGCTGCCCATTTCTGGAGGAAACATGTAACATTTTATTTTTTCATTTTACTGAGACAGGACTCCAAGGAATCTCTTCTCTTGGCCAGCTCCTGAGGGATACTTCTTCCCCTTTATATCCATTTAGCTTGTTAACAAGAACAGGACTGAATTAGGTCCTTCAGTGCAAGCATACCCAGTTCAACCCAAGAGAAGCGTGTAGCTTGCATTGTGGGAGGGGGACCAGGGCATTCTGAATGATGTGCTTGAGATGGATGCAAGAAACTCTTTAGAGCAGGGAGAACCGCAAAAATTACCAATACTGGTATTTAGCTGGGACACCAAAATTAATTTTCTTACCATTGTGAAAAGCAGCAAAGGAGGTATGCGATGAGCATGCAAGAAACGATGATTTTGAGGGTCTCCTCCAAAAAGGCAAAATATCTTCCTCATCTATGTTGGGCCCAAAAGTCCCAAATCTGCCTGACGAAGACAGTCTACAGAATCATAGGTAATTTCTTGATGGCCCTTGATCCAGTCATTAAATAGGCCTGACATCGTTAGTATATAAGAGCTGATGTTTTTGCAGCTTGTAGTGGCATGGCTGGGAGCCATATATAGAATTATATAGACAGGATGAAATGTTTCCAAGGGAAAACATGCACAATGAGAATATGCTCCGTTCCTCCCTAAAGCAACAGGCGCTGTTGCCAAGCTATGCTCAGTCAAGCTGCTGTACGTACCAGGAAATAGGCTTCCTTCCAATGTAAAGCTATAAAACCAGACAGATAAAAGGGGATGAATTAAAAATAAAGGGAAAGTGGAAACCTTTTCCTCACTTATATTCCTCTCTAGACATGGTTAGCATTTGGAAGATGCTTCCATTACCATCTGCACCACCGGATCCATGATCTTCCACCATGCCAAGTTCTGGCTTATGGCTTGAGCTGTCTTCTACAGCTCAGTAGGTGACCACCCATTCCATATGCCTGTAGAGCACTTTGCAGGTGGTTCAGAGTGGCACCCTTCAGCTGATACCCAGTGCCTACCTGAACGGGAATGAGAAATGACTCACATGAAACAGGCCTCTTTTATTCCATGGACTTTCATGAAGTTTTGAAAGGAAAAAGTGAAGATAAAGGAGTGTAACTGTAGAAAAAACCACCTCCCTTCCCCATGCTCAGTTTCCCCATTATCTGTTGGGTGTGAAGATTTCACCCCAGAGCACTGTATGAGTAGAAAAGTCAGTAATTGCACAGCAGTCTCATCACTGCAGGTTACTGACACATCATCGTAAATATTGATGTGTCTTGCCTTCCCCCAGCCTTGGTTGAAATCCAGGATGAAGTGAAGGGAGGCACACGCTGCACACAGACATTCACTCGCTTCCCTGCAAAGTCTTTCAGAGCTTAAGCACAACATAAAGCAATTATTTGCTATTAAGCGTAACAGGTTCAGGACAGTGAAGCTGTCTTTGTATGGATGGTGATGCCATTAATAACAGGGAGGGAGAACAGATGAGGAATATCTTCTGCGTTTTAGGGGAAAAGCTGGTTGGAATGGAGAAGTTCTGCCCTGCAGAAAACTCTGGCATTTAGACATTTGTGTTCCACCCTGAATCAGTCCAAAAAGGTCAACATTTCTCTCTTTTTTCCCCCCAGAATAAAAATTTCCATTTGAAAACACCAAAATGACACAGTGTAGCGATGCCAAAATATTATATTAAAACATTAAATACAGCAATGTAAACATTGCACAGAAAGTATCAATACACATGGCACCCTCTGCCCAAATATAAATGTGAGCTGGACAAAAACAAGTTGGGACTGAACGACTTTAAAAACTTGGAACAAAGTAAGTCTTTCTTGCTGCTGTAGCAGCCCGACGTTTTTCAGTCACAAATTTACTCAGCATCACACGTTCCCAAGAAACATTTTGCCTTGAAACTTCCCTTTCCAATGGAAAACAGCTTCTGTCACAATTTTTTTCAGCCAGCTCTGACTGTGGCCAGCAAGGCCCCATGGGGATCCTCTGGGGAGAGCTCAGTGAATTTGCTTGGGAGTACAGCATCCCCTCAAAAGATGGTGCTACAGATTAAGAATAGACAGCATGGGACCCAACATCTCTGCTGCAAAAAGGAGGAGGAGGATGATTTTTTTTTTTTTTTTTTTGGCATTGTTTCAGTACAATGCCAGGGTGTTCTGAGAACATTTGTCAGCGCTTCTCTCCAAAACTTGAGGCACAGGCACACATGGGCTGACACTGAGGCCTGACATCTCAAGAACCAACGCAATCCCAGTGGAACTGAACCGTGAAACAAAGCTTTGGAGCAGCGGAATTAGCGAACGCAAGGACATGAAGCCTTGGTAAGGGAGACTCCTTGCATTCTGTTTTGTTTAAGGAAATGCACACCTGTGTTGGTTTGTTCTGTGTTTGGGACTTTCACAAAGTCCTGTCTCATGTAGATTTTCTGACGTCTAATAAGGACTGTGCTCCCTTACAGCTGGTCTTGGGGGATGACTAAAAACATATTCCTGATGTTGTTCTGTAAAAAGTTATACAGAGTTGGACACTTCCACTTCTTTTTCCTCTCCACCATGGCACTAAGGAGTTCTCTGAAGAGTGAGGACAGACAGACTCATGTTATACATCCATACACCAAAACCAAGCACAGAGACAAGATCAGAGTATTTGGAATAATACATGAGGTATGCTTACCTCAGCAGCATAACTGAATTAATAAAGACAGCATTTATTGTAATTTGAAGTCATATTCAGACCTGAATATACAATTTTTAAAATCCTAAGTCCTTATTAGTCTATGGTCTACATCCTGCCTTTGATGCAGGGTTACCTTCCACCCTTGGCGATGTACCTTCTGAGTGCAAAAGGTTCCCGACACAGATGCAGCCACATCTGCTGGACTGAAACCAGCTCCGCAATAAGCCTGACACACAGGACGCAGGTTGGGCTTATCCTTTGCTTGCTCAGGATGACCCAAGAGTTAGGATGGAGTACCTTGGCAGGTCTTGTATGTTCTTATCTGTAAACCCCAAACAAGCAACCCCATATGGAAGGAATGAGGGAAAGCAGAGATGCAGAGCCCATTTGCAGGACTGCGCATGGCTTCCTTGTTTAATTATTTTTCCAGTGGAGGATTTGTGGTCAGGAAAGATGACACCAAACCAGCCCTTCTACTTATCAAAGTTAAGGCAATCGCTTGGGTGTGCAGAATTTTCCCTTTTAAATCAGTGGTGATTTTAGTTTATATACGGGTGTATGCGTGTCTGTGTACATATGTATACATCTATATATATACATATCTACAGCTGCAGCTGGTGGAAGGCTACAGAAGGCAGCTGGGAGAGTCCTTAAGGTGGGAAACTGGCTGACATTGCCCTAACTAGTTTGCTTTGGACTGAGTCAGAGGGAGAGCAGGTTGGAACATGGAGATGGTTCCTTTTAGCAGCCAGTTCCTCACCCTACAGCAGGGAGCTGCCGGAGCATCCTCCCAGGCAGAAGAGCAGAGCGAGCTATGCTCTCCTTTGCCTCAAGTAACCTCCCTGCAGATGTGGAAGGGCCCGGGATGTGCAGAGCCATGACTCAGTGTGAGAGCGGTCAGCGGAGGGGGAGGCAACACTGAGGTTGTTTCAACAGTAGAAGCAGCAGATAGTCCAAATCCAGCGAGTCTCTTTGCAGGGGTAAATGATGGGCCTGCCACCTCTGCCCAGGGGGGGCTTCCTCGGCTCTGGTCCATGTCAGGCACACCAGAGGTGAGGAGAGGTGGGGTTTTTTCTCCAGAAGTCGAGAGAATTTTCAAGAGCCTCAAAGCTTTCCAACTTCATCTTGGAAGCAGAGGAAAGGAGGTGACCCAGGTGGTTCGATCAAAGCCTTCTTGTGAAGGTTACCCTCGGAAATCCAGCTCCAGCTGGGAACAGCCAAGGTGGCCGCGGGTGCTTGCTCTGCAGGTGGGGGGAAATCGGGCAAGAATCCATCCCAAATCTGGAACAAATGGCCCTACTGTAGCGAGCACTGTGATGTGACCTCTCTGAGGTTACGCCAGGGGTGGTTGGAAAGCGATAGAAAGCACTCAGGAGGAGGTGTAAAGCTGAGGGATCCTGTATGCTGACGGTGCAGACAGAGAGGCAAGCACAGCAAAAGACATTCATTCTCAGGAGCTGCTATAGGCTTGGGCCTGGGGTTATTACAAAGATATGATTTACATTTGGAAAATAAGAAATGCACATGCCTGAGGTTTTCGTACTTGCACCTGTGCTATGCTACAGAGAAAGTAGTATGGTACTCCTTTAACAGCCTTGTGAACCCTCTACCAGCGCTCACCATCTCTCCTTTTTGAAGCTGCTGGGAGTAGGACAGGAAAGGGGAGTTGGGGAGCTGTTTGCTGGGCGAGATATATATCTGGTTTTTCCTTTTTGTTCATTTTCCCATGTAAAGCCCCAGGATGCACATGTAGCTACAGTAGCACTGTGGAGTGGAACCAGCATAAGCAGGTGAGAAGCAAGATGGGAGGTGCGGAGCTGCGGTTCGCTCCCTGAGAGTTTGGCTTGTAGTCTGATGCCATCATGAAGGTTTGTTCAGTTTGCTAGTCACAAGTTCTGCATCTCTAATCTGCCAACCCCCCCCCCAAAAAAAAATGTCCTCAGACCCCCAAATCTGCTTACTGTTGCAAAATCAGAGCTTGCTGTGGTACCGAGAGACTAGAGAAATAGATGTGAGCCCGTTATAAAGGAAGGGTGAGTGACAGGATTTCACTTAGGAGTGACTAAAAATGAAAAAAAAGAAAAGAAAAGAAAAGAAGAAAAGGGGCTTTAAGAAAAATGCAACCAATAATTAATACAGGGATTGAGCTTGCCTGAGGCTAACATGGAGGCCCAGCGCTTTGGAGAGATAAAAGAGGATTAGGTACTTCACTTGTAAGAACAGCATCCATCAGCTCCAGCAGATAAGATAATAGTTACAAGGGCGGTCAAGCCTTGTGCCTCCTGCGCTAGTGGCGTTGACGGGCAGCACGACTCAAGTTACTTCCACACACCCACACGTGGCGCACAATTAGTGAGGTGCTGTAGGCAGGGCTGCTTTCCTTGGAAAACGGAGCTGATCACTGCAGCTGGAGGCCAGAAGCTGGGAGGTGAGTCTCTTCCAGCAGGGCAGTTGCTACCATCAAGGGGTACAGGGCTGGTCCTGCCTCCGCTCCCGATTAAAGGACCTAAGTGTTTGGGAACGGCAGTGGGTTCCTCCTTTCAGTGACATTCAGTAGCAATACAAATGCAGAACTGGCACAGAGTAAATATGTGTGTTTGCAATTTTTAATACAGCATATAGGTGAACTGCAGAACTCTTTGCCACGGGATGTATCTACAAAAAAACCCAAACCCTTAGCAAAGTTAAAGGGAAAACAAAAAAGTTTCTGCTTTTTCTGTTGAATACAAGCTTTTTCGCAGCTGCTGGAATTAATTCAGAATCAATTATTGTGATTCTGAAAGGGATGTTAGACCTACTTCTACCTGGTGTAGGCCAATTTTGATTACTAAAGATCAGACAAAGACCTAACTTAAGATTTGGGGTTGTTTCATCCCATGAGGGTGATTTTAACATTTTACTCCTTTGTGGGGCTCTGCTGCTGCTGCTGACTGGACCAGGACATGGCATTAGACAGACCTTGGTTCTGCCCTTATCTGTGATCCTAGGAAATAATCTTTCCTATCTCTCTAGAGAAGTCTGAACTGCATCTTCTAGGGTTATGTGATATCATGTTTCAAGAGTTTCCCCAGGGAGCTTCTACCATTTACCTGGCTCTGCATCCCCAAGACACGTCACCAGTGGGAATTCTTCATCCCACTGACAAAACCTTTCCTTGATGTCATGGTGCTTACTCATTGCTTGGAAACCTGCACATGCTTTGCCATCTGAATCAATTTTTAGAAGTGGCTTGGTGCCATTTGCCCTCCCTTGAGCCTTCCAAAAAAAGAGATTCCTTCCAAGCTGGGCAACGCTGATCCCCTTTGTCCAGCAAATTATTTATTTATATATATTTTTTGAGGACACAAAATCTCTCCATCCAGATCCCCAGAGCTATATATACTCGGTGTGCCTTGTTCTCATATTAGGGCTTGCAAAGAAGGAAAACATCTTGCTGTGCTGGATCAAGCATTTCACAGCATCGTGCCCTGGCTCCCAAGACAGTTTGTCTTACTGGCCAGCTGCCTCTGCATGTGGGTTCAATTGCATCAGCCCCTACTCCCGCTCAGTAGTCCGTGGGCCAAATTCTGCCCTTACTTGGATCCACGGATAATCTTAGCAGAGTCGCAAAGGTAAAAACAAAGTTAGAACTGGGCCTCCTCTTCCACCCTCCTTCCCTCCCTGGAGAGGCAGAAGATTAATGGGAGCTTGCTTTGCCCGGTGTTTTCTGTCTGTGAAAAGCTATTCACTTTCTGGGACTGTCAGCCCAGGACTGCTCAGGTCAGCGTGGCCATACCAATGCTTCCCTCATGCCCAGAAAAGTTTATTTTGTGCATGTATGCTAAAACACCAGTCTTTTAAAAATGTTTACCCCAAAATGCTGGTACTACTAGGTGACATAAAACACTGGTGAGGATTGTGAGATTTGGAAGTTTATTTCAATAAATTGCTCCTGGAGGCAGGTGTTTTATCATGAATTTCAATTTCTTTATTGGTGGCCTGCATAGCTTCAGAGAAAACCTAGAGGGAAAAAATAAACCTCTTGCAACTCCAACACCAGAAGGAAAATAAATCTCTCTCTGTCAAAAGTATTACTTTTTGAAGTCCTATAGTTATTCTGAAGAGAGACTCAAAGAGTTAACAGTGAAATAATTTTGGCGTCCAATCTATCTCCTTAGTTAAGAATTTACTAGCATTGCATAAGCTTCCCGTAACAAGGTAACCAGATATAAATTGCTGCTAAAAATAGTTTTACTGTGTTAGTCAATCCCTAATTAACTTGCTTCAGCTGTCTTCAAAGATGCTATTTAAAGCCATCCATCTTCTGGAGGCGTGGAGGATACTGATACACAGACAGAGGTGCATGTCAGCTCATGATAGTTTGTGTTAATTATTGGGCTATATGTGTGTTTGAACATAATTCTGGGAGTGACGGAAATCAGCCTGAAGGGAAGAGTTTGACATCAGGCTTGTCCTGTGATTCTTAAGAAGAAGAGGAAGATAAACTGAGATACTGAAGAGAAATGATTGAAGGGGCCTCCAGGTTCTGGTCTTTGCAATGGCAGCAAATAGGCAGAAGAAGGAATGCTGTGAGCCTTACTGGAACTAGATTGCTTTGCAAGGAAAGGTTTGTTCAAGTAAACTGTGTTCGGATCCAGGTAAGTGAAACATCCCCATGCCACAGAAAGTCACGAAAACTGTTTCGTTGTGGATTTGCGCCCAGTATCTCGCCTGTCATTCTCTACTGTGCAACAACCCTCTCTCTAATCTGCCATTGTTTGTTGGGGAACATAATGTCTTTGAGATTATACTCCATTGGTTGAAGTTTCTTGATGGAGTCAGATGGCCCACATGGAAGCATAGGCTGGAAGACAGTAATTTTGAGATCATTAACATTATTTCCATTTAGAAAGCAAGGATACAAGTATACGGCAAACTTGGGAGCTCTAAGACCAAAGCTAGTAAAGCAATGACTCTGGAAAGTGGTTTGGAACATTCATTTGAATAAAAGTACCTTTATGGGACTAAACCCAGGAGATGTTAGCAAAAAATATCATCAAGGCAGACTAGGGGAAGGATATGACCTGCTCTACAAATCACTCTCTTTTACCACTGCTACAAGGACAGCTTTTGCTTCAGTTGTCCACACTTCAAAAAGGGCCTTGAAGAACAAAAGGGAGAATTCAGAAAACAGCCACTATTATTTGACTCAAAATCTGAGAAGCCTGCTCTAAGTGAGAGAGCAGATGGATGCTGTCTGATTAGATGATCCATAAAACAGCAAACATGACTTTCAAATACCTGTACAATGACTATATTCCAGACAGCAAACAGTTCTCTGATATGGTAGAACCAGAACAGAACAAGACCTAGAAGCCACAAGACAAATTTAGACCAAAAAATGACGGACGCTGGAGCATACAGTGGAAAGAGTTGCCTGTCCTTCAAGCCACTTGAATTTACTTCTGATAGGAAAAACTTTGACACATCCTCCGTGCGCCTCTTACCTAGAGCCAGAGTTGCCAACAACCCCCGAAAAGGATAATATTTATTGCTCCATGCACTGTATATTACCTCCTCAGAGGTCCTATCATGCCAATATTTCTACACAGCTTGAGTCTCATCTCTCACACAAGTTAGTGGATTGTATGGGCAAAGCAAAATGCCGCGACTTCTTGAAAAAACTCCACTATGAAACAAAATAGTGTTTCCCACTCCCACTCTTTTTATCCCAGCATTTCAGGGGTACTCAACTGTTGACTCAGAGGGCCTTGTTGTGGGCTCAGCACCAAGCCCTTTGACGTGGTCACCTCTGGCATATTCAGCCAGCACCTTGTTTTCACAGCATGGTTCCCGGCTGTCCTGACCCCTGTTTCAAGACGGGTTTGACTGTGGCAGCCGGAGGTGGACAAAGTAGCTTTTGGAAGGCTCTGTGGGGTGACTCAGCAGCTCGGCTCCAGTTACGTGACCCAGAATCCACTTGGCACAAAACCTGCCTCTTCTCACTGCTAGGCCACTGCTCTGCTTGCGGCAGCACAGCTCGCCCTCGCCCTCGCTCACCCCGGCCCTTACCCTGGCACTCTACTTCGCCTTCCTCTCTGTAGGCACCAAAGTGGTTCTTAGCTTGGCCAGGGCTTTTCCCTTCCAGCTCCTCCAGGTAGGATGGATCCAGATGAGTTTTGTCTGAAGACAATAGGTGGAAGGTACTTTTTCCCCCGGCTCCATCTGCCCTTCCCACTCCCATGCTCCTGTTCTGCATCAGCCCTTTGGAATTCTTTTCATCTCCAACCCTTGCAACTCGACTGCTTCTTCCTGTCTGGATCACAGTTGAAAGCTTCATTTGTTTAATTTGGCTTTTAATTGACCTCATCCAATGCTTGTTGATGTCTCAGCTAATCTGTGTTTCTCCTCCGCTTATCTGCTGCAGCCTTTTGAAGTCCCCAACACAGTAAAGAGTCCTGTAAGAAGAGAGAAAAAAAGATGACTGGGACAAAATTTCCCATCTAGCTCTCACTGTCCTGCCAATGTTTTAATTGTCCCTCAACTCTGAGGCAAGGAGAAGGAGGCTTCCAAGGAAACATAAGATAATTTATATCAATCCCCACTTAGCTGGAGATTTTTTGTGACAATCTCTGCTAAATAACTGCATCATTCATTTGTCCATCTGTGAATAAGAGCACATAGTACAAGCCTGCTCTCCACAGAGGTATTGCAAAGCCCAGATCCCTTGGGATTTATGAAGTGTTCGGATGCCATTGGGTAGGATGAGAGAAAATATGTTGCTGCCAGTGCTGTTTGCAGCTACCAGGTTTGCCTAGGGCAGCTGGGGTTAGATGTTAGATGTGCGAAGGACACTAAAATGGGAGCTGGGGAGAAAAGATGGATGAACATTATGGAAAGCTGATAAGGCTACCTCTTACCTGACGTGCTTGCTAACCCATTCCCTTCACCATGCCTATGCCTGGAGAGGCTAAAATGGGGCTTGTCAGCCTCTTTTCACTTGCCAGAAGTTTGAGCTAAAAAGCTAGGCCGGGTCTGGCTTCTGAGCTGAATTCAGAATTTTCAGTCAGGTAAACGCATTTCTGAGGTGGTGAAACCTTGTTGGGATCTGGGGTCTGACCTTCAGTGCAGGTGCCAACATCTCAAGGCATTTGCCCTGCTCTGAACACAAGTACTTCTACTGGCAGCGGCTCAAACATAGCTGGAGAGCTTGTATTTAAAAAAGAGACTTAAGCACCTTAGACTGCTGCTAGATATCTAAAAAACATGGTTTTAAAATCTGCCATTAGTACCTGATCTCCACTGAAAGCTAACGGGATTTGTACTCCTAAGTGATAGTATGTGTTCTTGCCTTCAATGACGAGTGTGCTTTAAAAGCTTCCAATTTTCAAAGTCCAAAACGGCAAGACAAATGCATCCCCAGTGTAATGGATACAGGTCCCGTTGAGTTCCGCTTTGGGGAGATTATAGTTATGAAAGTGTTCTGTGCAAACTTTGCAAAGAAATAAAAGACTTTGCAGAGGCACAGCGGGGAGCATTACAAATCAAAGGACATGTTCTGCAAAGCTGTTTGCTCATGAGTCATTGCATGAACAGAGTCCAGAACTCAGAGGAAATGAAAGGGTCTTACTAAAAGCAATATACCATTGAGTGTGTTTGTATATATGTGCAAAGCCCAATCTTAGCTCCAGAGGCATCACAAAGACTGAAAAAAATCCATGGCAGGAATTTAACTTGGTCCTGTCAGATACAAGCCCGTTATTTTCATCCTGAGACAGTGAACTCCACTGTTCACAGTGCCACCCAATTCCGAGTTCAAGAGCTTGACATTCTGAGCTATTCATTGTTGATGTTATTTACTCATAAAAATCACTGTCTGAGAATGCAGAGAAATGCATTAAAATGTGTAATGCGATGGAAGCATAGGATCAAACTCAGATCTGTGCCAGGAAAGGGAACAATCCCATCGCCAGGTACTCTCCAGATGTGCAGACCTAGGCAGTTATAGTTGGAGACAGAAGCCTTTTCTTTTCCTTAATCTTGCAGTTCCTCATGCAAAATTTTTGACAAAATTGCAGCATATAATCCATTGCCAAAGGGCACGGTGAGAAATGTTTCAGCTGAAATAAAGTGTTCTAAAAGCTGGTGAGTCACTTAACGTCCAGCTGAAGACTTAGAAAAATGAAAAGAACTGTATGGAAAAAAAAAGCTGTGCCAGTCACCTTTGCAGAATTAAAACTGGGATCTCCTGAAACAGGTCTTCTCTAAATGGCCCCCTTTTCAAATGTATTTTCAACTTGGATCCTGGAAGAAAAAGAGAGAAAAAAAAATGGTGCCTGTGTTCATCCCTCCTCATAGATACCATCTGGATTGCAGACAACTCACCCAAATGAAAATTAAGCTTGGCAGGAAAAAAACAAAAGCCCCTTGTGTATCTCTCTAAATTGATATTTCGGTATCTTTATTTTGTACCAACTGAAACAAGCCCAATTTTTCTGGTAGCGAGTGCGTGTTAACATGGCTTCTATTTTATTAAGAAGAAGAAGAAAAAAAAAAATCATGGCAGTCATTTAGCTGTAATGGCCAAGATATAAAATGTCAGCTTTATTTATGGCAAGTAGCTGGGTAGAAAATATGTCCTGGCATGACTTGAGATTTCAAGAACTTTGTTTTTCTTTTTCTCTTACTGCATGAAATAATGCTGTATTCTTAACAAACAAACAAAGCAAAACAAAGACGGAGACAGCCCTCCCCAGCAAGAGGGATCATGTTCTTCTCCCCAGATAACCACCTCCAGAGTGAGGGGACCTGCTAGAGATGCAGGGACACAAAAGTCAAATCAGATGCAACAGGGACTGAAACCCATGCTTTCCAGCTCCCAGTTCACACGCTAATCACCGCAGAAATGAGCACTCTGGAGCTGCTGTTTTCTGCTCTGTTTTTGAATAAAAATTCCATGCTGGGCCTGAAAACTGTTCTTGTCAAAAAAAAAAAAAAAAAGAAAAAAGAAAAAAGTGTCACTGAAGTCAGTCCACCCTTGCCACGTGTGCAGCTGTCGATGAACCCACATTTTCCGACAACAAACACTTCCATCGGAAAATTCCTCCCCAGTTCTCAATGATGAGTATTAATTTATTCCTTCTCCAAGTCCCCAGAGCTGCTCACAGAGTCAGCAGTACAGAGAACGTGGCCGGTAAGATGACAGCCACGCTGAGACTCGTCTACGGCAGCAATCTGGCTTTGTGCTACCAGTACATGAGGGTAACGCTGCTGTTACTCCTGACTTGCACCTCTGATGAGCAGAGGTCATTAAAACATTAAAACACCACCTAAACCAGCTTCATATGCAGGTCTGACTAAACTCAAGTAGTTAGCATTTCTGGGGTTTGTTATTATTTTTTAGCATATAGCTTCATTCTCCTTTCATTCTAACAGGTTATCCTGTGTTTTACCTTTATATATCTCTTTCCCAAGGAAACCTCCTTATGATACCACCATGCCACTGACCACAGACAGCCAGAAAGCTGCCCTGGCATGTTCCTCTTATCTGGATGTGAAAAGTGACATCAGGCAGAGCCCTGCCTCTTCCTACCCTGGTAAATTAGACAAGCCAGGTTCTGTAAACACTTTTTTTTTCTGCTTCAAAGAGACTTTATCTGTCCAAAAAGAGCCGAGTATGGATTTCTAAAAGCAGACTTAGATCTCTCAGCCAAGCACGTGCTGAAGCCTTGGTTCTTCTATCCCATGACAGGAGAATTATAAAAAGCAGGGCAGTCCCTGCCACTTTTTAGCTTCTGCTTCTACTGGTATGCCAGGGTTTCCCTTTCCATGCCAGCAGCATTTTGGGTCAGGATGCCAGAAAATGGATTCTCAAAATCTGGATCTGCACAGTGTGTAGCCCCAGTTTAAACCATCTTTCGCCATCTCTGGACTGGTTTGTCTGGGAGGCTAACATGACTTTTTTAGGGTCTCCTGGATGCTTCTGAGTGGGCAGGCGCCTACTTCCAAAAATAACTTGCTTTTTCTTCTCCTAATTAATGTAGTGTTAATTGCAGTGTTTTCCTTAAAGTGAGAAACCTCATCATCCTGCAGCATTTGCCAGACCTCGTGCACCAGGGCTGGATGTGCCAGGCGTTTTCAGCTCCTCTAAAAATGAAGCAGATTATGGAGCTTAATACCCAGGGCAAAACCACTGGAATCCCCACAGGAGCCAGAAGCCCACCCACTGGCAGGGAGGTTACAAGCTGAAGGTTTCCAAACATTTTATATGTAGATGTCTGTTGGTGCCACTTAGGAGAACGGTTCTTGAGGAGGTGTCTCTGTGGAAGGTAGACAAGCAAGTCCCAAAGACCAACAAGCAGGAACCTCACTGCTTTAGACACCCAAGACAGACGCCCAGCACAGCGGAGTGCTGCTGGGGCTACTGTCTGAGGTAGGGCTTCCTCGATGAAGAGCCACCACACCATCAAAATAGTTGAAATATGTAAAACTCCATGAAGGATTATGACTGACGTAGTAAAGAGAGATCTTGCTTACAGGCCTGGGGAGATGGCACTGTCATCACTGCAGGAGGTCTTAGGAAGAGCACAGGCAGACTGGGTATTACCTGAGGGCAGGGAGGTGGGCTAGAGGGTCCCTTGAAGTTTCTTCCAGCTCTGTTTGCTAGAGTGCTTTATTAATACAAGACTATGATCTAGTGAATGAAGACTTTACATAATCCAGATACTGTAAAATGAGTGACAAATTGAGGGCAGAAATAAATTACACATTTTTAAACAGTGGAACAGTTTATCTAGGAAAGGCCTGGGTTCTCTTTTGCCCAGTGCCTAAGTCAAGATTAGATAGCAGGCCGATAGTTATATGGTAACTCAACACAGTTACGAACTTGACACAGGATACATGAGGTCTGCTCCTCTTATGTGCTGTTAGGGTTTAATTTTGATCTTCAAGTGGATTACTGGCCTGCATTAATTCATTGCTGATAATGGGACCATGAAGAGATTGCAGCAGAAAGATGCTAGACTAGATGGACTGTGGAAGCTAACTTGCCCTTACTACAGAGCACAAAAAGCACAGGAAAGTTGGCTGGGAGGAAAATGCTCCCTTTACCACTTTATCTCTCAAAAGCAGGACTCTACGTGTTACTTTAAGTTCTAGACATTCATAACACTCCCTAACATACAGGACCACCCCACCGCCTTTCCTTCCTGAAGAGTTTATAGCCATCCATTGCAGCACTCCAGTTGTGCAAGTCATATCACCACATTTCTGTGATGGCAGCTACATGATAGTTTTCCTGCTGCACAATGGCTTCCAGCTCCTCCTGTCTGTTGCCCATGCTGCGCATGTTAGTGTAGATGCACTTCAATTGGGCTAATGGTCCTGCCACCTTTTTGCTGGGAGAAGCCAAGAGGAAATGGCCTCAAGTTGCGCCAGGGGGGGATTAGGATTAGGGATTTCTTCACCAAAAGGGTTATCAAACATTGGAACAGGCTGCCCAGGGAAGTGGTTGAATCACCATCCCTGGAGGTGTTTAAAAGACGGGTAGACATGGTGCTTAGGGACATGGTTTAGTGGTCATTTTGGCAGTGTTAGGTTAATGGTTGGACTCGATGATCTTAAAGATCCCTTCCAACCTAGGTGATTCTATGATTCTATGTCACCCTCAAACTGATGGACTGTAACTGGCAAGTGTGCTCTCCCAGATCCAGAGTAAAGGCATTTCTTTCAAGGCCATGCTTCAGTAATTATTCAAAACAGAGCAATCATCTAGCCAAATATAAAACTCCCCAAATCCCGTATTTCAACCACAGCTGATACCTAACATGAATGCCTCGAATATTTACAAGAACTGAATTTGTACTGTAGTCTTCCCAGTTTCTTTCCTTAGTATTGCAGTCGCATTTGCCATGGTAAATGAGTGAGAGAAGAATTTGTAAGGTCATAAAAATCATGGATGTACATATTATGCGTGGTGAATTGCTGGGGAGGAGCAAGCACGTTCTCTGATGTTACCCCACCAAAACACCATGGCCCAGCCACGAGGACTGTTCCAAACTAATTAAAGGCCTATTCCATGTATCTGTGCATTGTTTAAGTACAGAATATTAACAAATTCAGTGGCAATATACGGAAATGCGTCCTGATACATAACGAGTGACTTTAGTGTCTATGCATTAAGGGCTATACTGTGCCAAAAAATACTCTAAATTATATTGTCTCAGTCTTAAGCAAGTGATGAAGTTACTCAGATTATGCTGCTGTCAGAATGGATCCTAATAAGCAAAGTACAAAAAATAATTTCAGGATCCTTTGTGAGCATGTTAAACCAAACTGCAAAACAACTAGGTTTAATTATTGCTGTCAGTACTGCGGAGTCATCAAAGGTAATGTACTATCTCTTGACTGCTAAGGGAAGACATTTTCCTTGAAGAGTTATTTTGCAGCTTGCAAAAGACCAGATTCATCCATATCCAAAGCCACAGCATAGGCCATGTTAAAGCAGTCTTTTGTTTCTGGAGATCAAAAATGCTGAAGAAATATAATTTTGTTACCCAGAGCAAGGGTCTTCTGTGATCTTTCATCAGAAGAATTGCCATAGTTTTAAGGCATTATTCCCCCCCTTAGGTCTTAGTTCAGCAAAATGCTTCAGCACGCGGTTAATTTTAATCACTTAAGTCATCCCATTCAAGTCAGAGCTTAAACACTTTGCTGAATTGTGTTTAAAGTGGGGAATGAATGCTTGAATTTCCAAAAATCTCTAATTAATATGCCAAGTGTAGTTTTTCATCTTCTTTCTGTATTTGGTGGACAGTTTGGATTAGAAAAGAAATGGCTGCAACTCCTGTTTTGTATGCAAAACTCTTCTGACTACACGATGGGAGATCGTAATGTGGAGCTTTGTTTTAGAATAGTTTTCCTCTGGAATTTATTCCAACCTTCCAATATAGAAGCCAAAGTTATCTTAAAATCCCAGTCTGTCTTATGAGAGCCTTAGGTCTCAGACTTGTAATTAAGATACCGTGGCTTAACAAGTTACCAAGCATCAGCTAAGCTGAGGTAATTGTCTGGATCCAAACCTTACAGTAAACGCTTAGCCTAAATGCTGAGTCAATTTATCCCTGGGCAAATGCAGAGTAATGTAATTTAACACTTCATACTAAGCTAAAATGAGTCACTCTGTTTGCCACAGGCAAAGAGAAGGGATGTCGGCAGTTGCCCCAGCTGAGGAGAGACATGATAACTCACAACCCTGGTCACTTGATGAGGAGTTTGAGCCCTTTCACACTGTTGGGAATGGGAAACAACCGGTACTTATCAATCCTGCCACCTCCTTCTGCAGGTGGTTAACGGCTTACTGACCTAAGGAGATAGTCCGAATCCAGCACACGTTGGTAGTGACTGAAATGACCATTTGATGACATAAAATGAGGCTGATGGTTCTCACTTAGTTTCTGGAGGACATGTGTTCATTCCAGAAACTGTTGTGATGAAAGTAGAAGTAGAAAGGGAGCAATTTGCCCATCTGTACGAAACTAATGAGATCCTCAGAATAAAAGGTGATAAAGGAAAGGTATGGTAGAAATTTGTAGAGTTATGAATGTCTTTGAAAGGATGGTTAAGGAATGATTTCCCACTACCTCTTCCCATTCAAGAACTAGGGGACATGAGAAGAAACTAAGTGGCAGGACAAAGAAAGGAAGAGAAGATGCTTTTTCACACATTTTGCGATTCAGCGGCGGAACTTCTTGATGCAGGTTTCTGTGGTTGTGGAAAGTTTATTGGGGTTCAAAAAATATCTATACAAATTCACAGGAGTAAAATCCATCAAAGGGCTTTATCAAAAAATGACATCTTGGCTCAGGAGGTTGGTGAGCCACAAATCGTTTAGTCTAGAGTTACCTAAAGAAGAAGGAGTCAGACAGAAGCCGGCTCCGTGGGTGCATGACTGCATGTGTCCACTGAAGGGGGCATAATGTACATGAAGTGTGGGTATATCATGAAGGACAATCAGAGAAATTCTCGCAACATTTACAGCCTTTCGAAGACATCTTGTGTATAAAATGTCAGCCTCATCAGAGAACGAGGGTCAGGACTGGGCTACAGGGGTGAACTCATCTTTTGCTTTAAACCAGAGGCATTTAAAGGAAGCGATTCCTTCAAAGCACGGGCAAAGCGCTGTGATGTGGTGCGTAGGGGGGGCTATTCTACTGGGAATTTGGCACGTTCAAGTATGTACAATCATCTCTCAGGCCTCTAGGGTTTGCATTTGATGGGGGAAAGAGGCAGCTGTATGCAGATTCATGAGTAATGAGGTCAGGAACTGAAGCAATTCTTGCCAGATACCTTTGCCTGGCAATTTTATTACTGCCATGTAAGCAGCCAGGGGAACTTAAGATATTTATGAGGAATCATTAGGTTTGATCTATAGACCATAATAACTGCACACAAGATACTGGAAGTAGCAGAATACACTTTAAATATTCGTTTACTATTTAGAAAGGGAAGAGAAGTTGTCCAGTGTGGTTCAATAACAGACACAGAGGATCCTTTAAATTATTATTTTCTTAAAGAGAAGGAACTGATTTGAACCCTGTGGAAGTCAAGGACATGCTTAATGATGGGAATGTGCCACATTTTTTAAGTCTATGAGAAGACAGCTGGAGAACAGAGCATGACATTCAAGCTTCTTTTCCAATGGTCAAAAGGTTAAAAGTGAGTTTAGCTTGAACCTTGAGGATTTGAAAACTAACGCAACTGTTGATGATGAGATGGAGACTGGAACAGGAATTTGCAGAGGTCTTTCCCAGTTGGAGCAGCAGACTGAAATAAATGTGATTTCCTTCCACAAAGACAGGCATAAAATTATCTGCTTATGAAGAGATATTCAATGGCTCAAATGGGGAATACACAAGGTGGGGAATAAATAGCAAGGCAGCAGTTCTGCATTCCCCAGTATGAGTTTGGGGGGAGTCCAGACAAAATGGGAGACAGGAGTTCAGTCTGCTATGAAAAATGGATGCATAAAGGGGAACATTGCCTTGCAAGGTATCCAAAACAATCATCTCCAACTCAGCATCTGTAAAGTCTTAGCTGAAATACAGTGTCCTTTTATGGGCATCACATTTCAAAAAAGGGACAAGGGAACTGGTGAGATCCAGAGAAAAAAGAAGAGGCTGACCAAAGGCCTAGGAAAGTCTAAAGGAAAGACTGAAAACTTTATGGTATTCAACACATCTCTGTCTTCATGTTCTAAAGAGGAACAGATATAGAGGAAGATGATAAACAGCTCTTGGGGTCTGTGGTGAGCAAGAAAAGAAACTGCAGGCTTAAACAGACAAAGGAAATTTCAGCTTTGCACTGCGAAAATTGCAATGTCAGTGAAGCTCTGAACTGCTTGCCTGGTAAGTTGGGGTGTCTCCACAGATGAAGGCTTGTAAGGAAAAAATAGACAGGCGTCTGTGAGCAACGACACAGTCGAGGCATGTACACTTCAACAACCTTCACACGGGGAGCAGCTCACGGTGACCCCAAGTTCCTGCAGCAGCATCATTCCTTCCTGGAGTCTGTTCCCATTGCTGACAATTCTCTATTGTACCCTTCATAATGGAGCAACGGGTACTTGCACCATTCTTATTCCAGAAGCCATGTGTGTACTAGGAGATGCCTCCAAAGATTTATGTAGCTGGTGGCTTGATGCCAGGACAAGGAAAAAAAGCTGCACAGTGGGAGAAAAGTACCATTTTTTTTCTCTTTTTGCCAAGTTAATATTTTCAAACTTTGTAATCTTAACTTTCTGCCGTGTCGGAGGCCTTTCATAGTATATGATTAATAAAACACTTTTTCATTTACTTTTGTTTGTGTAACCTCCCTGTTCATGTGATTTGTTGAAGACATCAGAGGTGACACATTTAAACCATCCTCAGTGACAAGTGCCTGGATATTTATAGGTCCCTTTAAATCATGTCCTATCCTTGGGTGCTATATATTCAGCTGTATAATCACCGTCTTGCTTTCTGTATTTTGCAACTGTAAATCTCTTGGTGCCCATGGATAATGTTTTTTACCGTTTCTCACACAGTGGCACTGATATCAACAAGACTATTAAGATGGGTTGCAGATGCTCTGATGGAAACTCCTCAAAACTGGGAACAGGAAAACACATCTAAGTATCCAGAATGACCCTCCTCTAACTCTGGGTGCTCACATTAGCAGCAGAGTCACTGTAAGCTTTTGAGAGCAAAAGAGGGATGTTTCCTGAGGGATACAGATCTAAAAAAGATCCCATTTTGAAATGTTAATATCACTCCACAGTCCAGGTAGGGATCTTCATTGGAAAACAGTCATATCTTGGTTTTAAGCAGCTCAGAGACGACAGGCTGAATCCAGGTTCATGAAATGCTTTACAGAAGTCAGACTTGTTTCTTGTTTCCATAACCTCACCTGAAAAGATCAGCTGTGTTGGTTCTTTGTCTCATGTGAGGAGCTTTCTCTTTAGATTTTGGATTTCTCTGCCTCCTTTGAGGACAGTACAAAAAGGCTTTGGGGAGACCCAACACTGCTTTCCTGTCACATACCATTCCCATGAACAAAAATCTGTGTCTTCTACTTGGTCAGTAGAAAACCTACCTGTCCCTCTAGAGTCTTGCAGAAGAATCATCACTAGATCTAATTTTAACCTCAGACTGCTTAGTGCTGCAAGCAATTTCTGGTGAAAGTAGAGTTGCAGAGGAAAGCAGGGCAAAGTCACATTTGCTTATGACAAAAGTTAGCAAGCAAAGACCTACATGTTTCTAGTTCCTTTGTCAGGGAGAACGGGAATGACCGCTCCAATTTTTCTTAAAGTCATGGCTTAACTCCAGGATACCCTAAAACTGACCTTGGAGGGCCTAGAGGGTGCCAAACCCTGTCTACATTGTTTTGGGGTGTCCTGGTGCGAAGCCGTGACAGTAACATTCAGTTTGACCACCCAACAGACTTTCTTGCATTCAGAAAGCAAAATAGTTGTTGTCTCCCATCTGTAGGGTTCCATCAGAGAAAAATGAGTGATTATATCTTTCAAGAAGCTTAATAAAAATGTGTTTTATTTTCTGTCCTTTGGGACACCATAGGGAGATCATCATAAAAGTCCCTGGATCATTCAGTTTATGGCTATGATGGAAAACCTATTAAAAGTTCCCTCTGTGATGATAGCATTCAGTGGGTTCTCCAGCCCCCTTTCTTCCCTGCTGTCAGTCTCTGGTGATGAGTCCAGGTGCAGCAGGCACTCAGAAAAAGTAGTGTGACAGCAAGTTTAATTTCAGTTGGGGACTAAGATGAGGCCAAGACCATTAAAGGTGATTTAAGGCAGGTGGGGTTGAACCTGTCATGAGTGTTTCATAATGCTCTGTTATTCTTAATGTATGATTACACTAGTCCCTGCGGATCATCGCTGGATTTATGGTGTTTGCATAAATGCTTGGCTGTAAATTAGAAGATATTTTTGAGCAGTGCTTCACTAGCTGGAAGCCATAGATTTGCAGTCCCTGCTGAGCCATCAGCCATCCTAGGGGAGATAAGCCAAGAAGAACTTGACTCCCGGGCTCAGCATCAGTGGTGAAACATGCAAGACAGTCAACATTTCTGGAAGACATGATGTCTCTCTTGCAGATTAGTTGTGTTCCTGTGCTTGGGCAGGGACAAGGAAAGCAGGAGGCATTTGATCTCCCAGGTATCTGTTTTTGTGGTTAAAAGGACAGCACAACTAAGATTTGATAGTATCTGAATTTGTGTCTTTGGAATTCAACCTTGCTCTCACCTGCTGAGTGAAGACCTTTTCCAGGGGGCACAATTTCAGGTGTGTTGCAGGTCCTGCAGGCTACTGTGGCAGCTGCTGCTGGATGTGATGCTAGTTGCATCTGTCTCTCAGGCTACAGAAACTAATGCCTAACCATGCCACCCCAATCATCTACTGAGCCTCAGGCAGACCTTTGAGCTATTTGTTCAGCTGGGGCAAGTTTTCCTTCTTAATCTTTTCAGCTTGGCAGGAGCACTGCTGAGCACACAAGGAAGCTCATCAGCTGCTGGCTGGATGTTTGGACAAGGGGATAACTCCTGCTGAGGCTGGTGAGCTCCAGTCCTGTCTAATTTACATTGTTATTTATTCTGCAGGCATTCCTGTGCTTCCTGAGTACAAGCTGGCTTTTCAGCACATTTACAGCCACACTCCCACAGAGAGCTCGGCAGTGACAGACAACTACACACAGAAGCAACAACCCCCTTGCATCATGGAGGACTGTTGCCTGTAGGCCAGCAGTAAAAGGCCACCCCCTTCTGTGGAGAACAAAGACGACTGATTCACGAGGGCCCATCTACTTCAGATTCTGGGGCCTTGTATTTTGTTCAGATTGCTGCAGTTTTCAAGTCACAGTTTTCCAGGTATATATCATTCCCAAGCAAACCTGGAAACTTGGCAGTTGTTTGCTCTTCATCCTCCAGATGGGATTGAGGTGACTCGGTCAATGGCATGTAAGCAAGTGGCACAACGCATTGCCAAATGTGACCGTTGATTCACTCATTCACTCAGAAGGTCAGATCTCCTTGCCCACCCTGGAAGCCCAACTGGAAAGGGCTGCGCAGGACGGGCATGCACAGGCCTGCACCGCAAAAACATGCATAGCACCTGAGTGCAGAGCTTGGTGACCTCTCACCAACTGGCGGATGGCAGGAGGTCATCAGTGGGGGCTGCCTCCAGAGGGACACACAGCCAAAGTCCCTAGTCTTCGCAATGGATGCCTCATCTCTAGGGCTGATGTCACATCTGAGGTTTGATTAAGCTGTAAGGAGTAAAAGTCACTTCTTCATGTCAACAGAAATATCTGCACCACTGGTGGTGTATCTCACAAACAAGCGGCAGAAGAGACAGAAGTCCTTCATGGCTTGAGCTGAGGGGCTCTGCCATGAGCTCTGTTACTTGGGGCGCAAGGAAAGAGAAGGAGAAAGGAATGGCTGCTGTGTTACTTGTTACTCCCACTGTCTCTCCACGGGTCTTGGTATTTGTTTCAGCCAGACCTGTGAAATGATGATATTAGGAATTTGCAACCTGCCAGAACCGTGCATACAGTAGCAGAGGTTGGACACCTCCCTACCGACCAGGGGAGACATGGGGATAGTGGGTCCTGTGGTTATGGGAGACCAGCACCTTAAGAGATCTTACTTTAGCTCCTAATCCGTATCCAAAATCTCAGTGAAGCAGTCCTTGGTTTCTCCTCTGTGTGGTGAAATGAATGTCTCTCTCCACCCCAAGAAGAAGTGTTCTGGAGGTAAAATCCATTTGCTCTCTCAAAGTACTTGAAACCCTCTGGTGCTGTGTGATCATTTGAATGCCCGTTCTGACCAAGACATTCTCCTGTAGGAATGAACAGGAAGAAAACATCGCTGTTGGCTCTCTTAGCTAGTAAATTGCACCCTGGAGAGTCTGATGCCTGTGAGCAAAAGTTGTGCTTTGTCTTGTCACTGTCATTGCCTCCTCTCGGTGCACCCTCCCCAGCTCCTGCAAGTCAGAGATTAGCTTGGGGTGGTTCCAACCCCTTGTCAGTGGGAACAGGAAACAAAACATGCTTTGAACAACATGTCACATGTGCTGTGATGGAGTCACACCTTGGCAAGGGGAAAATGGCTTTGGTGTCTTTGGCAGCCAACTGCACCCGTCTGAAACATTCCCGAGACAATTAAGAACTGGTAAATGAAATATCACTGGATGGACACAGCCTGCTCTAAGAAAAAACCTGAAGAAAAAGTTGCCGGTGTGGACTTTTCACTCCACGCTGACTGCCTCCTGGACTAGATCTGCCTGCCACGTAGTGCTCATGATGGGCACAAGCCTCAGACCAGGAACTGCTGGTCTCAATAGAGTGTCACCTGGGAGGTGATGAACACAAACAAAGGCACCTCTTTAATTTTTATAGCGCTGCTAAGCCCTTTCTTTTGTAGGGTTGGATTTAGCTCAGAGCCTATGGCTGCCTGATGACGTGTGAACGGGATGTCGGTGAGGAACTGACCTTAGAGCTGATGACAAGTCGTACTGGCAAAAGCTGGTGTAGCTGAGTGAAGGCTGAAACCGTGTAGCAGCAAAACCAAGGCGGGCTTGGCACAGGGTGCAGGAAGCAGGCACAAATATGTGGCATGGCAGCTACTGATTAACACAGCAAACACCATGACACAGGGGTGATTAGGGCATGGATGGCTCAGGAGAGAACAGCATCTTGAAAAAAAACCACCAAAACCAAAAAACAAGGTATGAGACTCTGAAAACCAAGCTGAGCTGCCACATGCGCTGTCTCTATACTTTACTCCTAATTTAAATGAAATTTACAGCAAGAATTACGCTTTTCCTCTGCCGCCTCCATTTCTTGTGGAAGTGCTTGTTTTCCTTTACCTGGGAACAGAGGACACCCTGTCCGTAAATCTTTATGGCTTTCCTGCTGTTTTATATTACTTGTATAGCTCTGAAATACCCTGACTTGTCCCTGCCTTCCCTCAGGCAAATTTCCCATGTTCAGATTTCTATTCAAAGTGACCCCAGCACTTCTGGAAAGCAAGGATGATATAGCTTCTTATATCCTTCCTGCACTCTGCGCAAGGATTTGCATGTCACCTAGAGAATTCATTTATATGATTAGATATACATGCACATAGATCCACACAGTCTTTTGCAAGCAGGCAGGACATGTTTTGCCCACACTCCAAACGGCTCCAACAGCCATGGAAATGCAATCACAAGGTGCTGAGTGACAACTAATATAACCTACTTCTCAAAAGCGCTTATTAGCTGGGCTCAGCAATGCACTAAAATGACTGCATTACTTCCCACATGGAGCTGGCTTGCGTTGGGTCAATTCAGAGCACGATATTTCACGAAGACAGGCCTGACATTTCATCCCATAGGGTACTGACTTCTTTTAATGAGGTTTATCAGATTCAGATAGAAAAAACAGAATCACAGGAACAGAAAAATCTCCACAGACCACCAGGCTGGAGATCTTAGCTGAAGAACCTTTCTGCAAGGACTAGCAAGACCCCAAAATGAAGTGAACAAGACTGATGTTGACAGTTTATTACAGTTCTTGGCTGGATTAGTGAACATACATATACTTTTTTTTTGGTAAGGCATTGTATTTTAAGCCAAAATCTGCTGTGATTTATGTATTACTTTAAATTTGAACTGGAGCTCATTGGTCTATTCTCAAAATAAGGAAATTTCACAGAAGTATATTGTTCTGGAGCCAGAGCACGTCACAGAGATGTGTCTGTCTGTGACTGCTACCCTGAGTCAGGCTGAGCAAAGCCAGCATTAATCTGCAGGGGTAAATCCACTTACCCCACATTTCTCCCATTCCCTTCTCTGCTCTTACAGCAGCAGTGGCATCCCTGTGGTCTCACGATGAATGGGGTCAGGGAACTGATCTAGCTGAAAACTAGTGGAATTATAAAAGCCGTTCCTTTTCAGTTGGCTGAGCTCTCCAGTCTTAATTATCATGTGGCTGGAGCAGGACTGTCTCCTTCACTGGCAGCAGAGTTTGCGCTGAATGACTCTAGGAGCGAGGCTGAAGCTTTCCCTACGGCTGCTGATGCTACATCAGCGCTAGATCACGGGTAGCTGTACCCAACACCCCCTCAGACCTGGTACACCAGGCAAAAGACACAAGCCAGAGACCGCGGCTCACGTAAGACAGTCATCTGCACTGGTTTCTTAAGGGCAATGCCTTGTTCCCTTTGAAGTCTCCCTACTTTGTGCAGTGGTGTGCAGACCCAGATATCCTTGGTCAACGGATTCCTGGCCATAGTAATAATGAGACGATGCTAGGAAAAGGGCTGACTTAATGTGTCTGAAACAACTGAACTGGCTGCCTGTCTCTACCCTTCACCTATGCGTGAATTACAATCACTTTTGAGAGCAGGAAGGAAAAAGGCACAACAGCCTCCAGAAGAGCATAGTCTGGTGGGAAGTGTATTAGAACAGGACCTATATAACCTATGTGGAGCATTCACATGTCAGCATCCAGCTACGGACATGTAACTTATCTGTCTAGTTACCTTCATCTCTGTCAGATGCAGCGGGGAGACTGGTGATCCACAGCACAAGAAACCACGCTCCTGCTCTGAATCATCCTCTAGAGGAACTTCTTCTTTGGTTTCAAAGGATGGCGAGTCCTTAAATATTTCTAAACTAAACCAAACCACACCTTGTGTGTTTGGGAGAGAAGGCAGCCAGCTTTGCTCAGCTTTCCCATGTGAAAAACCCTTAAACTGGCAGCAATTTCCTCATTAGCGAGATCTCTTCTGAAACTCCCAAGGTTTTGAGACCTCTTTCTAGCAGCTGGTTTGCCATGCCCAAAGCAGTCCACCTCGGTGTGCAGGTTGCTGAGGCTCCAGTTGTACCACAAAAGGGTTTTTGTAGGTCCTATGAAGCTCCCTAAGACTTTCCACTGAGGCTCTGGATCTGCTTTTTTCCTCTCCTCCATTCCTGGGGAGTCACAGGATCCTTCCTTCAAGAACTGCAAAGCCAGGCCTGAACTGGCCATCCCCAGAGCAGGGAGGAGGAGGGCAACTGTAGGGTCAATCTGATCAATTTTTCTGACCCAGACTAAACACCACTGGGCAGTACTGACAGATACCTTGGACCTCTTCATGGAGAGATTAGGTGCTGCGTGGGGGCTCTGCTCTGACATCCTCCCTCCACCCTCCTTTTTGTGTTTTTGTCCCCTACCTGCTGCCAAGTCACTCTTTCCTGTGAAAGGGGTTTTATTATTTTTTTCTTGTTTGGGCAGGCTCTGGATTCATCGCTGAGAAATTCAGCAGGGAAAGCAGTTACCACAGATGCCTGTAAGGCAGCAAATATGAACGGGGTTAGTGTACAGAAATACAGTGGAGAGAGACATTTCCGACACAAGCCCTGCACAGGAAACTCTTTTTGGAATAAAGGTGCTCTAACCCAACTGACCCAGAGCTTCTGACTCCTCTGAACACCAGTCCCATCCTACCCTGTAAATCATGAATCCTATAGCAAGGGAGAAGAGGAACAAAAAGCCTGAGAATTAAGACACAGTTCGTAGACTTGAGAAACCTGATTGCGATTCTTGGCTCCTCCAAGAACTTCCTTCCTGACCTTTTCCAAGTGCTTTCATTCCTTCTGTGGAGCAATGCTTATTGACAGACTCTCCTTGGTATTGCTCAGACACAGACCTGGAAAACAGGGACCGTAATGACTTTTCTTCCTTTAGATATTTGTCAGGTCAACTTAGATGAGAAAGGTGTTTGGAGGGTGGAAAATGAACAACAAAAAGCAATTCAGCTCGAAGGCATAAATCCAGCACAGAAAACCTGAACCCAAACATTCAGCTTTGGCAAAATCATAAACAACTGAGAGAAGCAAGTGTTGTAATAGGAGGCACTGGGGAGCCTTGCAAGCGGCCAGCGCTCCCAAGTCAGCCGCTAATAAAGTCACCGAGTTTTGAGCACATCATCACCCTGATTTTTGCTGAGGCTTTTCAGCAATGGTGTGATGCCAGTCATCCCAAACCACAACACACTGTGGACAGAAGAAAGCTCACTGGGTGGCAAAAAACCCCCCATCTCGATAGTCTCAAGCCGTCATGTAGAAACTTACAGGCAAAAAGCATCCTCGTGATTGCTGCTTGTCTCCCATCCACGTGCCCTTTTGAAGCTTAAGACCTGTTGTAAAATGCTGAGAGGGTACGAGGACCATCATGCACTCGGGGTGAGAGCTGGCACAGAGCGTGCTTCTGGTTCCTTCACTTTCAGGGAGGAGTTTATTACGGTGGGAGTCCTGAAGAAAAGATTCTACCCCTACTTCATAAAGAAAAGGAAAATCTCTCTACAGCAACCCATGCCAGCTCTGAGCAATGGGGCAAAAAAAAAAAGAAATTCCTTCCCAAAGCCAGATCTGGAAATGGGATTAATCTGGATGGCACGAGTACCTCACCTCTGCTGTGCTCCAGGGGAAAGTCTCACTACCTCTAGCAGCACCAGGATGCTTGCCCCACACGCTGTCTATAGCTACAGCTCAGCCCCAAAGCACCAGGAGAAAAATGGGTAAAAAGAGACGGACTTGGGACTACAGATCATGGGAAATAAAATCGTCCTTTTCCCTCTGTCTAGCTGATGTGAGTCCCCTGCAACCTCTGTGAGCAACAGCGCAAATAGGATCAGCAAGGTGTCAATAAATGACTCTCACCCTCCCTTGCAGGAAGACACAAAAGATCCTTGCGTCTCCTCATCAAAACCTTTCTCTTAACTCCAGGTCTTCCCTGATCCTGCCACAGGATCCTAACTTCATCGGGGTCCTCCCTGAAATCACGCACCTTCCCTTCCAGAAGGCTGTTTCGAATAGTCATGCCCGCTTGCAGTTGTAAATGTTTCACTGTCTATTTAGACTGTCACTGACCAGGAAGCATCTGCAATGATTTTGTATGGAGGAGGCTTGGCAGCAGTGAACTACCATCTGACCTGATGTTGTGGTTGTTTAGCTTTTTCTTCTCTTTTTTTCCCCTTGCTCCTCAAGGAGATCTGGGATCCGGGACATGTTAAACATTATTTTGCTGACTTTAAATCGTTTTGCAATATTGCAGTCGACTTGAATGCCAAAGTTAAGCCTGTAAACTCTATTTTTAACCTTGAGTTTGTCAGTGCAATGGATACTGTCATATCAAAGTATTTAAGGGTTTGTGGTAAAACTTCCTCAAACCAATTTTTTCTCAGATGAGAATAGTCTTACTGGAAGCCTATACAGATAGCAGCTATTAAAAATGGTTTTAAAATTGAATCAGGCTGCAGGAAGAAAACAATCCTTTTGTACCATGGCAGCATAAAAGCAGGCGGTTTTTGGAACAGGGACGGGTTCTCTTCATAGCATACACAGAAAACCAGCCTAACTCTAACGTGCTTCTGAAAGGTTCCCATGGATGGAAGCTCCTGTTCTGCAACACTTCTGCAAAATGCTGCTGTATTCACCTAACAGAGCTACCCCTTGTCAGCTGAGCCAGCGCGGTTATTCGCCTTCCTAGCCCTCGAGAAAACAACACACACCAAGTTAGATTTTGAGCACCTTTGTGGCAAGGGCTCATTGCCCTGAGAATTACGAGAAGGGAGGCTTATCCCTAGGCAGGTGGCTGGCTGGGCTCGCCTGTGGGTGAAGCCAGTTCTGGCCATCCCGCATGGCTCACGCTGGATGGCTGCCCAGCGGCAGCTGGACACAGTACCAACCATGCGGGACCCTGCGGGTGTGAGCCACGCAGAAGAGTCGCTAACACCTGCCTGTAAAACGAGACAAAAGGCGCTTAGTTGATAGCTATACGGAATGAGGTCTTCATGGAGGCATCCATCTTTCATCTCCTGCAAGCAGGGGGACAACAGCCCACGGAGAAGGGAGTCTGAGTGCAGACACACGTCTGGATCGCTCCCGTGCAGATTGCTGTCTCTGCAGCACAGCAAGTACACAGTCCAGTAATTTCTCTCAGGAGCTCAGGTCCAATCCCCAGGATCCAGCTACCAGAAATATGATGCCACATGAAATCCCTGAGCTGTCACTGCAGCAGAGTCAATTTGACAACTGTGTTTGAGCCTACTGCTGTTTTAGACAGAGACTGGAGGACCAGAGGGTTGGATGCTATTCATCTCCAGGAATATCACTGGAAGGTTGTTTGGGAGTGTGTATATTTTTGTTTGTTGGCTTGGTTTGTTATTTTGTTGGTCCTTCTGCACTAAAACACAATCAAACTATGGAATTAGAAGTTGTGGAAGAACAGATTTTACCTGAGAACCCAAGAGCACCTTGGTGAAATTTGATGGACACTCTTGGACTTGTCTGAAAAATAGGAAATTTTTCAAGGTAAATGCACCATATCTACTCAACAACGAAGATATAAATGAGTCTCACGTGATTACAGCAAGGCTGGGGAATACTGATTGTAACAAGTGAGACATAAAGATGAGGGTAAAAGACATTACTGATGAAAAATTGCCTTTGAATATCACAGCAATTTACTACCTACTTAAACAGCAGAAGCCTTTCAGGATATCCTAGCTGGATGAAAGGATACTGCCATGACTAGATTCTTATTGATGATATTGTAAAGGAAAAGAGGAACTAAAGAAAAAGATGCTGAGATAAGGAGTAACATCCTGAAATGACACTGAAGAGCAAGTTGAGTGCTAATTCCCTCAGGTTTCCATTAGGACAGACAGATGATGGGTTGAGGTCTGGTTCAGCTTCTCTTGGTGCTGATGGGCCTGCAGATACCCCATCTTGGTGTCTTAGGTATCTTCTCATTCCACATTGGGCGGTGGGCAGCTTTCAGTTTCAGATTGTCTCCCGTCCCATTTTGTCTATATCTGCACTGCTCTCATGCAGGAGCTCAGACAGCGACCAAGAGGACAATGTCCTCCCTTTCACCCACTTGGCTTCCTTAAGAACAAGCTTCAGGTTGCACCTGTTTCTGCCCTCCAGCTCACTAAATCACCTCGTGGACTGTGAAGGCATCAGTCTGCTTTTGGTACTCAACGGTGCATGGTCTAAAAAGCACCCAGGACTTGCTGGCTTATTGTCTGAGAAGAGACTCTAGCCCTGCAACAAGCACATTGTTTCAGAACAGGACTCTCTGGCCGACAGTCTTGTAGGACAGATGAAAATGCTATTTGGGAAGCAACAGACCCATTAGAAGGAAATATAGCAATTAAAAGGTCTTGCCCTGAAAAGTCCCGTGTGTTCAAACAGAGCACAGATGCATCCAACACAGTATGCCCCAAACACACATTTGTGCTTGCAAACTGTGCTTACGCAAGAAAGTGTTTAAAACCTGGCCCAGGTCAAGTCTCAACTGGAAGGAATTTACTTAAATGATCCATCTGGAGGTGTTCAACCACCAGACTCTGCTTCTGGGGTAGAAGTGTTCCTGGCTTTGGGCACGCATTCACAGGCAAGCCTAATGGTGCACAGCTGCATCACACCCCCATGAGAAGAAGGCTCACATCTCACATCTGGACACCAGTCTGCCAGACCTACCACCTTGCAACCTGGCTGTGCTAGATACACCTTTCCCGTGCTTTCCCTCACTCTTGAATGACTTCTCGGCACTGCCTTAGGATGCTACTCTCAAGCTATAAACGGCACAAAAAGATGCATTTTCACATGTTTCTGCAATGGCGTGTCCTCTTTCTGACCAATAAAATCCCCAACACCAGTCCTTTTTCAAAAGGAGCTGAAAAATGACAATAGGAGATATGTCTGGCTCCTGTTCTGACAAGGTCGTGGTTTTCTTCATTGGATTTGGGCTCACCAAGTGGTGCTTAATCAGCTTTCAGGACCATTCATGTGGCTGGTTTATAGCATCTGGATTCACAACAGTAAAACTGGGTCACATCATGCGTGATGCATGATAGCCTTATTTAATTTTCATAACAGCACCAGATGCCTTAGAAACTGGACAGTTTGTGTAAGCGCTGAACCTCCTCTTTTATTTACCCTCACCACAAATTCATCAGCACCAAACAGGCCGAAGCATTCCTGTGAAGTGACCAATTAAACCACATTAATTATTTAAAAATAAAAATAAAAATAGACAAGGTGGTTTTTTTTCCCTTGTGTCTTCTGAACCAAGTGCTAGGAGGAATTTCCACCCCCGTCAAATGAAGATTTATTCTTTGAAAAAGCTTAAATATAAAAAGCAAAAGACAAAAATAAACTCTTTTCGTCTTTCCAACTAACATTGCCTTTGAGTAAATTGGAAATAATTCAGTCATTATAACTTTAGCTAGAGGTGATGATAGGCAGAGAGATCTCATTCGTTCACATGGTCTCTGACTGCACGGTGAACTGTATTGCAACTTTTCTATAGAAACGTGACTTAAAGTATGTTTATTTATAAAGGCAGAGGGCACACGCAGGCCATATGGACACATCTTTAATTGCTCTTATTTAGCAAATAAGGGAGTCTGAGAAGGAGCTCTCGTTCCTTCTCTTGTTAAACAAGTTGCAGTGATTTTTCTGGTAAAGGAAGTGACCTACAAACAATGCTAGGAAAACATTGTTGGGAAAGCATTCAGCAGGAACGGATAGTCTCCTTTGTACTGTGTAATTATTAGAGGGAATCCCTAATAAGGGGCTATTGGATTTAAGAACTTCAGGTTAAAGCACACCTGAAAGCAAAAACCAAAGACAGAATAGAAGTTTTGGTTACAAGAACAACATTGGTAAATTTGTTATGTGATTAGGCAGAATCTGAGCATCTTTTCTCAGATTCATAGCAAAATTTCCACAGAATCTGGGAATAATCTCTACTCAGTGGCATACAGGAAAGTGAATCACCCACAGGACACTGATGCCTTTGAGATCTTTAAGTACATGCTCTTTATGAGGTACAGTCACTCTTCCACAGCCTTGAATCCAAACCTTCCTGCTAGAAATTCAGAGAACTTTGGATCTGAACCCCTAAAGCTGTGTGCCCTGTGGGCTCCCAAGAAGCCTCAGCTGATCTGAAAGTACCAGATTTTCAGATGATGGGTTTCAGTTTCCATGAACTCAAGTTGCAGAGGGTTAAGATTCATGACCGCACTACAAAGGTCACTCGGCTGTGCTTGCAGAGGCTCATAAAGAGTTGGATATGGAATGGGCAAATACCTGAGATGTAAGTAAACCTGGGCAAATATTTTACACCCATGAGAGATCTCATCTGGGCCACTTAGAAAATAGGATACTAAATGTGCTACTTTTGCCTTAAAGCTCAAAATACTCCTCTCTTTTTCCTTCCCCACCACAGTAACTGAATATAAGGAAGATATGTTTACTTTCCTCCCTGAGCATAAGCCAACGGAAAACAAAAGAGCTCATTCAGCGAGTATCCCTAGGAGGAAGCATCAAGAGAAAGGGGGAGGTTACAGACAACAGCAGTCTGTGCAGAACGGGACTGCTCCTGATGGGCAAATGTTGCAAGATTTACTGGAAGCCATCAACTGCTTTTACACACTCCCATTCTCCCCTTATATTTTCTCTTCCCTCACCTGGCCACGGAGATCTCAATCAATCCTCTTCAACTAATTGCCTTTACTTTTCACCTCTCCCTGAGCTGGGTGCTGGGAATTTGCTTGATGAGGCACTTTCTATTTTTCTATTTCTGTTATTCCCAAGTTCTCCTCATTTTAGTGTGGAATGTGCTTTAAGTTATGGTGCCTACAGCCAGTTGCTAGTCTTTTATACAGGTCCCAGGGCTGTCTGCAGTCACTCTGAGTATGAACGCTCAAATTTTATGGGGAGGAGAAGAAAAACCCTGGTTCATTTTTCTTTCTGTCTTTGCTGCAAGACAAATGTTTAGCTGCCTTCCTGTTAGCAGCGTTCAGATAACCCTCAGAGGGTAGGTTTTCAGCATAGACTGAGGGGAGAAGAAGATGAGAGTACGTATGGAAGGGTCTCCAGACTCCTATTAGCAGGAATTGCAAGGCTAATTCTCTGTGGTCCTTCCGAGAAGTTTGGCTCCAAATGTTCCTTTGAAAAAAAAAGAAAAAGAAAAAAGAAAAAAGAAAAAAAGAAAAAAACCTTCCAAACTTTATGCTGTTAATTTGCCAATTCTGTTTCACGACTATTGTCCTGTCTCTTCACATGTTCTCCAGTAATGTAGGCAGATTGAAACTTTACCCCCCCGACCTACTTGGGAATTCCAGTCTTGCTTCTATTCCTGCTTCCTCACCAAGTTTACTAAGGTTCTTAGAGCACACTGCAAACTGGCCATGGACGCAGAGGAATGCACCGAATAAGCAATTGCCCCAGCTATCCAAATAAGCTCCCCCTTTCCCAACCCATGCTGGGAGCCTTTGCATTCCCCCCGAGTACCGGCGCTCTCATGCACTATTCTGGTTGAATTTTCAGTGACCCAAACACTCCTCTTCCAGTGAAAAATTATAGAAAAATGCACAGCTGGATGCAGTCGTAGGCTAATACAGAAGATGACTGAGTGAGGACATGGTGCAAAGTGACAATAACATAAATGTGTTTGCACCTCTGAAAAGTTCTTGGCTGGGTGAATCTCTCACTGTGGATGTAGGTGGTTTTGGTTAAACCACCCTTGCACAGTTATCTTGGTCTTTTTTTGGACCCAAATCCCTGAAGCTCAGGATGTAGAAGGGGCTTTATCCCACAGTACCAAGGGGTGCTATGTAAAGATACACTACACAGGTGTTTCTCCTTGGGGAAGCTGCAGCTGGACTTGATCAGAGCAACAGCGTTAAGGTGCCTCATTAAATTCATATTGTTCTGCAAACTCCTCTTCTCCATGAAAAGTCAGAGCTTTGATCAGCGCTATTGGGATGTTGCTAGATATAAGACATTGTTACCTTCCCCAAAACAAACAGAAGTGTTAGCTGATCAAATTTCTGACTGATTTCCTTTACTGGGACCATTTGTAGCTTGGTCACTAAATGAGTTTCAGAGCAGTGATTAGTTATTTCTCAATCCTGTTGACAAAGACCCACCAGTTCAAAGCAGTGAGGCTGCAGTAACACTTCTTCCCCAAGATAACAATTCAAATAACCCAAAATCACAGACCCAAGGAGCTGTCATGCTGTCTGTTCTCATCTGACTTCAGGCTTTGGAAAGCCGGGTGGCTTTGGCAAGCTGCTCTCCTTGGTCGTCTTCATTGAGAAGCCACTTCTTAGACATGTGTGTTTACACCTTTGCTTCCTTGCACACGCTGGGAAGAGAAGTTGAGTTTCTATAACCTCATTCACCAGGCCTAAATTGCCATGAGTTTTATTGGATACGTTCTATTTACTATTGTTACTCTCAGATTCGAGTTTTGAATTAAAATGCTCACATGTTCTTTTCCTTCATCACTGTAGTTAGCAAAATAAGTTTGATTACCGGACTCCATATTACTTATCTTTATAATGAGGGTGGTGAAACACTGGAACAGGTTGCCCAGAGAGGTGGTGGAGGCCCCATACCTGGAGATATTCAAGGCCAGGCTTCGTGAGACTCTAAACAATCTGATATAGTTAAAGATGCCCCTACTTAACTGCAGGGGGGTTGGACTAGATGACCTTTAAAGGTCCCTTCCAACCCAACACATTCTATGATTCTGAGATTCTCTTAATTTATGGCCTAAAACTAATGCCAAAGCCTTGGCATTAAGTTCTTTTGGCTACACAGGCCTTGACAGGAATAACCTTGCTATCAGAAATAAATTCCCAAAGGCTTTTGGGTGCATTAGTCCTGCAGAAATCAGTGGCAATTTAGCAATGAGATTCTTCAAGTCCTACTTAGACAAGCCTAAGGATTCGGATGACCTTTTTCTAGACTCACTCAACATACTTAGTTCTTTATCTTGGGTTTCCTTGGACTTCGGTTACATTCTTCCTTTCGGTCCAGGTCAGCTGAAGAGTATGACAGTAGAGCCCCTTGGATATGGTAATTTCTAAACCTCCCAGAGAGTGGAATTGTTTAGTCTGTGCAACAACAGGAGATGAAAAAAGCAGACACGTAAGCGCAGCCCTTGAGATAGGCAACAGCAGCACACAAAGGTCACAGACCAGGAAACAGTAGCTTGCAGACAGACAGAGTTGTTGACTTAAAGTGTTGTCATTAGAAAATGTTGCTGTTCCAACCTTCCCCCCACGCATCTTTTTACAAGAAATCATCATTGTAAAATAAAACACACCCAAACATTCAACAGAGGTGCATTTCCCAGCTTGATGATGGAATTTCTGGTCAAATGTAATGTTTTCTGCTCAGAACAGCTGCACACATAGGATATATGTCTTGGAATAAGTTTGACCAGGTCTCAGACTAGGAGAATGATGTTTTGGGGTCTCACCACCTCATTCATAATCATAAAAAGTTCAAAGATTGTCTTAAGTCTGTGTTGACTTCATGGGAGTAATGGCTCCCTCTCCAGCTGATCTCTTTGCTATTTTAGTCAGCTGACTCTTTTCCAGAGGGAGATAGTTTTTGTTTGTTTTTTCAGGGTGAGGAAGGGAAGAGAGAGCAAAACCCCCAAAAATTCCAACTAAATGAACCAAAAACCACTACAAAAGAGTTTGGCTTTATTCTGTGGTGGGACATGAAAAAATTCTGAAGTCTCAGAAAACTTCACAGGATGAGAAAATCATTATTTGCACAGATTTATTTGCAAAGAGACATTAAAGAAAAAAAGAGGAATCTGAATTGGCTTTTTTCAAGCGGATTATTTAACTCAAAATAACTTGGACAAGTCCATTTGTCCCTAAGGTCTTTAAAATACCATCTTATAGACACTTTTTTCTAAGATTTAAGTCATCATCCTCACTCCCAAAGTGATTTAAGGTAAATCAGACCGAAGCCGCATTAATTCCAAATGAGATATTCTAACCAGGGGTTCAATGTAGTTTAAACAGTTTTAAATTCACCCCACCGGTTATTTCAAATGAACGATGCTGCATGCCCCTGTGTAGGCAAAGCTGTTCTGGGAGTTTCTGACAGTCTACTGAAGTCCAACAACATCCTTTCCTGCTTACACCCTGCAAGGAATGTGCTCTGGAGCCAACACTAGTAAATTACCAAGTAGTCGGCAAGATCATGTCAGATTCTTGTTTGCAGCCACTGTTCTCTAAGGAAAGACAGTGGCAACTCTTATCTTACGCCTCTGCTCACCCTTTCTGATGATTGCTTGCTTGCTCTTTGCCATGCCATCAAACCTGAGTTACCCTTAATCACTTTTTCTTTAGGATATATACGCCTTGCCAGACTAATTTAGGGTATCTATTTAGGATATATAGTTTGCAGAACATGACTCCATGTAGCTCACTGTCACAGAGGTATGATTGTCAACCAAAGTTTTGTCATGTTCAGTAAGAGCTTGCACCTCTGGGATCACAACAGTGGATCCTAAATCAAAAATGAAATACATCCCACAGCTCCAGGAGACTCTCCCCATAACCTATGGCTGTTGCTCATGGGATTTCTTGCACTTATCCTGGAGCAGCTGCCACTGGTCAGCATCGTCAGACAGACCAGTCCTCATGATCAAGAGCTTTTTGTCGTGGTTGTGAGCGGCCTGTCTTATTTCACGTTCAATGCTAACACCATGATCAAGTGCACTAACCCGTTATGTGGCACTTCTTGGAGGAACGGCCTATTTGCAAAGGCACGTGGCTGAACTTGAATGGTCCCTCATGGGTCTAGATCACAAGGCTCGGACACGGCTTCCTTACGCTGCCAAGTCCAAAGGCAATCAGGTCAGTGCCTTGGCTTTCTAGCACAAGAGAACATACTTACTTTTTGTTCATAGCCTCTTTATTAAGTTGTTGCAGCAACATGCTCTGCTCCCTTCATCTACCCTCCACTTCTCGAAAAGCATAAAGCTTGGTCAGATAGAAGCTCCTTTGGGCCTCCGGTATCAAATACAAATCTTGTTTAACAGGGACTTGACAGCTGGCTATATTAGCAGACTCTTTGGATAAAGATGTGTGTCTCTCGTGTCTTGGTCACTGTGCAATAGTCAGCAGATTTTCATTGCTTTTTGGTTTTTTTCCCCAGGTGTAACGCACTTTCTGCTGACAAAGCAGATGCTAGGGGTCAACCCCCATCTTATATTGGGGTGGGATGTAAGATATCCAGGAAAAATGCTGGCAGCCTTCAGAACTCAGATCTTTGTTGGCTAACCAGGGGGTTGCCACGGGGTGGCCACAACCTCAGCCTGAATTGTAGAAGGAGAAATGTCATCAGCTGGTCCCAACTGAGGCACTAAACTCTTTTTTCTTCCTTAAGTAATTTACACTCATGATTTAGGCAGGGTTAAGTAACAAGGGGATTGCTCTGTGCTAAAGAAGAAAGCTGTTAGATGGAATTGCCTACTTTGCAAAACTGTATCAGATAATGGAAGAATGGAATTAAAAAAGAGCACTGTTTCAAAATACAGAACAAAGGGAAGACATTCTCTTTCTCTGCCTGAGCCTGCAGACTGTTTCACTGTTTGGACTGTAGGTCCCTTGGCTACCAGAGGTAATTCCAAGCATCACAGCTACAGCTGAGAAAAAATTCTGAATCTACATCCCGTGGGAAAATCTGACATTTTAAAATTTGCTTTGTGTTCCAAAAGATGAGGTTAAAGAAAACGAGGAAAAAAATTCCATAATTTCTAATCTGCAGAAAATGTCAAAAGCTTTTTTGATTAGCAGTAAATGTCAAAACATCTTGTTTTGACATTTAAAATGTAAATAATGGAAGCACTTCATCCCTGAGACAGCCTGCAGATGATCCCTTCCTCTAAGGTCATTTCAGCACTTAGTTTCATGCGTCAGCATTGCGTTGCCTTCTGGGAGTTGTTGTCCCAGCCTGTGTTTTCTTCCATGGGCTAGTAAGCAGATTGACTACATCTCCCATTAAACTACCCAAACATGACTGGCATCATGTGCCCAAAAACCCTCCAACGTTTTCTTGCCTTGTGGGATATGTAGTTTTCTAGGAAATCGTCACCCCTAAGAGAGAGCATGGACACCTGAGCTTCTGCAAAGTACCATAAAGAAACATACCATAAAGAAATGTGAATTCATGTTTTGCTGCACAGATTTAGAAGTAAAGCACTTTGAGATCATATAAAGGAGG